>NC_029775.3:48132020-48145931 GCF_000817695.3 Arachis duranensis | reverse complement strand
TGTTTGAGAAAATGCCAACTTTAGATATGGAGTAGTATCCCCTCACTTGGCCTAGTAGTTGAGTCATTGGAGACACTTGAATAATGGATGTCAATTGTTGATTAAGAATTGAGAATTGCTAATTGACTTGGAGTGCACTAAAGCTAGACTTCCCTAGGGTAAGACTAGGACTTGTGACTCAAGTTAGTTACTTTTACTTGACTTTCCTCTATAATTAGGGGTTAACTAAGTAAAGCAACACTCCTTTGTCATCACAATTGAAGGAAGCTATAGTGATGGAACTTCCAATGTTCAACCTTGGCCAAGGCTTTTAATATTGATTGATTGTTGTTTTCTTTTATTAGCACTTTTATGCCACACTCTTCAAGCCACAAAAGACCACTTAACCAATAACATGCATCCTTGTAGCATTCCTAGGGAAGAACGACTCGGGACTAATACTCTGGTTATAGATTGTAGAATTACTTTGATGATGGATTTTGCGTCGGTTTAGACTATACTACGATTGATTACTTGATAATTTCTATACCGGCAAAAATTCATTCGTCAAAGATCCTGGTGAAAAATGAAGAAGCAACAAAAAAACCAAGGGAAGGTGACGAGAAACAAGCTGAAGGAGAAAAAGCCAATGATGAAGATGCAACAGCAAGCAAGCACCCTCAGAATCAACCTCAAGAAAAGAAGATAGACCACAAAATCTGAAGAAGGGAAAGCAGATCATGGAAGAACCAAATCCAAGATAATATCAATTGGAGAAAAGCTTGACACCTCCACTGCCATATCCATAAAGATTCCACAAAGAGACTAAGGACCAACACTTTTCTAAATTTCTTGAGACTTTCAAGAAGCTAGAGATCAACATACCCTTGGCCGAGGTATTGGAGCAAATGCCTCTGTATGCCAAGTTCTTAAAAGAGCTTATCAATAAGAAAAGGAGTTGGCTGGAGAAGGAGACTGTGCTGCTCACTGAAGAATGTAGCGCTGTGCTTCAAAAGGGAATCCCACCAAAGCTTAAAGATCCTGGGAGTTTTGTAGTTGCCTGCACCGTAGGCAAAATAACATTAGACAAGGCTCTTTGTGACCTTGGAGCTAGTATCAACTTAATGCCCTTGTCCATGATGAAAAAGCTTGCGATAGAAGAACTTAAACCCACTAGGATGTCACTAGTCATGGCTGATAGATCAATCAAGACACCTAATGGAATTGTGGAAAATCTATTAGTAAAAGTTGGAGAGTTTATCTTCCCTGCGGATTTTGTGATCTTGGACACTGAAGAAGAAGGAAATAATTCAATCATCCAGGGAAGACCGTTTCTAGCAACTGCAAGAGCTATTATCGATGTGGAAAAGGGGGAGATGATCTTCAGAGTACACAATGAGCAAATGGTCATAAATGTTTTCAAGTCAATGCAACACCCTCCTGAGCAAGAGGATTACCTGAGAGTGGACATGATAGAAAGCCTGGTGGAAGAAATGTTAGACACTAAGCATCATGAGCAAGAAGAGGAAAATAACCAAGAGAAAATAGAGGAACAAGCAGCTGAAATCTCTATTGACAAGGAGGTGAAACCAAGCAAGAAGGAAGAAGTACACAAACAAGAACTGAAGCCATTACCCACCCATCTCAAATATGCATTCCTTGGCACGTCAGAAAGTTTTCCAGTAATCATCAATTCATCCCTGACAAAAAAAGAAGAAGGAGAACTTCTTGATGTACTTAGAGCTCACAAGGATGCTTTAGGATGGACCATTGATGACCTGAAAGGCATCAGCCCTGCAGTGTGTATGCATAAAATCCTCTTGGAGGACAATTCTAAACCAGTGGTTCAACCTCAGAGAAGGCTAAATCCCACAATGAAGGAAGTTGTCCAGAAGGAAGTAATAAAGTTGTGGAATGCAGGGATAATCTATCCTATCTCTGATAGCTCATGGATAAGCCCAGTTCAAGTGGTACCAAAGAAGGGTGGGATGACAATCATTGTTAATGAGAAAAATGAACTCATTCCCACAAGAACTGTGACAGGATGGAGGATGTGTATTGACTATAGGAGGCTGAATGATGCCACACGCAAAGATCATTTCCCACTTCCCTTCATTGGCCAAATGCTTGAAAGATTGGCCGGCCATGCTTACTATTGCTTCCTAGACGGCTATTCTGGGTATAATCAGATAGTGGTAGATCCAAAGGACCAAGAAAAGACTTCATTCACATGTCCATTTGGAGTTTTCGCCTATAGAAGGATGCCGTTTGGGCTATGCAATGCCCCAACCACCTTTCAGAGGTGTATGCTCTCCATTTTTTCAGATATGGTCGAAAAATTTTTAAAGGTTTTCATGGATGACTTTTCTGTTTTTGGTGACAATTTTAATGCTTGCCTGAAACATCTAACTCTTGTCTTGAAACGATGCCAAGAAACCAATTTGGTTTTGAATTGGGAGAAGTGTCATTTCATGGTACCCGAGGGGATCGTTCTTGGTCACAAAGTTTCAAGGAAAGGGATAGAGGTTGACAAGGCAAAGGTGGAGATCATAGAGAAGCTTCCTCCACCAACTAATGTGAAATCTGTTAGAAGTTTCTTGGGGCATGCAGGATTTTATAGAAGGTTTATCAAGGATTTTTCTAAAATAGCCAAACCCTTGAGTAATCTGTTAATGATTGATAATCCTTTTGTTTTTGATGAAAACTGCCAGCATGCCTTTGAAACTTTAAAAAACAGACTCACAATAGCACCAATCATCACACCCCCGGATTGGGAACTACCTTTCGAACTCATGTGTAATGCAAGTGATATTGTAATTGGTGCTTGTTTGGACAAAAGAAGGGAAACTTGCATCATGTCATATATTATGCAAGTAAGGTGTTGAATGAGGCTCAAAAAAATTACACCACAACAGAGAAGGAATTATTAGTTGTAGTTTATGCATTTGATAAGTTTAGATCATATTTTATAGGATCCAAAATTGTGGTTTATACTGACCATGCTGCCCTTAAGTATTTAATGTCAAAGCAGGATGTTAAACCAAGACTTATCAGGTGGATATTGCTCCTACAAGAGTTTGACATTGAAGTAAAGAACAGGAATGGCACTGAAAACCGAGTTGCTGATCATTTGTCGAGGCTACCACAAGAAACAATTCAAAAAGCCTCCCAACCCGTGAATGAAACTTTCCGGATGAACACCTTTTGCAGATCCAGCAAGCACCTTGGTTTGCTGACATAGCAAACTACAAAGTGGGGAGGAAGATACCTCAAGAGTTTTCTAAGCAACAAGTGAAGAAGTTAATCAATGAAGCAAGGAAATTCTTGTGGGATGAACCCTTCCTGTTCAAGAGATGTTCTGATGGAGTGATTAGAAGGTGTGTCCCTGAGAGTGAAATAAGGGATATATTGTGGCATTGCCATGGTTCAGCTTATGATGGACACTTTGGTCAAGAAAGAACAGCTGCAAAGATACTACAGAGTGGCTTCTATTGGCCAACAATCTTCAAAGATACCAGAGAGTTTGTTCACCAATGTAATGAATGCCAGAGAGCAAGAGGATTGACAAGAAGGAATGAGATGCCACAGAATTTTATTTTGGAAGTAGAATTATTTGATCTATGGGGCATTGACTTCATGGGACCCTTTCCCCCTTCCTATTCTTTCAGATATATCTTGGTAGCAGTGGAGTATGTCTCAAAATGGGTGGAAGCCATAGCTACAACTACCTGTGATGCACAAATTATCCTTCAATTCCTCAAGAAGCACATTTTCACTAGATATGGAGTACCCAAAGGTTTTATTAGTGATGGTGGTGGTCATTTTTGTAACAAACAAATGGAGAAACTACTTCATAAATATGGAGTTATTCATAAAGTAGCCACACCATACCACCCTCAGACTAATGGGCAAGCTGAACTAGCAAACAGAGAATTGAAAAAGATCCTAGAAAAGACAATAGGAAGCACAAGAAAGGATTGGGCTAGGAAGTTGGAAGATGCACTCTGGGCATATAGGACAGCTTTCAAAACTTCCATTGGGAAGTCCCCCTTTCAGCTATTATATGGCAAATCTTGTCACCTCCCTGTAGAGCTTGAACACAAAGCCTTTTGGGCTACTAAACTCCTAAATCTTGACTCTAAAGCAGCAGGGGAGAAAAGGTTGTTGCAGCTAAATGAGCTGGATGAATTTAGGTTAGAAGCCTATGAAAATGCCAAGATATACAAGGAAAAAGTCAAAAGGTGGCATGACAGGAAGATCTTGAAGAAAGAATTCAAACCTGGGCAATAAGTACTCTTGTACAACTCACGACTCAAGCTGTTCCCTGGCAAGCTTAAATCTAAGTGGACTGGTCCATATCTGGTAACTAAGGTTTTTCCTTATGGGAGTATTGAATTGCTAGACGAAGCAACAAAGAGTCGATTCACAGCAAATGGTCACAGAGCAAAACTGTACCTAGGAGGACAATAGGACAAGGAAAAAGAGGTTCAGAGCCTACAGCCTTCTTGAAGCAAAAATGAAGGATGTCAAGCTAACGACAATAAAGAAGCGCTTGTTGGGAGGCAACCCAACCTGAGGTAGTTTTCTTTTTCTAGCTTATTTCAACAAGAAGGTCGAATAATTGGTCTGTAAAGCAAGGAGCTAAGTTTGGTGTTTCACACCAAAACAAGTTAAGGGAGAATGAATGATTTTAAGTTTGGTGTTCCACCAAAATTTAACTAAAAGCACATTCTCACCTTATACAGAATGCTAGCTCCAAGCAACTAGACAATTCATTCAACTATCTGGTTATTTTTTTAGTTTTTAGTTCCATCACCTTTAGCAAGGACACAAGGTTTCACATATGGTTAATTTGTTGCATCAGAGGCTGTGGCAAACAATTAAGTTTGGTGTTCCCACACCAAAATAAATCCAAAAGACACACTCACTTTATGCATACTAACCATTCATCTAAGGGCTTGAGAAGCAAGCAACTTTTGAGAATTATGCAGGAAATTAGTCAACCATTGAAGATATTGTGCATATTAACTCAAAGAGAACACAGCAGAAGGAAGAATCAAAGGGCTGCAACTTCAAAGGTTGTATCTAAACTTAATCCTTGCTGCTGTAAATTGTTTTGAATCTGGGAACTCTTATATATCCTGCTAAAGTGTTTATCTAGTTGCAAGTGGAATTGTTTGTTAAATATGCTGATCTGCATAATGCTTGTCATTCATCACTTAGCTTTAAATTTTGTTTTGTTTCCCATATGCTTGAATAAAAGAGAAATGGTTGAATTAGAAAGTAAATATCCAACGTTGCATAAGTTAGAATGGAAGTTAATGGTGGTATATGTGTTTGATTAAATGCATAACTCATGAAATAATTGCTGCATAATGTCATTTTCATTAAAGTGTGAATTAATAAAAGTCCCTTGAAAATAAAGCAAAACCAAAAGAAAAAGAAGAAGAAAAAGCCAAAGGCTGGCAAAGAAACAAAGAATAAGGCTAGGCACCAATAGCTTGGACCTTAGGACACATGCCTGTGGTGTTATTGTAACTAGGATATGCTTGGACAAGTAGATTCTAAGGGGTATTTTAAAACCTGACCACTTAGATCAACTGATTTGGGATGGCCAATTGAAAGTCCACAATAAAGAGGAACCTAGTTACAAAGCATTTAGTTATCCAAAGAGATGCTGGGCATCAATGATCCTAGGAAGAAATGGTGAGCCATGTGTCTGTGGTGAAGAAATGTTGAGCCAAAAATAAAGCCAAAGGCTGCTGCAACATTTGCCACCAAGCCTTCAATAAATAATAAGCTCTAATGCAAAAGAAAGAAGAAAAAGCTAACAAGGGAAATAAATAAAAGGCAAGGAATTATAGCAGCAACCTTGGTGAACCCTTTAGGAGACATTGTTTGTTATGACAGTAAGTAATAAATGAACTACTATTGGTCTGCATGAAACTCCATGAACCAAATTCTACTATATGCCTAATAAGGATATGTATGCTCTTCTTTTTCATTTCATTTCCTCTTAATTTTGATGCTTGCTTGGGGAAAAGCAAGATTTAAGTTTGGTGTTGTGATGACAAGTCATCATACCTATTTTTCAAGCTAATTTCACTTGTTTTACTAGTCTTTATACACTTTCTTGCATCCTAAGTAAGTAATTTGGAATGAAAATGCACGACTTCTTTAAATCAAACAACCACCATTAAATTGATGCTAAATCAGGAGGTTTGAGCTAAAATTAATTGAATTTTAATGAATTATAAACCTTGTGAATTTGGAGATACTTTGATTGGTTATTTTGATTTCTTATAGGTGAAGAAAAGAAGAAAAGAAGAAAAACGTGGCTTAAGAAGTGTGGCCAAGGGAAGAAAATGGTGTGGTGAAAGAAGGAGAAGTGTGGCGCAACAATGAAGGAGGGAGCAACACTGCTCTCCACAGGAGCACACTGCCCTCCAAGAGAGCAGCATAATAAACCAAGCCTCCAAAACATCACTGCCCTGCCCTCCATAAGAGCAGAGCACAATTCTATGCCAAGGACCAAAGGAAGCAAAAATTCTGCCCTGCCCTCCTCAAGAGCAATATCGGGCTTCATCCAAGAAAAATTCAAAGGAAATTTCTCTCCTAGTGTCACCCATGGGTTTCGAACCCAAGGACAAGGGAGGGAGGAAGTAGCGCTCAAATACAAGGAAAACAAGCCAAGATTGGCTTGTTTTCAACCTCCAAGGATCGAACACAGCACCATGAAGAAGCAAAGGACTAGCGCCACTTTGGTGCCAAGAAAACCAAGGAAAAAGGGGCAGCATGTGCCTCCACCAAGTTTCGAACCAAGGACCACTTGGTCGCCATGCTGCACTGCCCACAAGGAGAGCAGAGCAGCGTTCCTTAGCATGGCACGAGCAGCACACAAGCACGCATGGGCAGGAGCAATTGACACGGCCAGGACGCACCATGACGCGCACAGGCAGCATATTTGACATCACTGCCCTGCTCTCCGCAAAGGCAGGGCAGCATCCTGATGCTCCCACACTCAGCACGCGCGCACAAGGCCTCACACAAGATTTCACTGCTCTGCTCTCCACAAGAGCAGAGCAGCCTCCTGGAGCCAATTTCCTCATGGGCTGAAAATTGGATTAAAAAATCCAATTTAATTTATTTCTTCACTAAATCAAAAGCCCATCCAAATTCCAAAATCCAAGAATAGAAAGTGTATAAATAGGAGCTAGTTTGATGTAATTAGGACCTTCTTTTTGACTTTTGAACTTTTACATTTTGGAGACTTCATTTTGAATTTTATTTTGAGAGTTTGGAAGTGAGATCTTAGAGAATTAGGAAGGAGAATATATCTCTCTTCTTCCTTGTTCTTGCTTGAGCATTTTTTTACTTTTCTTGCTTTGAATCTTGGGTAGAGAATTGAAGAAATTCTGTTTCAATCTCACCTTGAGATCTCTTGTTTACTTTTTCTGCATAATTGAAATTCACATACTGCTTCATCTTCTCTTTAATTCTGCAATTCACTTTTCTTCTTTACGCTGCAACTGTTCTTGTTGGATCAAGGAAGGGTTTGAGATCTAACAACTGTTCTTGTTAGATCAAGGAAGGGTTTGAGATCTAGACTTGTTATCTAGTATCTTCTACTCCTGAGATCTTGAACCCAATTTTTAATTGCTGTAACTTAGGCACTTGTTTTGCTGCAAATTAAGCACCAGTATTTCTCTGTTTACTCTTCAAGGCATTTTTACTTTTCTGTTAAGATCTAGTTCCATTGAATCAATCCTCTACTCTTCTACTTGTTGCAATTTATTTTTCCTTGATTAATTTCTGCAATCCCACATCCCTGACCCATTTAAGATTCAAGCAATTTAGATTTCTTGCATTTTAAGTTTCTGCAATTTACATTACTTGCACCTTAAGATTCAGCTCTTTTACTTTCTTGCTCTTTAATTTACTGCAATTTTCCCTTCCCCCTTTACATTTCAAGCAATTTAGCTTCTGTCAATCATAAATCACTCAACCAATACTTAATTCGCTTGACCAAGTCAACCACTAAACTAAAATTGCTCAATCCTTCAATCCCTGTGGGATCGACCTCACTCATGTGAGTTATTATTACTTGATGCGACCCGGTATACTTGCCGGTGAGTTTTGTGTTGGATCATTTTCCACACATCAGTTACAACTTGGCGTTCAACTCCAAGATAAGCCTCAGCTCGTGTAAAGATCAAACTCAGACCAAACATACACCAAGTGGGCCCCATAAGTGGATTTATGCATCAATTACTTACTTCTGTAAACCCTAGTAGCTAGTTTAGTATAAATAGAACTTTATACTAGTGTATTAAATGGGGCTTTTGACCATTCGCTCTTTTGATTACATTTACGGGCTGGCCATTCGGCCATGCCTGAACCTTCATCACTTATGTATTTTCAAATGTGGAGTTTCTACACACCATAGATTAAGGGTGTGGAGCTCTGCTGTACCTCAAGTTTTAATGCAATTACTACTTATTTTCTATTCAATTCATCTATTCCTGTTCTAAGATATTCGTTGCACTTCAACATGATATATGTGATGATCCGTGACATTCATCATCATTCTCACCTATGAACGCGTGACTGACAACCACTTCCATTCTACCTTAGACCGGGCGCATATCTCTTGGATTCCTTAATCAGAATCTTCGTGGTATAAGCTAGATTGATAGCGGCATTCATGAGAATCTGGAAAGTCTAAACCTTGTCTGTGGTATTTCGAGTAGGATTCCGAGATTGAATGACTGTGACGAGCTTCAAACTCATGATTGTTAGGCGTGATGACAAACGCAAAAAAAATCAAGGGATTATATTCCAACATGATCGAGAACCAACAGATGATTAGCCGTGCCGTAACAGAGCATTTGGACCTTTTTCACTGAGAGGATGGGATGTAGCCATTGATAACAGTGATGCCCTACATACAACTTGCCATGGAAAGGAATAAGAAGGATTGAAGGAAGGCAGTAGGAAAGCAGAGATCCAACAGGGACAAGCATCTCTATACACTTATCTGAAATTCCCACCATTGAATTACATGAGTAACTCTATCTTTATTTTCTGCTTTATTTATTATTCGAAAACTCCATAACATTTACTATCCGCCTAACTGAGATTTACAAGATGACCATAGCTTGCTTCATACCAACAATCTCCGTGGGATCGACCTTTACTCACGTAAGGTATCACTTGGACGACCCAGTGCACTTGCTGGTTAGTTGTGCGGAGTTGTGACTAAGTGTGATTCACATTTGAGAACTACCAAGTTTTTGGCTCCATTGTTGATTATCACAATTTCGTGCACCAAGTTTTTACCGCAGTTGTCGGGGATTGTTCGAGTTTGGACAACTGACGGTTCGTCTTGTTGCTCTGATTAGGTAATTTTCTTTTTAATTTTCTTTTCAAAAAGTTTTCAAAAAGATATTTTTCAAAATTTTTTCTTTGTTTTCAAAAAATTATTCAAAATTTTTAAGAATGAATTCTAGTGTTTCATAAAGTATGTTGATGCTTGGCTGGCTGTAAAGCCATGTCTAACTCAATTGGATTGAAGCTTCAAAACCATCAGCATAGAGGCAAGTTAATTGGAATATCAGTTGTTACATGCCTGATTTATATCTTCTAAAGCTGGCTGGCTATTAAGCCATGCCCAACCCTTGGATTGGAGCTTTAGGCTAATATTGAAAGATTCCTGGAATTCTTATTAAAAATTTTGGATTTCTTATTTTCTTTTTTTATATGTTTTTCAAAAAAATTAAAAGAAAATAAAAAAATCATAAAATCATAAAAAAAACCAAAAATATTTTGTATTTCTTGTTTGAGTCTTGAGTCAATTTTTAAGTTTGGTGTCAATTGCATGTTTTTAAAAATTTATGCATTATTTTTCGAAAATTCATGCATTCATGGTGTTCTTCATGATCTTCAAGTTGTTCTTGGTAAGTCTTTTTGTTTGATCTTGATGTTTTCTTATTTTGTGTCTTTTATTGTTTTTCATATGCATTTTTGCATTCATAGTGTCTATGCATGAAAGATTTCTAAGTTTGGTGTCTTGCATGTTTTCTTTGCATAAAAAATTTTTCAAAAATATGTTCTTGATGCTCATCATGATCTTCAAAGTGTTCTTGGTGTTCATCTTGATATTCATAGTGATTTTGCATGCATCATGTGTTTTGATCCAAAATTTTCATGTTTTGGGTCATGTTTGTGTTTTTTCTCTCTCCTCATTAAAAATTCAAAAATAAAAAATATCTTTTCCTTTTTTCTCTCAAAATTTCAAAAATTTGAGTTGACTTAGTCAAAAATTTTTAAAATTAGTTGTTTCTTACAAGTCAAGTCAAATTTTCAAATTTAAAAATCTTATCTTTTCAAAATCTTTTTCAAAAATCAAATATTTTTTATTTTTTTATTATTTTTGAAATTTTTAAAAAAAAAATTATTTTTTTAAAATCTTTTTCTTAATTTTATTTCAAAATTTTCGAAATTACACTAACAATTAATGTGATTGATTCAAAAATTTGAAGTTTGTTACTTTCTTGTTAAGAAAGGTTCAATCTTTAAATTCTAGAATCATATCTTTTAATTTCTTGTTAGTCAAGTAATTAATTTTAATTTTAAAAATGAAATCTATCTTATCTTGTCTTTTATATCATATCTTTTTCAAAAATTTGATTTTAAAATATCTTTTCTAACTTCTTATCTTCTTATCTTTTCAAATTTGATTATCAAGTCTTTTTCAACTAACTATTTGACTTTTTGTTTGTTTCTTATCTTTTTCAAAACCACCTAACAACTTTTCTCTCTCTTTAATTTTCGAAAATACTTCCCTCTTTTTCAAAAAAAAAATTCTTTTTTTAATTAATTAATTGTTTTAAATTTTAATTTTAATTTTAATTCTTCCTTTAATTTTCGAAAATCATTTAACTCCTTTTTAAAATCTAATTTCGAAAATTTCTCCCTCTCTCATCCTTTCCTATTTATTTACTCATTTACTAACACTTCTCTTCACCTCTCTTTATCTTAAATCACTACCCCTATCCTCACCCTTCTGTTTGGATTCTCCTTTCTTTATTCCCTTCTTTTTCTACTAATAATAAGGGACCTATTTACTGTGACATAGAGGATTCATCTCCTCTTCTTTTTCTGTTCTCTTCTCTTTCATATGAGCAAGAACAAGAAAAAAGGCATTCTTGTTGAAGCTGATCCAGAACCTGAAAGAACTCTGAAGAGAAAACTAAGAGAAGCTAAATTACAACAATCCAGAGACAACCTTGCTAAAATTTTCGAACAAGAAAAGGAGATGGCAGCCGAACCCAACAACAATAATACAAGAAGGATGCTTGGTGATTACGCTACCCCTACTTCCAAGTTTGATGGAAGAAGCATCTCAATTCCTACCATTGGAGCAAACAATTTTGAGCTGAAACCTCAACTAGTTGCTCTAATACAACAAAACTGCAAGTTTCATAGACTTCCATTAGAAGATCCCTATCAGTTTTTAACTGAGTTCTTGCAGATCTGTGAGACTGTAAAGACAAATGGAATAGATCCTGAAGTCTACAAGCTCATGCTTTTCCCTTTTTGCTGTAAGAGACAAAGCTAGAACATGGTTGGATTCACAGCCTAAGGATAGCCTGGACTCCTGGGATAAGTTGATCACGACCTTCTTGGCTAAATTCTTTCCTCTTCAAAAGCTGAGCAAGCTTAGATTAGATGTTCAGACATTCAAACAAAAAGATGGTGAATCCCTTTATGAAGCTTGGGAAAGATACAAGCAGATGACCAAAAGGTATCCTTCTGACATGCTTTCAGAATGGACCATTCGGATATATTCTATTATGGTCTGTCTGAGTTCTCTAAGATGTCACTAGACTATTCTGCAGGTGGATCCATTCACCTAAAGAAAACGCCTGCAGAAGCTCAAGAACTTATTGACATGGTTGCAAATAACCAGTTCATGTACACTTCTGAGAGGAATTTTGTGAATAATGGGATGCGTCAAAGGAAGGGAGTTCTTGAAATTGATGCTCTGAATGCCATATTGGCTCAGAACAAAATGTTGACTCAACAAGTCAACATGATTTCTCAAAGTCTGAATGGATGGCAAAATGCATCCAACAGTACTAAACAGGCATCTTCTGAAGAAGAAGCTTATGATCCTGAGAACCCTGCCATGGCAGAGGTAAATTACATGGATGAACCTTATGGAAACACCCATAATTCATCATGGAGAAATCATCTAAATTTCTCATAGAAGGATCAACAAAAGCCTCAACAAGGCTTTAATAATGGTGGAAGAAATAGGCTTAGCAATAGGAAGCCTTTCCCATCATCTTCTCAACAACAGACAGAGAATTCTGAGTAGAGCACCTCTAATTTAGCAAACTTAGTCTTTGATCTGTCTAAGACCACTTTAAGTTTCATGAATGAAATAAGGTCCTCCATTAGAAATTTGGAGGCACAAGTGGGCCAGCTGAGTAAGAAAATCACTGAAACTCCTCCTAGTACTCTCCCAAGCAATACTGAAGAAAATCCAAAAAGAGAGTGCAAGGCCATTGATATAATCAACATGGCCGAACCTAGAGAGGAAGGAGAGGACGTGAATCGCAATGAGGAAGACCTCATGGGACGTCTCTCAAGCAAGAAAGAGTTCCCTATTGAGGACCTAAAGGAATCTGAGACTCATATAGAGACCATAGAGATTCCATTAAACCTCCTTCTGCTATTCATGAGCTCTGAAGACTATTCTTCCTCCGATGAGGATGAAGATATAACTGGAGAGCAAGTTGCTCAATACCTAGGAGCTATCATGAAGATAAATACCAAATTGTTTGGTAATGATACTTGGGAAGGTGAACCTCCCTTGCTCATTAGTGAACTAGATACATGGATTCAGCAAACTTTACCTCAAAAGAGATAAGATCCTGGCAAATTCTTAATACCCTGTACCATAGGCACCATGACTTTTGAGAAGGCTCTATGTGACCTAGGGTCAGGCATAAATCTTGCCACTCTATGTAATGGAGAAGCTGGGGATCATTGAGGTACAGCCTGCCTTATTCTCATTACAATTTGTAGACAAGTCAGTAAGACAAGCTTATGGATTAGTAGAGGACGTGTTGGTAAAGGTTAAAGGCCTTTACATTCCTACTGATTTCATAATCTTAGACACTAAGAAGGAGGAAGATGAATGCATCATCCTTGGAAGACCTTTCCTAGCCACAGCAGAAGCTGTGATAGATGTTAACAGAGGATAATTAGTCCTTCAATTGAATGGGGATTACCTTGTGTTTAAGGCACACAGCTATCCTTCTGTAACAAGGGAGAGTAAGCATACAGAGCTTCTCTCAGTACAGAGTCAAACAGAGCCCCCAAAGTCAAACTCTAAGTTTGGTGTTGGGAGGCCACAACCAAACTCTAAGTTTGGTGTTGGTACTATACAACATTGACCTGATCACCCGAGAGGCTCCATGAGAGCCCACTGTCAAGCTATTGACATTAAAGAAGTGCTTATTGGGAGAGAACCCAATTTTTATTTATCTAATTTTATTTTATTTTCATTGCTCTTTTATGTTTTATTAGGTTCATGATCATGTGGAGTCACGAAAAAAATATTAAAATTAAAAACAAAATAAAAAACAGCAGAAGAAAAATCACATCGTGGAGGAAGGACTTACTGGCGTTTAAACGCCAGTAAGGAGCATCTGGCTGGCGTTCAATGATAGCAACGAATTTAAGAAATTGCACGATCGGCAAAAATTCCTTCCGGCAAGTGCACCGGTTATCGTCAAGTAAAACTCACAATAGAGTGAGGTCGAATCCCACAAGGATTGGTTGAGTGAGCAATTCGGATTAGAAGTGTGTTCTAGTTGAGCGGAATCAAGATTTAGATGAGAATTGCGGAATGTAAAATTG
>NC_029775.3:48125102-48126687 GCF_000817695.3 Arachis duranensis | reverse complement strand
AGAAAATGCATAAAACAACTAAAACTAACAGAAAAATGCTGGTGAAACTAGCCTAAGATGCCTTGGCATCACAACACCAAACTTAATACTTGCTTGTCCCTAAGCAAGTCCTGAGTTATTTGAGAGGAAAGTATGAAACAGAAAGCAATTACATTGGCTATATTAGCAAGCATTTGAAGTTCATCAGAATGGTTTTATGCAGAAAGTTGCAGCATCACTTTTTCATTCTTATCAGGTAAGATTATCACTTTTTTCATTGCATCCATCAAACACTGCTATGGCCTCTTGTTATTCTTATGTCCTTGGCACTTTTCCCTTCTTTGTTTTTCTTTTTCTTAGAGCTCTTTTGCTCCTTGTTTGCTCAGTGTCATGTGTTGCACAAGCCTTTGGCATTTTCTGTTTCTTATCAGTGCACTACACATATCCACTACAGGCATTTTAGTTCACATTTCTTCTTGAGACATTGGTGCCCAGCACCTCTTTGTGTGACTAAATGTTTTGTATTTAGGTTGCTCTTGATAATGGACTTTTGGTTGATAATCCCGGGTTAGTTAACCCAAGTTACCAAGTGTTGAAACACTCCTCAGAACCTATTCATCCAAGCATATCCTTAATACATAAACACCACAGGCATTTGTCTCAGAAGTTCAAACCATTAGTGCCTAGCTTATTTTCTCAATTTTTTTCTTTTTGGTTGCCCATTTTCAGTGGCTTTTTCTTCTTCTTTTTCTTTATTTTTTTTGATTGAGCAATTTTAGTTTAGTGGGTGATTTAGTCAAGCGAATCAAGTTTTGGTTGAGTGGGTTGTATTTAACAGAAGATAAATTGCTTGAAATGTAAAGGGAGAGGGGAAATTGCAGTAAATTAAAGAACAGGAAAGTAAAATAAACTAAATCTTAAAGAATAAGAAATTAAATGACTGAAACTTAAAGTGAAAGAAATGTAAATTGCAGTAGCTTAAATGGCAAGAAATATAAATTGCTTGAATGTAAAAGGGAATTGAGGACTGGGATTGCAGAATCTAAACAAAGAGAAAGTAAATTGCAACAATCAATAAGAGTAGAAGATGAATTGGTATAAACTGAAATTCAACAGAAAATGAAATTAAAGTGCAGCAGGTTCACAGAAGAACCAAAAGTAAATTATGATCTCAGGTCTCAAGAGACTAGGTAGCAGAGCCTAGATCTCTATTTGCCTTCCCAGATCCAAGTTCACAAAGCAATTGACAAGAAATTGAAGAGGAAGCAGTAAAGAGAATGTAAATTGATTCAATTATGCAGAAAGAAAACTCAAGAGTTCTTGAGTGGAGATTGAGACAGAATTCCCTCAATTCTTAACACCCAAGAATCAAAACAAAGAAATTAAAAAGACCCAAGCAAGAACAAGGAAGAAGAGAGATCAATTCTCCTCCCCAATTCTCTGAAATCTCGGTTCAGTCTCTCAAGGAAAGTCACAAAAATTCAAAGCTCAAAGAAAGTATAAAATTCACAAGCTAAGCCAAAGGTAAGTGTAATGAGTCCTAATTACATCAAACTAGCTCCTATTTATACACTTTCTATTCTTGGATTTTGGGATTTGGATGGGC
>NC_029775.3:48122598-48123433 GCF_000817695.3 Arachis duranensis | reverse complement strand
CAAATCTTCTAAAGAGGTATTGAGTTGCTCCCAATAGTTGTTGGGAGGAAAGTGCATTTCTTGAGGCATTTGTTGATGATGGACTTCCTCATGTTCTTCTTGAGGGCCGTGAGGCACTTCTCTTGTTTGCTCCATCCTTTTCTTGGTGATGGGCTTGTCTTCTTCAATGGAGACATCTCCATCTATGATAACTCCAGCTGAGTAACATAGATGGCAAATAAGATGAGGGAAGGCTAGCCGTGCCATGGGTGAGGACTTGTCGGCTATTTTGTAGAGTTCATTGGAGATAACCTCATGAACCTCTACTTCCTCTCCAATCATGATGCTATGGATCATGATGGCCCGATCCACAGTAACTTCAGATCGGTTGATACCCTTGCCTTTTGGTTTTAAGGGCTATTGGCTTTTTCTGCTTGCTTTTTCTTTCTATTTTTTTCGCCACTTTTTTTTTTCACTGCTTTTTCTTGCTTCAAGAATCAATTTCATGATTTTTTTTCAGATCATCAATAACATTTCTCTTTGTTCATCATTCTTTCAAGAGCCAACAATTTTAACACTCATAAACAACAAGATCAAAAATATGCACTGTTCAAGCATTCATTTAGAACACAAAAATTATTGCCACCACATCAATATAATTAAATTAAATTCAATAATAATTTCGAAAATTATGTACTTCTTGTTCTTTTGAATTAAAACATTTTTCATTTAAGATAAGTGAAGGACTAATGGATTTTATTCATAGCTTTAAGGAATGGTTACACACTAATGATCATGAAGTAGAAACACAAAACATAGATAAACATAATACTTAAAAACCGAAAACAGAAAGAAA
>NC_029775.3:48121351-48122498 GCF_000817695.3 Arachis duranensis | reverse complement strand
CCTATTGACCTTTTGTGGGGGGTAGAAATGTGCCAGAAACTTGCTTTCCACCTCATCCCAGGTTGTTAGGCTCCCCCTTGGAAATGATTCCAGCCACTTAGCTGCCTTGTCCCTAAGTGAAAATGGGAACAAGAGCAGTTTATAGGCATCTTTCTGGACTCCATTGGACTTCACAGTGTCGCAAATTCTCAGGAATTTTGTGAGATGTTGGTTTGGATCTTCATTAGCACTACCACCAAATGAACAATGATCCTCCACCAATGATATTAGCTGTGGTTTGAGTTCAAAATTGTTGGCCTGAATGGGTGGTTTCTGAATGCTGCTACCACAATTCCCAGAGGTTGGGTTTATGTATGAACCAAGAACCCTCCTCTCGGGAATGGCATTGTTTCCATCAGCTCTCTCATGGTTGTGAACTTCTCTATCCATGTTGAGATCTAGAGCTTCCTCAAAATTGTCCTCAGATTCTCCTTCAGATTCTTCTTCTCTCAGTACTCTCTTCCCTCTTGCTTCCCTTTTAAGTTTATGAAGGGTCCTCTCTGGTTCGGTATATGGAGGAGTTGATGTCTTTCCTCTCCTACCTGTCATACAAGAACACAGCACAGGCAACAAACAAGTGAAATACTCTTGGTTAATGGAAGAGTATGGTTAGAGCAGTTGAGGAATTAATTCAAATAGTTAGTGGGTCAGTGAGTTAGTTGCTTGAATTTAAAGGAATAAAGAAAGAAAGCAAGTAACAGAGTCCAGAAATTAAAATTCAACAAGTAACTTGAACTGAATTATCAAAACAAGAAAAATGCTCAATCTAGTTAACTTCCAATTTGAGAATTGTCAATCGAAAACCAATCCCCGGCAACGGCGCCATAAACTTGATAGCTACGATTTTAAGAAATTGCACGATCGGCAAAAATTCCTTCCGGCAAGTGCACCGGTTATCGTCAAGTAAAACTCACAATAGAGTGAGGTCGAATCCCACAAGGATTGGTTTGGTGAGCAATTCGGATTAGAAGTGTGTTCTAGTTGAGCGGAATCAAGATTTAGATGAGAATTGCGGAATGTAAAATTTCATGAATTAAAGAGCGAGAAGCTAAATTGCTGAAATTAAAAGGGATCGGGGTGATTGAATGAATTTAATTGCAGAATGTAA
>NC_029775.3:48116293-48120983 GCF_000817695.3 Arachis duranensis | reverse complement strand
AAGCAACAAAATCAATAAAGGAAGCTTGAAGATCACATGTGGAGTTTAAGTTCCAGTTTAAGCTTAAACTGGAACTTAAACGTTGGATACTCCTGGAGGTGGTATAACTCAAGCACGTTTAAGCTTCAGTTTAAGGTTAAACTGAAGCTTAAACGTGGAAATGGATGAAAGCAACCCTGGAGGGTAAAGTAGTCGAACACGTTTAAGCTTCAGTTTAAGGTTAAACTGAAGCTTAAACGTGGAAATGGAAGAAAGCAACCCAGGAGTGTGGAATGGTCGAACACGTTTAAGCTCCAGTTTATGGTTAAACTGGAGCTTAAACGTGGAAATGCTCCTTTGGTGCCTTTCTTATTCTGGCGTTTAACTTCCAGTTTAAGGTTAAACTGGAGGTTAAACGTGGAAATGCTCCCTGGTGCAATTCTAATTCTGGCTTTTAACTTCCAGTTTAAGGTTAAACTGGAGGTTAAACGTGGAAATGCTCCCTGGTGCAATTCTAATTCTGGCTTTTAACTTCCAGTTTAAGGTTAAACTGGAGGTTAAAGGCCAGTTGTAGCTCTTCTCAGCCTTCATGATTTTGGCGTTTAAGCTCCAGTTTAAGCTTAAACTGGAGCTTAAACGCCACTTCCCAGCATTATATGGCTTGGCAGTTTAAGTTCCAGTTTAAGCTTAAACTGGAACTTAAACTCCACATGTGATATTCAAGCTTCCTTTATTGATTTTGTTGCTTCCTTGCCTAGCCTCTTCTTCCCTGAAATCATCCAAACAACTGCATCAAAGTCTTGCAAAATTTCATGAGAAATCTTCCATTCATAGCATTCAAGTAATATAACTAAAAACTCATGGAATTTGCATCAAAATCATACTGTTTGGATGGTTCATTGCTTTGTTATTCATTTAACCATTCTTGGTTACTTTAAGCTCAAGAAAATGCATAAAACAACTAAAACTAACAGAAAAATGCTAGTGAAACTAGCCTAAAATGCCTTGGCATCACAACACCAAACTTAATACTTGCTTGTCCCTAAGCAAGTCCTGAGTTATTTGAGAGGAAAGTATGAAACAGAAAGCAATTACATTGGCTATATTAGCAAGCATTTGAAGTTCATCAGAAGGGTTTTATGCAGAAAGTTGCAGCATCACTTTTTCATTCTTATCAGGTAAGATTATCACTTTTTTCATTGCATCCATCAAACACTGCTATGGCCTCTTGTTATTCTTAAATGAAAAATGTTTCTAATTCAAAAGAATAAGAAGTACATGAATTTCGAAATTATCCTTGAATTTAGTGTAATTATATTGATGTGGTGACAATACTTTTTGTTTTCTGAATGAAAGCTTGAACAGTGCATATTTTTGATATTGTTGTTTATGAATGTTAAAATTGTTGGCTCTTGAAAGAATGATGAACAAAGAGAAATGCTATTGATAATCTGAAAAATTATAAAATTGATTCTTGAAGCAAGAAAAAGCAGTGAATGGCAAAAGCTTGTGAAAAAAATTTAGAAAGAAAAAGAAAAAGCAAGCAGAAAAAGCCAATAGCCCTTAAAACCAAAAGGCAAGGGTAAATAGGATCCAAGGCTTTGAGCATCAATGGATAGGAGGGCCCAAGGAAATAAAATCCAGGCCTAAGCGACTAAATTAAGTTGTCCCTAACCATGTGCTTGTGGCATGCAGGTCCAAGTGAAAAGCTTGAGACTGAGTGGTTAAAGTCGTGATCCAAAGCAAAAAGAGTGTGCTTAAGAGCTCTGGACACCTATAACTGGGGACTTTATCAAAGCTGAGTCACAATCTGAAAAGGTTCACCCAGCTATGTGTCTATGGCATTTATGTATCAGGTGGTAATACTGAAAAACAAAGTGCTTAGGGCCACGACCAAGACTCATAAAAGTAGCTGTGTTCAAGAATCAACAAACTTCAATAACACTATCTAAAATTCTAATTTCCTATAGATGCCAATCATTCTAAACTTCAAAGGAAAAAGTGAGATGCCAAAACTGTTCAGAAGCAAAAAGCTACAAGTCCCGCTCATCTAATTATGACTAATATTCATTGATATTCTGGAATTTATAATATATTCTCTTCTTTTTATCCTAATTGATTTTCAGTTGCTTGGGGACAAGCAACAATTTAAGTTTGGTGTTGTGATGAGCAAATAATTTATACGCTTTTTGGCATTATTTTTAGGTAGTTTTTAGTATAATCTAGCTACTTTTAGGGATGTTTTATTAGTTTTTATGCTAAATTCACATTTCTGGACTTCACTATGAGTTTTTGTGTTTTTCTGTGATTTCAGGTAATTTTTTGCTGAAATTGAGGGACCTGAGCAAAACTCTGATAAAAGGCTGACAAAGGACTGCTGATGCTGTTGGATTCCGACCTCCCTGAACTTGAAATGGATTTTTTGAAGCTACAGAACTCCAAATGGCGCGCTCTCAACGGCGTTGGAAAGTAGACATCCAGAGCTTTTCAGCAATATATAATAGTGTATACTTTATTTGAGATTTGATGATGTAAACTGGCGCTCAACGCCAGCTCTATGCTGCATTCTGAAGTCAAACGCCAGAAACACATCACAAACCAGAGTTGAACGCCAAAAACACGTTACAACTTGGCGTTCAACTCCAAGATAAGCCTCATCTTGTGTAAAGATTAAGCTCAGCCCAAATATACACCAAGTGGGCCCCATAAGTGGATTTATGCATCAATTACTTACTTCTGTAAACCCTAGTAGCTAGTTTAGTATAAATAGAACTTTTTACTAGTGTATTAAAGGGGGCTTTTGACCATTCGGTCTTTTGATTATGTTTAGGGGCTGGCCATTCGGCCATGCCTGAACCTTCATCACTTATGTATTTTCAACGGTGGAGTTTCTACACACCATAGATTAAAGGTGTGAAGCTCTGCTGTACCTCAAGTTTTAATGCAATTACTACTATTTTCTATTCAATTCAGCTATTCCTGTTCTAAGAAATTCGTTGCACTTCAACATGAGGAATGTGATGATCCGTGACACTCATCATCATTCTCACCTATGAACGCGTGACTGACAACCACTTCCGTTCTACCTTAGACCGGGCGCATATCTCTTGGATTCCTTAATCAGAATCTTCGTGGTATAAGCTAGATTGATGGCGGCATTCATGAGAATCCGGAAAGTATAAACCTTGTCTGTGGTATTCTGAGTAGGATTCCATGATTGAATGACTGTGACGAGCTTCAAACTTGCGATTGTTGGGCGTGATGACAAACGCAAAAGAATCAAGGGATTCTATTCCAACATGATCGAGAACCGACAGATGATTAGCCGTGCTGTGACAGAGTATTTGGACCTTTTTCACTGAGAGGATGGGATGTAGCCATTGACAACGGTGGTGCCCTACATACAGCTTGCCATGGAAAGGAATAAGAAGGATTAAAGGAAGGCAGTAGGAAAGCAGAGATCCAACAGGGACAAGCATCTCCATACACTTATCTGAAATTCCCACCATTGAATTACATGAGTAACTCTATCTTTATTTTCTGCTTTATTTATTATTCGAAAACTCCATAACATTTACTATCTGCCTAACTGAGATTTACAAGATGACCATAGCTTGCTTCATACCAACAATCTCTGTGGGATCGACCCTTACTCACGTAAGGTATTACTTGGACGACCCAGTGCACTTGCTGGTTAGTTGTGTGGAGTTGTGACTAAGTGTGATTCACGTTTGAGAGCGCTACCAAATTTTTGGCGCCATTATTGATGATTACAATTTCGTGCACCACTTACCATAGAAAGGAGTATGAATGATTGAATGAAAACAGTAGGAAAGCAGAGATTCAGAAGGAATAACGCATCTCTATACACTTATCTGAAATTCCCACCAATGAATTACATAAGTATCCCTATCTTTATTTTATGTTTATTTATCTTTTAATTATCAAAACTCCATAACCATTTGAATCCGCCTGACTGAGATTTATAAGATGACCATAGCTTGCTTCAAGCCGAAATCTCCGTGGGATCGACCCTTACTCACGTAAGGTTTATTACTTGGACGACTGGTGCACGAAATTGTGATCAATACTTTTCACAAATCAAATAATCCCCGGTAATGAATCCAAAAACTTGGTGTTCAATACCATGGCATAAACACAACTTCGCACAACTAACCAGCAAGTGTACTGGGTCGTCCAAGTAATAAACCTTACGCGAGTAAGGGTCGATCCCACAGAGAATGTTGGTATGAAGCAAGCTATGGTCACCTTGTAAATCTTAGTCAGGCAAACTCAAATGGGTATGGTGATAAACGCATAAACATAAAGATAAAGATAGAGATACTTATGTAATTCATTGGTAGGAATTTCAGATAAGCGTATGAAGATGCCTTCCCTTCCGTCTCTCTGCTTTCCTACTGCCTTCATCCAATCCTTCTTCTTCCTTTCCATGGCAAGCTTAAGCAAGGGTTTCACCGTTGTCAGTGGCTACCTCCCATCCTCTCAGTGGAAATGTTCAACGCACCCTGTCACGGCACGGCTATCCATCTGTCGGTTCTCGATCAGGCCGGAATAGAATCCAGTGATTCTTTTGCGTTTGTCACTAACACCCCGCCCTCAGGAGTTTGAAGCACGTCACAGTCATTCAATCATTGAATCCTACTCAGAATACCACAGACAAGGTTAGACCTTCCGGATTCTCTTGAATGCC
>NC_029775.3:48083677-48116246 GCF_000817695.3 Arachis duranensis | reverse complement strand
TGATGAGTGTCACGGATCATCACATTCATCATGTTGAAGTGCGAATGAATATCTTAGAATAGAGACAAGCGTGATTGAATGAAAAACAGTAGTAATTGCATTAATCCATTGAGACACAGCAGAGCTCATCACCCCCAACCATGGGGTTTAGAGACTCATGCCATAGAAGATACAATAAGAAACGTGTAATGTGTCATGAGGTAAAGATACAATGTCAAAAGGTTCTATTAATAGTGAACTAGTAACCTAGGGTATACAGAAATGAGAAAATGACATAAAAATCCACTTCCGGGCCCACTTGGTGTGTGCTTGGGCTGAGCATTGAAGCATTTTCGTGTAGAGACTCCTCTTGGAGTTAAACGCTAGCTTTGGTGCCAGTTTGGGCGTTTAACTCCCATTCTTGTGCCAGTTCCGGCGTTTAACGCTGGAATTCCTGAGGGTGACTTTGAACACCGGTTTGGGCCATCAAATCTTGGGCAAAGTATGGACTATCATATATTGCTGGAAAGCCCAAAATGTCTACTTTCCAACGCCATTGAGAGCGCAACAATTGGGCTTCTGTAGCTCCAGAAAATCCACTTCGAGTGCAGGGAGGTCAGAATCCAACAGCATCTGCAGTCCTTTTTAGTCTCTGAATCAGATTTTTGCTCAGGTCCCTCAATTTCAGCCAGAAAATACCTGAAATCACAGAAAAACACACAAACTCATAGTAAAGTCCAGAAAAGTGAATTTTAACTAAAAACTAATAAAAATATACTAAAAACTAACTAGATCATACTAAAAACATACTAAAAACAATGCCAAAAAGCGTACAAATTATCCGCTCATCAACGACCCAGTGCACTTGCTGGTTAGTTGTGCGAAGTTGTGAAAAAGAGTTGAGGTTACAATTATCCGTACCAAGTTGTTGGCGCCATTGAGATCACAATTTCGTGCACCAGTTAGTGAGGATGTGAAAATTTGAGGTTCTCTGTTTTTGATAAGGAATGTGTGGGTGAGATTGATGTGTCCAAAATAGTGAGAAAAGGTTCTGGAGTAAATGTTGAGTTGCTTCCATGCACTATGGCTGACCGTGGTTTTCATAGGAAAACAGACTTCTGAGTATTTCTACATGCATAGCCGTGTTCTTGAAGAACTTCATGTGAAATTACTATTTATTATTTTTGAGTGTAACATTTTGAAGCAACTACTGTGCCCCATCGCAACTCCACCTAAATGGTTGGGGTTTTTTTAGGTATTTTGAAAATTTGGTGGAGTTTTTGGAAATTAAACCTTTTGTTTAATTATTTTTTTATTTGTTTCAAGATAAAGGGGTTTGGAAGGGGGTTTGGGTTAATCTGAATAGTACTCCAGTTTTGCTGTTTTCAAAATTTATAATTCTTCCTTTAAAGATTTCAAGAAAATATTTTGGAAAGTAAAGTCGATAGATAAGGATTTTCTGTTCTATTTGAACGAGCACCATGGTGAGAGGTTTCCTTTGTTTAGGTGCTCGCAACCACAACATATTTTGGATCCAGAGGAGATAAGTCCGAAAAATGAGTGTATAATAGGATATTTGATGGAGGTTGTTGATAGAAGTAACTTAATATCTGTCTTTGATCTGCTTCCCTGGGAGGAAGATAGGATGTCGGTGGTGAACAATCTTGGTGAGGGTTTATGAGCTGTTCTTAAGTATATGATAGGTGGGTATGTTCTGAAACATTGTTTATTTGTTTTGTAGGTGGAAAGTATCCATGTGTATCTGCGGCGAGCTTGAGAGCTCATTTGAAGACAAAGAATGTTGAAAAAAAGAGTTCATCATCCAATCCTGAAAAAAATTGATAGAGAGAGAGAAGTGTATCAACTGGTCCCCAAGAAGAAGATCATTGTTTTCAAGAAGTGGAAGGCTGATGTTATAAACATATATGATGATGTTGCTAAGAATGAGAGAGAAATTCCCTTAAAAGAGCTAACGACGTTTGTGAGCAAGCAAGAGAAGCTGCATGGCTTTGCCGAGGATGGGGACAACTCCTTGGTTTGGGACAAGAAATTTCCTTTTATGGTTGTTGCTGATGAGGTGTTGCAATTATCAGCTGACATTTTCCTGATTGAAGAGGTCGGCGATGTTGCGGTTGATCAGTATCTTCAAGTATTAAACCGAGACTAGTATTAGATATTTTGATAGTTTGTAAGTTATATTCTATATAACTTCTCATTATGTATAAGTTTTGGGATTCTGTTTGGCTAGTATTGGTCGGAGCCAAGAAGGAAGGCATAAGAGACTGCTGGAGAAAAATGATGAATTGGTGATTTTGAAAAAGGATTTGGAGCTAAAGAAAAGTATGATTGATGATCTGAAAAAGAATATTGTTGAAAAAGAGGAGCAGCTAAAGACAGTGAAGAACAATCATGAAAATGACTTAGATTTTTTAAAGAAAAAGGATAGCAATCTTTCCAATATGAAGGATCAAGTAATTGAAGTGACTGTGAAATTGAAGGATTTAGAGAGGAACAGGGAGACTGAGATTCTTGATTCCTTTGCTGAAGGATTTGAGCGTGCGGTGATGCAAGTAAAGTTTTTGACTCCGGATATTGATTTTTCTCAAATGGATCCGGGTAAAATAGTTCGGGATGAAATGTTAGTAGATGATGATGAAGCTGCCGAGGAGGAGAATGAAAACCTGGCAGAATGAATGATAGTTTGTTGTTTTGTTTTGATATATTTTATATGGAACATGTGATCATTTTGATCTTCTGACTGGTGCCTGTTTACTTGGCTTTATGTAATATTTAGTTGTTTTGCCTTTTGATTATTTAAACTTGTTTGATATTTTGAAACCATTGAAGGAATCATGGGTACTGATTTGTTGATTGTTTGACGTTATTGTTAGTATGTGGTATTGTGTTATACCAAGGTTTGCTACCTAAGACTCATAGGTTTTGATGGAGGTGCACCTTATTGTATTGACAAAAATATCTTTTGCCAAATTTGTTTGATAATTGATAATTGATTATCAATGAGATTTGTAAGTTGCGCATGCTTTAGACATTGTGTACGTATTTATCTCAAGTTGAGAAATTATTACCAGTGGTTAAACCTTTGATATTTTTGAATATCTCATTCATGGAATTTTATTATTCAGGATTTGTATTCATAGAAGTGGGTTTGATAGGTCAAAATAATATAGGTCGTTCGTTAGAGAAAGAACGAAAATAAGAGATCAGAATTAATAGAATTGTAACAAAATTTTATTCAGACCTTTGGTTGCAAAGGTGCAGGTAGGTTTATCTCGTTAAAACCTCTCCAAGAATAACCCTTGTTTTGGAAAAAATCTTGTGAGTATAAAAAAGAGTACATGTTTGTCCCTGTCTTTAATTGTAATATTGCTTTAAATAGGAGATATTCCAAGTGTTAAATAAATTTGTACCATCTAAAGATTTGAGTTTATATACTCTATTTCCTAGGACTTCAATAATTTGGAGTGGACCTTCCCATTTGGATGCAAGTTTTCCATGAGATTAAGGTCGTCTGGCTTACTCAGCTTTTCTAAGTACGAGATTGCTGACTTGAAATGAGCGAGGATGGACCTTTTGATTGTATCGTCGAGCTATGTTGTGTTGCATTGCTCGGTGATGAAGAGTTGATATATCTTGGATTTCTTCTATGAAATCGAGGGCTAAAGGAATCATAGCATCTCACCCGTAAACTAAGCGGAATGGGATTTCCTTGGTGATGGAATGGGTAGTGGTGTTGTATCCCCAAAGGATTTCTGAAATTAGCTCGGCTCAAAGCCCTTTTGCATCATCTAATTTCTTTCTTAAAGCATGTAACACGACTTTATCTGCTGCTTTAGCTAATTCGTTGGTCTGTGGATGTTCAACTGAAGAGAAATATTGTTGGATTTTTAAATTCTATAAAAAAGTTGTGAAATTATGATCGACAAACTGGCGACCATTTTCAATAATAACATGTTGAGGTATACCAAATCTGCATATGATATATTTCCATACAAATGAAATCATTTGTTGTGATGTGATCTTGGCATGTGGTTGTGCCTCAATCCATTTGGAAAAATAGTCAATAGCCACATATTGAAATTTCATCTTACCTGGTGCAGTGGGGAAAGGACCGAGGATATCAATTCCCCATTGATAAAATGACCAACTTACTTCAGAGTATGTGATAGCTCAGCTAGGACATGTATTATTGGGGCACGTTTCTGACAGTTTGTGCGAGATTTCACCTTTTGATAACAATCTTTCTATAAGGTCAGCCAGAAGAAGCCGACACGGAGAATTTTGGAAGGTAGAATCTGTACTCCTATATGCGTTGTCAGAATTGTTTCAAATTGTGAATATAAGGCCATCGCCAGTCATCACTCTAGTTGATGTTACAAATATTAATAAAATTGATACTTGGTGTAACCAAAGTGGATTGTGTAAGAGTTGAAGTGTGTGACTGTGTACTGGCAAACTTGGATAGAAAGTCAGCTCGGTGATTTTGTTCTTTTGGAATATGATGAATTTCAAATTTTGAAAAAGAAGATATGAATGATTTTACAATATCTAAATATTTTGTTAAAAGTGGATCTTTGACTTGAAAAGATTGATTTACCTGTTGCACTACTAATAAAGAGTCACAATGTACCTTTATTTAAGAAGTGTTTAATTCTTTTGCTAGCCTCGTATTAGCAATAAGTGCTTCATATTCGGCTTGATTGTTGTTGGCCTTGAAGGAAAAGCGTAAAGAGTGTTCTGAAAGAATTCTATTACCATCTTCACGGAGAATTCCATCTCTTGACCCTTAGGAGCTAGAGGCACGCATTCCGTTGGCATTTCATCAAAGTTGGAAGCAGTAAACTTGGCAACAAAATCTACAGGGTATTGTAATTTAAGTGATCCTCAGGCTTGATATCTGATATCAAACTCGGACAGCTCGATAGACCATTTTATTAGTTGTCCAGCTAATTTTAGTTTTGTGAGCACTTATCGTAGTGGTTGCTCGGTTCGAACATTGATGATATGACTTTGGAAATAAGTTCAGAGACGCCTAGCTGAGAATGCTAGTGCCAAGGCAAGCTTTTCTATCTTGGGATAATAAAGTTTGGCATTTTGTAGAGATTTGCTGACAAAATAAACATCCTTTTGCACCTTATTTCTTTTTGTAACAAGAATAGAACTAACAGCCCAATCAGTAATAGATAAATAAACATAAAGTTCCTCTCCTATTTCAGGTGTTTGTAAAATTAGAGGTTTTGAAAGGATAGTTTTGAAGTTTAAAAAAGTAACTTAACAATCATCATCCCACTTAAAGTTATTTTTCTTTTTGAGTGATTGAAAGAAGCAAAAAGTCTTAGAAGCTAGACAAGGTAAGAATCTTGATAAGGCAGCAAGTCTCCCTATTAATCGTTAGACCTTCTTTATTGTTGGGGTCTTTGCATTTCCAGAATAGCTCAGCATTTGTTAGGATTGGCCTCTATACCTCGACTTGTAAGTAAAAACCCGAGGAATTTACCTCCTTGGACACCAAAGGCACATTTTTGGGATTTAGTCGCATGTTGTATTGTCTGAGTTGTGCGAAAATGTCCACAAGGTCGTCTATGTGAGACTTGCCAATCTTGGTTTTCGCTACTATATCATCAAAATAGACCTCCATGTTATGACTAATATGCTTGGCAAACATCTTATCCATAAGTTGCTGGTAAGTAGCTCTTGCATTCTTAAGGCCAAAAGGCATAACTTGATAGCAAAAATTAACATATTCAATTATAAAGGCAGTTTTATTTTGATCTGATTTATGCATCAAGATCTAGTTATAGCCCAAATATGTATCCATAAAACTTAAAGTGCCAAAGCCAGATGAATTATCAACTAATGCATCAATATATGGTAAGGGATATGCATCTTTGGGACATTCTTTGTTTAAATTATTGAAGTCGACGCACATGCACCATTTACCATTATGTTTCTTTACCATGAAAATATTAGCTAACCATGCTATGAACCTGATTTCTCGAATGAAGTTCGCATCAATGAGCTTTTTAGTTTTCTCCAGGGATGCTGCTTAGTTTTCCATGTCGAGGTTGAGTTTTTTCTGTGCTATAGGTCAGATTGATGAGTTTATTGCCAGCTTATGAGATAGTATAGAAAATTCGATGTCAGGAATGTCGGCGGGTGTCCAAGAAAATAGGTCAGCATTTTGTTGAAGAAATCGACTGAGATTCTTTTTCTCGTCCTCCTGCAGAGTTGAACCTACAAAAGTGAACTTGTTTGCATCGTTAGTTAAAGAGATCTTTTGTAACTCCTCCATCAGGGTGGGCAATCTTGAAATTTGGCTCGTAGATCTAACGCCGCTAATGATGGAAGCTCGAGCGAGTTATAGACTGCATTTATTTGTGCACCTATAATTCGGTTAGATATAGGCATTTTCAGACTGACATTGTAGCAATGCCGAGCTTCACGGTAGTCATTATAAATTGTTGCAATAAAGTTGTGCTGCACATAAAATTTAACACAAAGATGAAATGTAGAAACTATTGCACCGAACTCATTCAAAAAACGTCGGCCAAGGATTAGGTTATAAGGATTGAAATAATCAACCGCAAGGTATATTGAACATCTAAATTTTTTGTTAGAGGACTCTCACCGAGTTTGGTCTGCAACTACACTGATCCTAACACAGGTACGAATTTTGTAAGAACTGTAACTAATCAACCGGCTAATTAAGTGATTAATTGCGCAAGTGGATTCTGAAAAGTTAGAGAGAGAATTTGAGGAATTAAATGTGATTTCTGGACTCAGTGGGACTTTCTGAGTCAGAAAATGTGTTTTCTATGGAAAATAGTGAAAATTCACGAACTGGTAGTTGAACCGGTTGAACTGGTTCAAGTCTGCCCGATACTGCACGAGAAAAGTGAAAACCGTCAAAAACCTTAGAAAAACATTAGAAATGAAAAACCGGGCATTAACTTTAAATGTTTGGCCCGAAGTTGGGCCAAACGGGCTAAATACGCTAACGGGTTGGACCGGGCCAAAGTTGGGCCCAAGCCCAACATATAAAAGGCTTATTAAATGAACCAAATCAGCCACAACACTAAACACACCCACACTCATGCTGAATTGAAGAGAGGAAGACGAAACCCTCTTTTGGCATTATTCATCCCAATCTTCCAAAGCTCATATCTTGAGCTAGAGATCTCCGATCACCGCACCATTTGCGGCTACGTGTTCCTCGTGAAGAGCTCTACAAAACCCTCCCAAGAAAGCCTCAAGGTAATCACGAAATCTTCCTAATTTCTCTCTTGAAAATTTCGGGTACTTAGAGTTTGTGCCTAAGTGAGTTTTTGTGATTTTGGATGTTTAAGTTTTCTTTAAGCCTTGCTTAGCATTGGGTTTTGACATCCAAATATGTGGGAGAAGGTAAGAGCCACTAAATCCTTGTGAATTTGTGTTTAATTAAAATCCTAGTTTGATTTGAGGTGATTTATATGTATATAGTTTGATTATTGTAGCTTTGGGAGCTCTTGGAACCTATTTGTGCTTACTGGAGTAGAATTGAAAGCTTGGTTTGTGGTTGGAAGCTTGGTTGTGTTAAGTTGGAATTTGGTGCATAAAGGGAATCGGCCAAGGTATAGTTTCGGTTTTCTCTATGTAGTATATAATATTCATGGACACGTAGGCTAGTGACCAATAGGATAGGTTGAACTAAAATAATGGTTGGTGTGTTAAATGTTGATGAATTGAGTAATGTTGGGTTGATTGTGATGAATTATAATGATATGATGATGTGGAATTATTGTATGAATTGGATGTTGGTTTCTTATGATAATGGTAGTGTTATGATTGATAATGGTAGTGTTATGATTTATGAAATGGTGGATTTGATGGTGATTTGATCATAAGTGTTATATAGTTGATGTTAGAGAGTAATGAAATGAGAAGGAGAATGCGGTAAGGTTGTGTATGATGGTACAACTAGTATATTTGATTTAAAGTGAAGTTTTAGATGGTTTGATGTGGTTTGGTAAGGGTATGGTAATAAATTTTGGAAATTTTGAAGTTTGGTAAAATTGGGTTTTTGGTGAACTTTGTCCGATCATAAATTTTGTCTCAGTTTTCGAAACTGAGTGAAATTTGTTTAGAATCAAAGATCTTCAAAAACTCTTTAAATCAGTATAAAGTATGTGAAAATTTGAATTTTGTAGAGAAAGTTATGATCTGGCAAAGTTGGTGTTAAAAATCTGAAATTCTACAAAGTTGTTGAATTTCATGATTTCTGATATGTGCGGGCGTACACTCTTGTGCAGACACACACCTTGTAGAACTTTTGACCTGTGCGGACGCACACACACCTGTGCGCACACACAGGCAGGGAAGTGCGTTCTGTTCGCAGCGCTGGCACAGCTTGTGCGTGCACATATCCAAGGAAGAATTTCAACCTGTGCGGACGCACAAGTTAGGGAGGGTAATCTGTTGGGGGCGCTGGCACAGGTTGTGCGAGTGAACAGTTTTGTAAAACTTGGCACCTGTGCATACGCACACCCCTGTGCATACGCACGCATTTTAAAATTTTCAGGAGTGTGCGCACGCACAGACCCTTGTGCAGCCGCACACGTCCTGTTTCTATAAATTTTATTTGTTTTCGACTATTCTATCTTCCCAACAAGGTTGTAAGCTTCTTTCACACCATTTTAAGATTTTTGGGCCTAGTTTTGAGTATTGGAACATGGGATATAACTTAAGGGTTCTAGTACATGATTTTAAGGTAAATTAGAAAAACGGAGGCCTAGCTTTCTGGTGTGCTGAGAAGGGTTTGACCTTAGGTGAAGGATGATTGATGTATGAGGTGAGGAATGATGAACTATTGATATTTGGATACTAAGTTATGAATGGACAATGGTTGAGATGAGTCAAGGACTCGGATTGAAGTGATGGATCTCTGTATACTGAAGATGCTTTTGGAAACCACTGAAATAATATTTTTATATGATATTATGAGATGCTATGCGCCTGGCAGGGACGGTGGTTAATCTCGCCTGTCGAGGTAGCGGTGACGGCATAAGGACGGTAGTTAATCCCGCTTACATTGAGATGTGAGGTATGAGGCAAAAGTATCCCGCTCGCATCCCTTCGGATTTATAGGGCGAGCAGGCGCCGGTACCTGGACAGTGATCCAGGCACTATATCTCGGGGGTTTCCATATGAGAAATCCGAAGGGCGACGTCTCCATGGAGATGTGTTGCGTTGGCAGTTGAACCGACAATGTGATATCACAGCCAGTAGGACAAGCATTCATCATATGCATTTTCTATCTGTTTGTATGCTTTGTTTACTTGTAATGGCTTGCCTAATTGAATAACATGCTTACTTGTTATCTGAATTATTTGCTTTATATGCTTCTACTTGTGCTTTACTTGCATTGTATATTACATGTGTTTTCTACTGGGATTGAGGTGGTTCGGAAGGCGCTGGCGATGGGATCGCATGGAGGATCGGTTGGTGAAGGTTGTGGGATAGCGGTGTTTAGTTAGAGTAGAAATCCCCTAAGATAGATTACCTGGTTTATTTAAGTTAATGTTGTTATATTATGCTTAACTACTTTAGAATGCTTTAAGTTGAATCTTGTGATGGATATGGAGCTTAGGATTGCTTTTGGCATCTCGGGGTCTTATATCCTGCATCACTTGGCACTGTTACCATATTGAGAACCTCCGTTTCTCATACCATATCTCTGTTGTGTTTTTCAGATGCAAGTCACAACCCACCTCGATGAGTTATTTTGGATGGTAATAGAAGTGGAGGATCTTGGATTCTTTTGGAGTCTTTTTGGTTTATTTTGATTATACATCTCTCCTTTTGTATTTTATTTTGCCTAGAGGCATGTATTTGAGAGAACAAAACTTGTATAAGTTATTTTCACTGTATGAATCTATATACCTGTATATGACTAGCCGGTTTAAACTCCGTGAGTCGTGACTAGTTTCCTATGATATTATATACTTATCTTTTGTTATATCTTATCTGTTTCTTGTGCCTTAAGCTAGTAGCTTCGTTAGTATACTTTGCGCTTTTGAAATCCTATTTTTGAGCTATATCCTTCATCAGGCTTCTAAATTATACTATTCCTTCTATATATAATATGTATGAGCTTAGAACTATCGTAATCTCTGATTAACATTTGCTTTACGATGCGAGGTGGGGCTTAGGCTAATTAGAGTGTTACATTTAGTGGTATCAGAGCGGTTTAAGTTATCTGTTTGATATTGTATAGCAGGCTTGTTTGTGAGTGCCTGTTTGGGATAATTAAAGCACTAGACTTTTGATATTGAGACTGATCACCTTGATAACGATTATTTGGTGTAGACAGGAACCCTACATGGCTACTCGCGGGCGAGGTCGAACACGTACGCGAGAAAGTAGGAATGAGCAACCAGCTGACAATCATGCCGAATTCATGGGGGAAATGGCGAATCTCGCTAATACCATGGAAACTAATGCTGCTGCAACTCTACAAGCAGTGCAGAGATTGGGCCAACCAGTCGGGAACGGAAATGGCAATGGGAATGGCGAAGGGAATGCTAATGATAATGCTGGGGGTAACGACGATAACACAAGAGGAGTTCCGATGACCTTGGCGACGTTCCTCAAGGTTCATCCGCCAACTTTACAAGGGTCTACAAATCCTATTGAAGCGGACCACTGGTTCCAGGCTATGGAGCGTGCTTTACAGGCGTAGTATGTTCCCCTCAATCAATATGTGGAATTTGCCGCTTATCAACTAGTGGGAGAGGCCCAGCCCTGGTGGTAAGCTGAGTGTCATTTGCTACAGTTTTAGAACGCCGACATTCCATGGGAAGTGTTCCAAATGGCTTTATATAAGAAATACTTCCCTGAGTCTGCAAGGGAAGCAAAGGAAATGGAACTAATGCAGTTGCAGCAAGGTTCCCTATCTGTGGCAAACTACACCAACAAGTTTGAGAAGCTCTATAGGATTTCTAGTGTGTGTCAAGGTGCCCCGGAGACTTACGAGAGTTGGAAGTGCATCAAGTATCAGAGGGGGTTGAAGGACAACATCATGACTGCTGTGGCTCCATTGGAGATTCGTACTTTTTCTGACTTGGTGAACAAGGCTAGAGTAGTGGAAGAGTATGCCAAGACCGTGGCGGCATCCAAGGACACTCATGGAGGGAGCTCTAGTCGTGGGCATGGCAAGTATTTTCATCCGAGAGGACAAAGCTTCAAGAGAGGAGGATATGTGCCTCAAGGCCAAGGAGGCTTCAAAAAGAACAACCAGAATCGGTTTCAGTATGCTAAGGGAAGAGGAAATCAGAGTATAAGTTCTCTGGATTTAGCTTGTGATTGTTGTGGACGTTTTCACCCTTATGACTCATGTAAGATTGGTTTAGGTGGTTGCTTCAAGTGTGGGTTGCCTTTCTACATTGCGAAGGATTGCCCTCGTGGGAGGAATCAGAATGCGGGCCAGAGTCAGCATCAAGGTCGAATCTTTGCTGTGAATGAAGGATGCTTCCAAGGCGGATCCTTTGATGAGTTTATTTCAATTGCTAAAGTTGAGGAATTAGGCTTGAAAGTGTTAGTTACCTTTTGATCTGCATGTACATACTCTACATCAAACAGTTATGACTAGGTCAGGTTGTAGACTAGTAGCTTTCAAGTTTGAGGATAGAGACTTTATGCACGATTTGATCTGTTTACCAATGGTGTGGCTGGAGATGATTTTGGGGTTTGATTGGTTGTCGAAGAATCAGGTTTTGTTGGATTGCTTTAAACAGACTATTCGGTTTATGCCAGAAAGAGAGAATGGGGCAGTGGTAGCTATGGGGTATTACCTGAACTCTGTAATAGTGCATTGTAGTGGGGAGGAGTGTCAGGGTTATATTCTGTTGGCTGCTAATGCGATGGGCGATGCCCAGAATTTAGATCAAATCCCAGTGGTTAGAGATTTTCCAGAAGTGTTCCCAGAAGATATCCCGGAGTTCCCACCTCAAAGGGAAATTGAGTTTGCGATTGAATTGGTGCCGAGAGCCAGACCAGTATCAATTGCACTGTATAGAATGGCTCCGATAAAGCTGGCAGAGCTAAAGACTCAGATGGAAGAGCTTCTGAATAAGAGGTTCATTCAACCGAGTGTATCACCGTGGGGAGCGCTACTTTTACTAGTGAAGAAGAAATATGGAAGAATGCGTTTGTGTGTGGATTACTGACAGTTAAATAAAATGACAGTGAAGAACAAGTACCCGCTGCCAAGGATAGATGACTTGATGGATCAATTGCAAGGAGCTAGAGTTTTTTCCAAGATTGATTTGAGATCTGGTTACCATCAGAAAAGAGTGAAGGAGGATGATATCCCTAAGACTGCGTTTAGGACACGCTATGGACACTACGAGTTTGCGGTAATGTCCTTTGGGTTAACGAATGCACCTGCTATTTTCATGGATTACATGAACATAGTGTTTCGTCCCTTTTTGGACAGATTCGTGGTGGTTTTCATAGATAAAATCTTAGTTTACTCTAACACGGCAAAAGAGCATGAGGAACACTTGAGGATTGTGTTGTAAATCTTGAAGGAGCGGAAGTTATATGCTAAGTTGTCAAAGTGCGAGTTCTGGAAAGAGGAAGTAAAGTTCTTCGGCCACGTGGTGAGTAAGGGAGGAATAGTTGTAGATCCTTTTAAGGTGGAAGCGGTGATGGAGTGGGAGAGACCGATGACAGTGACGAAAGTCAGAAGCTTTTTGTGTTTAGCTGGATATTACCGAAGATTTATCGAAGGATTTTCCTGGATTACATTATCGATGACAAAATTGACAAGGAAAGAAGTGCCATTCGTGTGGACGTCGGAGTGCGAAGAGAGTTTTCAGACTTTAAAGCAGAAATTAACTTCATCACATGTTCTAATCTTACCGGAACCGCATGAACTATTTGAGGTATATTGTGATGCTTTTTTGAAGGGTTTGGGCTGCGTGTTGATGCAACACCGGAATATGGTGGCTTACGCATCGCGTCAGCTGAGACCGCATAAGGTGAATTACCCAACTCATGACTTGAAATTAGCGGTGATTGTGTTTGCCTTGAAGATTTAGAGACACCACTTGTACGGAGTAAAGTTTAGTGTCTTTTCTAATCATAAGAGCCTCAAGTACATCTTTGATCAGAAAGAGCTAAATATGCGCCAGAGAAGGTGGATGGAGTTGCTTAAAGATTATGATTTCAAGTTGAGTTATCATCCTAGAAAGGCGAATGTGGTAGCAGACGCTTTGAGTCAGAAATCTTTGACACTTGCTTGGATGAGAATCAAGGAAGAAGAGCTAGTGGATAAGTTTGTGGATCTTAAGTTGGATATTGGTGAAGTGGCCGGAAGAGCTTGTTTGAATCAGTTACATAACTCAAGCACATTTAAAACATAAATACAACGGGCTCAGCAAGATGAGCAGAAGCTTCAGCAATTGTTTCAACTAGTTGGTGATAAGAGGCGTGAAGAAATCACTAAGGATGATGAAGGGTTATGGAGATACAAGGGAAGAATTTGCATACCGGATGTTGGGAGTTTGAGGCAAGACTTGCTATCAGAGGCTCAAGTAGGTTTTCTATTCATCCCAGAAGCACGAAGATGTATTATGACTTAAAGAAGATGTTCTGGTGGCTTGGAATGAAGGGTGATGTAGCTACAGTGGTATCCAAGTGTTTGACTTGCCAAAAAGTAAAGGTAGAACACCAGAAACCGTCAGGAATGCTACAACCACTTGAGATTCCTCGGTGGAAGTGGGAAGAAATCGTAATGGATTTTGTGACTGGTTTACCGAGGACTAGGTTAGGATTTGATGCGATTTGGGTGATCGTGGATCGCTTAACCAAATCCAATCATTTTCTGCCTATCAGAATAAATTGTTCTATGGAAGAGTTGGCGAGATTGTACATCAAGGAGATAGTAAGGTTGCATGGTGTACCGTTAAGCATAGTATCGGACCGTGATCCCCGATGCACCTCAAGGTTTTGGGGAGCTTTCCATAGACCTTTTGGAACGAAGCTATGTCTTAGTACCGCGTATCATCCATAGACAGATGGACAATCGGAAAGGATTATTCAGACATTGGAAGATATGCTGAGGGCATGTATGTTGGATCAACCCAGGAGTTGAGACCGTTAGATGCCATTGGTGGAGTTTGCATACAACAATAGTTTTCATGCGAGCATTGGGATGGCTCCGTATGAAGCCTTATATGGACAGAAGTGCCAATCTCAACTTTATTGGTATGAATATGGTGAAGTAAGTGTTTTGGGTCCATATTTGATAGCTAAGACTATTGTGAACATTAAGAAGATTCGTGCAACGATTTTAACTGCCCAAAGTCGACAGAAGAGTTATGCAGATCAGAGAGGGAAACCATTAGAGATCGAAGTAGGAGAGCACGTATTCCTTAGGGTTACACCAACAACTGGGATTGGAAGAGCAATCAAGACCAAAAAGTTGAACCCAAGATATATAGGACCGTTTGAGGTTTTGAAGAGATCTGGGCCGGTGGCGTATGAAGTAACTTTGCCACCTCACCTATCTAACTTGCATTACGTATTCCACGTGTCACAGCTTCGTAAGTACACGTTGGATGCGGCTCATGTGTTGGAGCCTAAGTTGGTAGAGTTGTGAGAGAACTTGGCTTTCCAAGTAACGCCTGTGAGGATCGATGCAACTTGTGTGAAGAAGCTGCGAGGAAAGGATGTTCCATTGGTTAAAGTTGCTTGGGAGTGAACTGGAGTTAAAGAGTACACTTGGGAATTGGAGTCTGAGATGCGAAAGGACTATCCCGATCTTTTCTCAAGTAATTCAAATTTTGAGGGCAAAAATTCTTATTTGGTGGGAGGAATATAAGAACCTTAATTAATCAACCAACTAATTAAGTGGTTAATTACCCAAGTGGATTCCGAAAAGTTAGAGAGAGAATTTGAGGAATTAAAGCTGATTTCTGGACTCAGTGGGTCTTTTTGAGTCAGAAAATGTGTTTTCTGTGAAAAACAGTGAAAAATTGCGAACCGACAGTTGAACCGGTTGAACTGGTTCAAGTCTACCCGGTACCACACGAGAAAAGTGAAAACCATCAAAAACCTTAGAAAAACATTAGAAATGAAAAACCGGGTGTTAATTTTAAAGGTTTGGCCCGAAGTTGGGCCAAACGGGCTAAAAACACTAACTAGTTCGACCGGACCCAAGTTGGGCCCAAGTCCAACATATAAAAGGCTCATTAAATGAACCAAATTAGCCACAACACTAAACACACCCACACTCATGCTGAATTGAAGAGAGGAAGAAGAAACCCTCTTTTAATCACGAAATCTTCCCAGTTTCTTTCTTGAAAATTTTGGGTACTTAGGGTTTGTGCCTAAGTGAGTTTTTATGATTTTGAATGTTTAGGTTTGCTTGAAGCCTTGCTTAACATTTGTTTTTGACATCCAAATCTGTGAGAGAAGGTAAAATCCACTAAACCCTTGTGAATTTGTATTTAATTGGAACCCTAGGTTGATTTGAGGTGATTTATATGTATATAGTTTGATTATTGTGGCTTTGGGAACTCTTGGAACCTATTGGTGCTTATTGGAGTGGAATTGAAAGCTTGGTTTGTGGTTGGAAGTTTGGTTATGGTAAGTTGGAATTTGATGCATAAAGGAAATCGGCTAAGGTATGGTTTCGGTTTCCTCTATGTAGTATATAATATTCATGGACACATAGGCTAGTGACCAATAGGATAGGTTGAACTAAAATGATGGTTGGTTTGTTAAATGTTGATGAATTGAGTAATGTTGGGTTATTTGTGATGAATTATAATGATATGATGATGTTGAATTATTGTATGAATTGGAAGTTGGTTCCTTATGATAATGGTAGTGTTATGATTTATGAAATGGTGGATTTGATGGTGATTTAATCATAAGCGTTATATAGTTGATGTTGAAATTGAGAGTAATGAAATGAGAAAGAGAATGCAGTACGGTTGGTGTATGATGGTACAACTAGTACATTTTGATGAAAACTGAAGTTTTAGATGGTTTGATGTGGTTTGGTATGGGTATGGTAATAAATTTTGAAAATTTTGAAAATTGGGTTATTGGTGAACTTTGTCTGATCATAACTTTTGTCTTAGTTTTCGAAACTGTATGAAATGTGTTTAGAATTAAAGATCTTCAAAAACTCTTTAAATCGGTATAAAGTATGTGAAAATTTGAATTTTGTAGAGGAAGTTATGATCCGGCAAAGTTTGTGTTAAAAATCTGAAATTCTGCAAAGTTGCAGAATTTCATGATTTCTGATATGTGCGGACGCACACTCTTGTGCGGAGGCACACCTTGCAGAAATTTTGACCTGTGCGGACGCACACACACCTATGCGCACACACAGGCAAGGAAGTGAGTTCTGTTCACAACGCTAGCCCAGGTTGTGCGTACACATATCCAAGGAAGAATTTCAACCTGTGCGGACGCACAGGCTTGTGCGGACACAAAAGTTGGGGAGGCTAATCTGTTGGGGGCGCTAGCACAGGTTGTGCGAGTGAATAGTTTTGTAAAACTTGGCACCTGTGCGTACGCATGCATTTTAAAATTTTCAGGAGTGTGCGCACGCAAAGACCCTTGTGTGGCCGCACACATCCTATTTCTAAAACTTTTATTTATTTTCAACTATTCTATCTTCCCAACAAGGTTGTAAGCTTCTTTAGCAACATTTTAAGATTTTTTAGCCTAGTTTTGAGTATTGGAACATGGGATATAACTTAAGGGTTCTAGTACATGATTTTAAGGTAAATTAGAAAAACGGAGGCCTAGGTTTATGGTATGCTGAGAAGGGTTTGATGTTAGGTGAAGGATGATTGATGTATGAGGTGAGGAGTGATGAACTGTTGATATTTGGATACTGAGTTATGAATGGACAGTGGTTGAGATGAGTCAAGACTCAAATTGAAGTGATGGATCTCTGTATACTGAAAATGCTTTTGAAAACCACTGAAATAATATTTTTATATGATATTATGAGACGCTATGCGCCTAGCAGGGACGGTGGTTAATCCCGCCTGTCGAGGTAGCGGCGGCGGCATAAGGACGGTGGCTAATCCCGCTTAGGTTGAGATGTGAGGTGTGAGGCAAGAGTATCCCGCTCGCATCCCTTCGAATCTATAGGGCGAGCAGGCGCCGGTACCTGGACAGCGATCCGGGCACTATATCTCGGAGGTTCCCATATGAGAAATTCGAAGGGCGACATCTCCATGGAGATGTGTTGGGTTGGCAGTTGAACCGAAAATGTGATATCACAGCCAGTAGGGCAGGCATTCATCGTATGCATTTTCTATCTATTTGTATGCTTTGTTTACTTGTAATGGCTTGCCTAATTGAATGACATGCTTACTTGCTATCTGAATTATTTGCTTTATATGCTTCTACTTGTGCTTTACTTGCATTGTATATTACCTGTGTTTTCTACTGGGATTGAGGAGGTTCGAAAGACGGTGGCGATGGGATCGCATGGAGGATCGGTTGGTGAAGGCTATGGGACAGCGGTGTTTAGTTAGAGTAGAAATCTCTTAAGATAGATTACCTGGTTTATTTAAGTTAATGTTGATATATTATGCTTAACTGTTTTAGAATGCTTTAAGTTGATTCTTGTGATGGATATGGAGCTTAGGATTGCCTTTGGTGTCCCGGGGTCTTATATCCTACATCACTGGACACTGTTACCATACTGAGAACCTCCGGTTCTCATACCATATCTCTGTTATGTTTTTCAGATGCAGGTCGCAACCCACCTCAGTGAGTTGTTTTGGATGGTAATAGAAGTGGAGGATCTTGGATTCTTTTGGAGTCCTTTTGGTTTATTTTGTTTATACATCTCTCCTTTTGTATTTTGTTTTGCCTAGAGGCATGTATTTGAGAGAACAAAACTTGTATAAGCTATTTTCACTGTATGATTCTGTATACCTATATACGGCTAGCTGGCTTAAACTCCACGAGTCGTGACTAGTTTCCTATGATATTATATACTTATCTTTTGTTATATCCTATCTGTTTCTTGTGCCTTAAGCTAGTAGCTTAGTTAGTACGCTTTGCACTTTTGAAATCCTATTTTTGAGCTATATCCTTCATCAGGCTTCTAAATTATACTATTCCTTCTCTCTCTCTCTCTCTCTCTCTCTCTATATATATATATATATATATAATATGTATGAGCTTAGAACTGTCGTAATCTCTGATTAACCTTTGCTTTACGATGCGAGGTAAGGCTTAGACTAATTAGGGTGTTACACATTCACTTGAAATTCCCACCAAGTATCCAGTAGAATGTTGGAGTATGTTACCTTTCAACTTAATTTTTTTAATGTGGAGTAAAAAAAGACATCGGCGCTGCTCCCTGATGAGCGGATAATTTATACGCTTTTTGGCATTGTTTTTAGGTAGTTTTTAGTAGGTTCTAGCTACTTTTTTGTATATTTTTTTTAGTTTTCATGCAAAATTCATATTTCTAGACTTTACTATGAGTTTGTGTGTTTTTCTGTGATTTCAGGTATTTTCTGGCTGAAATTGAGGGATTTGAGCAAAAATCTGATTCAGGCTGAAAAAGGATTGCTGATGCTGTTGGATTCTGACCTCCCTGCACTCGGAATGGAATTTTTGGAGCTACATGAGTCCAATTGGCGCGCTCTCAATTGTGTTCGAAAATAGACATCTAGGGCTTTCCAGCAATATATAATAGTCTATATTTTGCTCGAAGATAAATGACGTAAACTGGCATTTAACGCCAGTTCCTTGTTGCATTCTGGCGTTGAACGCTAGAAACAGGTTGCAAGTTGGAGTTAAACGCCAGAAACAGGTTACAACCTGACGTTTAACTCTAGAAACAGCCCAGGCAGGTGAGAAGCTTAAGTCTCAGCTCCAGTACACACCAAGTGGGGCCCAGAAGTGGATTTCTGCACTATATATCTTAGTTTACTCATTTTCTGTAAACCTAGGTTACTAGTTTAGTATTTAAACAACTTTTAGAGATTTATTCTATACCTCATGACATTTTAGATCTGAACTTTCTAATCTTTGATGGAATGAGTCTCTAAACTCCAACATTGGGGGTGAGGAGCTCTGCTGTGTCTCGATGAGTTAATGCAATTATTTCTGTTTTCCATTGAAACACGCTTGTTTCTATCTAAGATACTGATTCGTACCTAAACGTGATGAATGTGATTATCCATGACACTCATCACCATTCTCAACCCATGAACGTGTGCCTAACAACCACCTCCCTTATACATTAGATTGAATGAGTATCTCTTAGATTCCTTAATCAGAATCTTCATGGTATAAGCTAGAATCCGTTGGCAGCATTCTTGAGAATCCGGAAAGTCTAAACCTTGTCTGTGGTATTCCGAGTAGGATTCAGGGATTGAATGATTGTGACGAGCTTCAAACTCGCGAGTGTTGGGCGTAGTGACAGACGCAAAAGAATCAATGGATTCTATTCCGACATGATCGAGAACCGTCAGATGATTAGCCGTGCTGTGACAGAGCATTTGGTCCATTTTCACTGAGAGGATGGGAAGTAGCCACTGACAACGGTGATCCACCAATACACAGCTTTCCATAGGAGGAACCTTGCGTGCGTGAAGAAGAAGACAGCGGGAAAACAGAGATTCAGAAGACAGAGCATCTCCAAAACTCCAACACATTCTCCATTACTACGTAACAATTACTTATTTTATGCTCTTTCACTTTTTCAATTGAAACTAAAGAACCCTATTGGTATCCTGACTAAGAATAATAAGATAACCATAGCTTGCTTCAAGCCAACAATCTTCGTGGGATTCGACCCTTACTCACGTAAGGTATTACTTGGACGACCCAGTGCACTTGCTGGTTAGTTGTGCGAAATTACATAGTGTGAGTGTAATTTTCGTGCACCAACTTTTTGACGCCGTTGCCGGGGATTGTTTGAGTTTGAACAACTGACGGTGAATCTTGTTGCTTAGATTAGGAAAATTTTGTCTTTTAGGTCAGAGTCTTTTATTTTCTTTTCAAAAATTTTTTCAAAAATATTATTTTTTATTTTTAGTTTTTCTGTGAATTTAGTGTCATGTTTTAAGTTTGGTGTCAATTTCATGCTTTTCTTTGTCTTTCAATTTTCGAATTGCATGTTCTTTGTTCTTTTTTTATCTTCAAATTGTTCTTGTCAATTTTTCTTGTTTGATCTTTGGTTTGTCTTGTTTTGTGTCTTTTCTTGTTTTTCTTGTGCATTTTCAAATTTTTTTTTAGTTTTCAAAAAAATTTTTATTTATCAAATATCTTTTTAAAACACGTTAAATTTATAGCTCAGTTGGCTAGAGCGTTGGCTTATGTTCTTGGCAATTGGGTATCTTCCTTTTAAAACTTTTTCAAAAATAATTTTTCCTTGATTAAGTCTTGTGCCAAACTTTAAGTTTGGTGTTCTCTTGTTAATTTTCTTTAATTTTCGAAAATTTTATTTTGGTTTTCTAAAAATTTTAAGTTTAGTGTTCTTTCTTTTGTTCTTGTTGTTCTTGTGAGTCTTCAAGGTGTTCTTGAGTCTTCTTTGTGTTTTGATCTTAAAATTTTTAAGTTTGGTGTGCCTTGGTGTTTTCCCTCCAAAATTTTCGAAAACAAGGAGTATTGGATTTAAAAATTTTAAGTCTTGTGTCTTTTGTGTGTTTTTCTCTTTCATAAGAAAATTCAAAAATCGGAAAAAAATATTTTTTCTAACTATTTTTAAACAATTTTTTCGAAACTTTTCATAAAAATTCAGATTTCAATTTCAAAATTTTTCAATTCTTATCCTTTTAAAATTTTTTTTAAAAAAATCATATGTTTTTCAAAAAATATCCTAACCACTTTCTCTCTCCTCACTCTTTCGAAAATCTTCTTAAAATATTTTCAAATTTTTTATTTTTTATTTTTTTAGTTTTTATTTTATTTTATTTTATTATTTTGAAAATTATTTTTCTTATATAATAAAATAAATAAAATAAATCCACCTTATCTCCCTTTATCCATCATGGACCTAAGTGGAAATGAACAATCCAGAAGGACTCTGGGGTCATATGCTAACCCCACTACTACTTCATATGGGAGTAGTATCTGTATACTCTCCATCGGAGTTAGTAGTTTTGAGTTGAATCCTCAGCTCATTATCATGGTGCAGCAAAGTTGCCAATATTCTGGTCTTCCACAGGAAGAACCTACAGAGTTTCTGGCACAATTCTTACAAATTGCTGACACAGTACATGATAAGGAAGTAGATCAGGATGTCTACAGATTATTACTGTTTCTATTTGCTGTAAAAGACCAAGCTAAGAGGTGGTTAAATAACCAACCTAAGGCTAGCATAAGGACATGGAAACAGCTGTCAAAAAAATTCCTGAATCAATATTTCCCTCCAAAATGGATGACACAGCTAAGGCTGAGCATCCAAGGCTTTAAACAAGGAGATAATGAATCCCTTTATGATGCTTGGGAGAGATACAGAGAGATGCTAAGAAAATGCCCCTCTGAAATGTTTTCAGAGTGGGTACAGTTAGACATCTTCTATTATGGGCTTACAGAGAAAGCTCAGATTTTTCTAGACCACTCAACTGGTAGATCTATCCACATGAGAAAGACAATTGAAGAAGCTCAAGAGCTCATTGATACAGTTGCCAAAAATCAGCATATGTATCTAAGTAGTGAACCTTCCATGAAAGAAGAGGCTAAAACAATAACTGCTGAACTCAGTCCTGCAGAACAAGTTACTGAATTCAATCAGCAATTAGATTTTCTAACAAAACAGCTAGCCGAATTCAAGGAGATATTGCAAGACACAAAACTGGCTAATATGAATATGGAAGTACAATTGAAGCAAACAAAATAGCAATTATCAAAATAAATAATAGAAGAATGCCAAGCATTTCAATTAAGAAGTGGAAAGACATTAAATACCTCACTTCAAGGCAGCAGGAAGCCAAGAAATGAACAAACTGCTACCCAAAATCCCTCTGAGGACAGTAAGAGCGCAGAGAGGAATAATTCTGGTGCTCAAACGCCAGAAGAGGGTGGAGAGCTAGCGTTGAATGCCCAAAGGAAGCTCAGTTCTGGCGTTCAGACGCCAGAAACAAGTAAGGGGTTGGCGTTGAATGCCCAAAAGGAAGCTCAGTTCTGGCGTTCAAACGCCAGAAACAAGTAAGGAGTTGGTGTCTAACGCCACTCCAGCTTCCACCCCTGGCATTCAAACACTAGTGGGGGATCAGACACATACAAGTGCTGATAGCAACCCATCTAAAAAGGCTTCTCAACCCACGTCTATAGGCAATAAACCTGCAGCAACTAAGGTTGAGAAATACAAAGCCAAAATGCCTTATCCTCAAAAACTCCGCCAAGCCGAACAGGATAAGCAATTTGCCCGCTTTGTAGACTATCTCAGGACTCTTGAAATAAAGATTCCGTTTGTAGAGGCACTTGAGCAAATACCCTATTATGCTAAGTTCATGAAAAAGATCTTAAGTCATAAGAAGGATTGGAGAGAAACTAAAAAAGTTTACCTCATTGAAGAATGCAGTGCAGTCATTCTGAAAAGCTTACCAGAAAAGCTTAAAGATATCGGAAGCTTTATGATACCATGCACATTAGAGGGTACTTGTACCAAGCAAGCTCTATGTGATCTTGGGGCAAGTATCAACCTAATACCTGCATCTACTATCAGAAAGCTTGGTTTGACTGAAGAAGTCAAACCAACCCGGATATGTCTCCAACTTGCTGATGGCTCCATAAAATACCTATCAAGCGTGATTGAAGACATGATTGTCAAGGTTGGGCTCTTTGCCTTTCTCACTGACTTTGTGATGCTGGAAATGGAGGAGCACAAAAGTGCAACTCTCATTCTAGGAAGACCTTTTCTAGCAACTGGACGAACCCTCATTGACGTCCAAAAATGGGAATTAACCCTAAGAGTCAATGAGGATGAGTTTAAGTTGAATGTTGTCAAAGCTATGCAGCATCCAGACACCCCAGATGACTGCATGAGCATTGATATTATTGACTCTCTGGTGGAAGAGGTCAATATGACTGAGAGTCTTGAATCAGAGCTAAAGGATATCTTTAAAGATGTTCAGCCTGATCTAGAGGAACCAGAGAGAATAATAGAACCTCTGAAAATCCCTCAGGAAGAGGAGAAACCTCCTAAACCCGAGCTCAAACCATTACCACCATCCCTGAAATATGCATTTCTAGGAGAAGGTGACACTTTTCCTGTAATCATAAGCTCTACCTTAGAGCCACAGGAAGAAGAAGCACTAATTCGAGTGCTGAGGACACACAAGCAGCTCTTGGGTGGTCCATAAGTGATCTTAAGGGCATTAGCCCAGCCAGATGCATGCACAAAATCCTATTGGAGGATAATGCTAAGCCAGTGGTTCAACCACAAAGGCGGCTAAATCCAGCCATGAAGGAAGTGGTGCAGAAGGAGGTCACTAAATTACTAGAGGCTGGGATCATTTATCCTATTTCTGATAGCCCCTGTGTGAGCCCTGTCCAAGTTGTCCCCAAGAAGGGTGGCATGACAGTGGTTCGTAATGAAAAAAATGAACTGGTTCCTACAAGAACAGTTATAGGGTGGCGTATGTGTATTGATTATAGAAGGCTCAATACAGCTACCAGAAAGGATCATTTTCCTTTACCATTCATAGACCAGATACTAGAAAGACTAGCAGGTCGTGATTACTATTGCTTTCTAGATGGCTATTCAGGTTACAACCAGATTACAGTAGATCCCCAGGATCAAGAGAAAACAGCATTCACATGTCCATCTGGAGTATTTACATATAGAAGGATGCCATTTGGCCTGTGCAATGCACCTGCAACCTTTCAAAGGTGCATGCTCTCTATTTTCTCTGATATGGTGGAAAATTTTCTGGAAGTCTTCATGGATGACTTTTCAGTGTTTGGAGACTCATTCAGCTCCTGTCTTGACCATCTAGCACTTGTTCTAAAGAGATGCCAAGAGACCAACCTAGTTTTAGACTGGGAGAAATGTCACTTTATGGTGACTGAAGGAATTGTCCTTGGGCACAAAATTTTGAACAAGGGAATAGAGGTGGATCAAGCCAAGGTAGAGGTAATTGAAAAATTACCACCACCTGCCAATGTTAAGGCAATCAGAAGCTTTCTGGGGCATGCAGGATTCTACAGAAGGTTTATAAAAAATTTTTCAAAAATTGCAAAACCTGTGAGTAATCTGCTAGCTGCAGGCGTTTGAGACTCTAAAAGAGTGTCTGCAGACGTTTGAGACTCTAAAAGCTAAGCTGGTCACAGCACCAGTCATCTCTGCACCAGACTGGACATTACCATTTGAATTAATGTGTGATGCTAGTGATCATGCCATTGGTGCAGTGTTGGGACAGAGGCATGACAAGCTTCTACATGTCATTTATTATGCCAGCCGTGTTCTAAATGATGCATAGAAGAACTACACAACCACAGAAAAGGAATTGCTTGCAGTGGTTTATGCCATTGACAAGTTCAGATCCTATTTAGTAAGATCAAAAGTGATTGTGTACACTGACCATGCTGCTCTTAAATATCTACTCATAAAGCAGGATTCAAAACCCAGGCTCATAAGATGGGTGTTGCTTCTGCAAGAGTTTGATATAGAAATAAGGGATAGAAAAGGGACAAAGAACCAAGTAGCAAATCACCTGTCCCGAATAGAACCAGTAGAAGGGACGTCCCTCCCTCTTACTGAGATCTCTGAAACCTTTCTGGATGAGCAACTTTTTGCCATTCAGGAAGCACCATGGATTGCAGAGCTCCATGATAGTGACTCTGACAAAAAGTTCATTGTTAATGGGTAAAGAGTCAAGCATTATCTTGAAGGCAATGTTGAGCAAGAAAGCTCAAGACTGAGACTGGATTAAAGCTCAGTAATAGTCCAGCTAAAGACATTAAAGAAGCACTTATTGGGAGGCAACCCAATCTTTATTTATCTATTTCTATTGTTCTCTCATGTTTTTATTAGGTTTATGACCATGTGGAGTCACAAAAATATTACAAAAATTAAAAAGAGAATCAAAAATAGTAAAAGAAAAAGCACACCCTGGAGGAAGAGCTGTCTGGCATTTAAACGCCAGAAACGTGCATCTGTCTAGCGTTTAACGCCAGAAACAAGCACCAAGCCGGCGTTTAACACCGGCAACAAGCATTAGGCTGTCGTTAAACGCCAGAAACAGGCTACATTTGAGTGCTTAACGCCAGAAACAAGCTGTAGTCTGGCGTTAAACGCCAAGATTGCATACAGAGGGCATTTTACATGCCTAAAAGGTGCAGGGATGAAAAATCCTTGACACCTCAAGATCTGTGGACCCTACAGGATCACCTCACGATATGTGGACCCCACAGGATCCCCACCTACCCCACTTCTTCCTTCTTCATTCTCACACAACACTACCTTCTCTTCTCCCTCTTGACCGAAACCCACACCTCTCTCCCTCTTCTCCATATCTTCTTCTTCTATTCTTTCTTTTTTTCTCGAGGGTGAGCAACATTCTAAGTTTGTTGTGGTAAAATCATAGCTTTTTGTTTTTCCATAACCATTTATGGCACCTAAGACCGGAGAAACCTCTAGAAAGAGGAAAGGGAAGACAAAAGCTTCCACCTCCAAGTCATGAGAGATGGAGAGATTCATCTCAAGGGTCCATAGCTTAGTAGTAGAGCATTTGACTGCACATCAAGAGAGCCCACTCATGGACCTCAACAAGAGCATGAAGAATCCCCTCATCAAGAAATCGCTGAGATACCTCAAGGGATACATTTTCCTCCACACAATTATTGGGAGCAACTAAGGATAGGAGCACCAAAATCACTAGGGATCAAGCAACAGAGGCAAGGAAGAAACATAGAGGAGCTCAAAAACATAGAGGAGCTCAAGAACACCATTGGTTCTTCAAGAAGAAGGCGCTACCCTCACTAAGGTGGATTCATTCTTTAACTTCCTTGTTCTTATCTCTCTATTTTTTGGTTTTATGCTATATGTTTGTCTATGTTTTGATTCTTTACTACATGATCATTAGTATTTAGTAACTATGTCTTAAGGCTATGAAAAATTCCATGAATCCTTCACCTCTCTTAAATGAAAAATGTTTCTAATACAAAAGAACAAGAAGTACATGAGTTTCGAATTCATCCTTGAAATTAGTTTAATTATATTGATGTGGTGGCAATAGTTTTTGTTTTCTGAATGAATGCTTGAACAGTGCATATTTTTTATCTTGTTGTTTATGAATGTTAAAATTGTTGGCACTTGAAAGAATGATGAACAAAGAGAAATGTTATTGATAATCTGAAAAATCATGAAACTGATTCTTGAAGCAAGAAAAAGTAGTGAATAAAAAGCTTGCAGAAAAAAATAAAATAAAAGAAAAGAAAAAAGTAAAAGAAAAAGAAAAAGAAAAAGCAAGCAGAAAAAGCCAATAGCCCTTAAAACCAAAAGGCAAGGGTAAAAAGGATCCAAGGCTTTGAGCATCAATGGATAGGAGGGCCCAAGGAAATAAATCCAGGCCTAAGCGGCTAAATCAAGCTGTCCCTAACCATGTGCTTGTGGCATGCAGGTCCAAGTGAAAAGCTTGAGACTGTGTGGTTAAAGTCATGATCCAAAGCAAAAGAGTGTGCTTAAGAACTCTGGACACCTCTAATTAGGGACTTTAGCAAAGCTAAGTCACAATCTGAAAAGGTTCACCCAGTTATGTGTCTGTGGAATTTATGTATCCGGTGGTAATACTGGAAAACAAAGTGCTTAGGGCCACGGCCAAGACTCATAAAGTAGCTGTGTTCAAGAATCAACATATTAAACTAGGAGAATCAATAGCACTATCTGAATTCTGAGTTCCTATAGATGCCAATCATTCTAAACTTCAAAGGATAAAGTGAGATGCCAAAACTGTTCAGAAGCAAAAAGCTACTAGTCCTGCTCATCTAATTAGAACTAAGCTTTATTGATATTTTGGAATTTATAGTATATTCTCGTCTTTTTATCCTATTTGATTTTCAGTTGCTTGGAGACAAGCAACAATTTAAGTTTGGTGTTGTGATGAGCGGATAATTTATACGCTTTTTGGCATTGTTTTTAGGTAGTTTTTAGTAGGTTCTAGCTACTTTTTGTATGTTTTTATTAGTTTTCATGCAAAATTTATATTTCTAGACTTTACTATGAGTTTGTGTGTTTTTCTGTGATTTCAGGTCTTTTCTGGCTGAAATTGAGGGATCTGAGCAAAAATCTAATTAAGGCTGAAAAAGGATTACTGATGTTGTTGGATTCTGACCTCCTTACACTCGGAATGAATTTTTTGGAGCTACATGAGTCAAATTGGCATGCTCTCTATTGGGTTGGAAAGTAAACATCCAGGGCTTTCCAGCAATATATAATAGTCCATACTTTACTCGAATATAAATGATGTAAACTGGCGTTTAACGCCAGTTCCATGTTGCATTCTGGCGTTGAACGCCAGAAACAGGTTGCAAGTTGGAGTTAAACGCCAGAAATAGGTTACAACCTGACGTTTAACTCCAGAAACAGCCCAGGCACGTGAGAAGCTTAAGTCTCAGCCCCAGCACACACCAAGTGGGCCCCAGAAGTAGATTTCTGCACTATCTATCTTAGTTTACTCATTTTCTATAAACCTAGGTTACTAGTTTAGTATTTAAACAACTTTTAGAGATTTATTCTGTACCTCATGACATTTTAGATCTGAACTTTGTACTCTTTGATGGCATGAGTCTCTAAACTCCATCGTTGGGGGTGAGGAGCTGATAAACCACTATTTTATGGTTTATATTGTGTTTAATTGTGTGGTTTTATCATGATCCTTACCCACTTATTCATTAATTTAGCATGCATTTATATCTCCTTCCTGAAATTATTACATGGTTGAAAACTGCTTCCTAGAGACTTTTTTTAATTATGCATTTTAGTTTTCCTTTATCCCATTCGATGCCTCGTGATCTGTGTGTTAAATGTTTCAGGCTCTATAGGGCATGGATGAGTTGGAGATTGGAAAGGAAGCTAGCAAAAATAGAAGGAACACAAGAAATTGAGGAGATAACCAGCGAGAAGTGACGCGGCCGCATGGCTCATGCATTCGCACAAAAGAGGATAAATCGTAGTGATGCGGCCGCATGGCTCACGCGACCACGCGGAATGGAAAAGCACAAGTGACGCAGAGGCATGGACGACGCGAACGCATGGCAGGGAAAAACGCGAATGACGCGTCCGCATGGATGACGCGATCGCGTGACGTGTGCAATCTGCATAATCTGCAGATTCCGCTGGGGGCGATTTTGGGCCCTGTTTTGACCCAGTTCTCGGCCCAGAACAGCAGACTAGAGCCAGAGAACATGCAGAAACCAGAGACAATAATTCATTCTACACAGTTTTAGTTTTAGATCTAGTTTTTACTCCTCCTTTAGGTTTTTCTCTCAACACATTGATAGTTTTTAGGATTTGATCTTTCTACCACTTTTTGCATTGGGATACTAAGAAGAGTTATTACCTCATCAAGACTTCGTCATTCTAGTTTGTTTTCTTTACTTGGCTTTACTCTTCTATGTCCTTTGCTTTGTTAATTTTACCATTGGAATATTATTAGGATTTATTTAATACAAGGATTACTTTTATTTTTATTTGATTATTTTGATTTTATTTACAATGTCTTTCTTTAATTCCTTTTCATATGTTATGAATTTTACATTCACAATGAGCGAGTAGTTCCCTAAATTGATGGGGAGTTGATTGAAAGGAACCAATTGAGTTGGAAGGCTTGAAAGAAAGATTGTAATTGGGTTATTGTTGGCTTGCCCTCTAGTCACTAACACCAATCCCTTTTAATTAAGTGGGTTGCAACTTGTGAATGGGCATAGCATCCCAACTTGTTTAACTTTTCCTTACCTAGTAAGAGATAACTAAACAGGATAACCTTTAATTATCAATTAATCTAGAGAGTAATCCAACAATAGCGGGACTTCCAACTAATCAACTCCCAATCAAGGCTTTTATTTACATTATTCAAATTCTCCAATTTTATTTCCTATTTACTCAACTCAAAATTTTTTGAAAACATCTAATTAATAAAATATCACACTTTTCTGCAACTCGTTGGGAGACGACCTGGGATTCATACTCCCAGTATTTAAAATTTAAATTTCTATGACACCTTTCTAAATTGATAAGTGGATTTCTGATGAGTTAAGAACTATACTTGCAACGTACACATTTTAATAATTTTTAGTTCACTAATTTTCGCCGCATCAATTCTTGGCGCCGTTGCCGGAGAGTTGCAATAGTGTGTTGATTTATTGATTGGTATTTATTTTTATTGCAATTTTTTCTTTTCATTCTATCACTATGAACTGTACGTTTCTTTTGTTAAATGACGCGTTCGCTTCCTGATCCAAGCTTGCCAGCATTTGACCCTGAAATTGAAAGAACTCTTTCACATATAAGGCGAGCTAGGCGTAGGCATCTCCTCTTTGAGGACGAACCTGAACCGTCATCTAAGGAAGAAACAAACCCCCTTTCTACTGATCCAGTTCATTTACGTGCAGGTGACATGGCAGCGCCCAGAAGAGTCACTATCCAGGAGGAAGGAGCCCCTGATTCTACGCTCCAACCATTCCAGGCACACCACCCAGCAGTAGCTGTAGATTTTGAAATAAAGTCTTCACTACTCAACTTGATGCCCAAATTTCATGGCTTACCTGCTCAAGAGCCTATCAAGCATCTTAGGGATTTCCAGACCGCTTGTTCTACTGTTAAGCGTGATGGCGCTGATGAAATCTCTATTCTATTGAAAGCCGTCCTGTTTTCTCTGGAGGAAAAGGCAAGAGAGTGGTACTATACTCAACCCAGAGAAACTGTTTCCAACTGGGATACACTTAGGAGAGAATTTCTGGATAAATTCTTTCCCGTTGAAGTTGCCAATAAGCTGAGGAAGGACATGTCTATGATCGTTCAGGATGAATCTGAGACCCTCTATGAATACTTGGAATGCTTCAATACACTTCGAGATGCATGTCCTCATCATATGATTGACAAGATAGTTTTACTCAGTTACTTTACATAGGGTTTGAGATCTCAAGATAGGACCACACTTGAAGGTGCTTGCAATGGTTCTATGAAAAAGTACAAGACTACGGACGAAGCATGGCAATTGATCAGAGACTTAGCTGACTCTACTAGGTGTCATAGGCAGAGACAAAGTCGGTCAAGAGCTGTTGCGGAGGTATCCACTAATACAGAGACTACTGCTATAGCCTAGAGTCTATGTGAAATGACTAACTTGCTGAAGCAGATGCAACTGAATCAACAACAACCTCAGCAAGTTCAGCCTTCCCCACCACAGCACAGCCAGCAGTTAGTTCCACAAAGAGTGTGCAGAATTTGTGCAGACTACAGTCACTATACCGATGAGTGTCCGCAGCTCCAACCAGAAGACAACACTGTAGCAGCCACTCACAACTTTCATAACCGCCCCAGTCAAGGGTACAATCAAGGTGGCAACTATAACCAAGGATGGCAGGATAACTCTAACCAAGGCTAGAGAGAAAATTCTAACATGGGTTTGAGGGACAATTCTAACAGAGGAGGCAGAGATAACAATGGAAATCAGAGGTGGAATAACAATAACAATTTCAGGAAGCAGAATCAGACTCAATCCTACAGAGCACCTCATTTAAGACAACCTCAAGCCTCTTAGCAAACTTCTCAGACCACTTGCCTCTCTTCATCTCCTAATGATGAATTACTACAAGCCATTAATCAGAGACAACAGGCTATGGAGAATAATATTAAAGCAACTATGAATGTTTTGACTTCTACTTTACAAACTCTTATCTCACAGATTGGATCAATGAACAACTCCAACAACCAGTCCTCAAGCTCTGGTGGACTCCCCTCTCAACCATTACCCAACCCAAAGGGTGGTATTAATGCCATCACCCTAAGGTCTGGAACCACACTGCAGGAGAGAAATCAAGAGGAGCCAAGCCCACCAAAACATGCCTCAGCTGAAGAGGAAGTAGAAATAGAAGATGTTAAAGAGGAAGAGGACATACAAGACATAGCTGAGAAAGAATAAGCTCAACCACAGGAGGAAGCACCAAAAGGCGCAGACACTGCAGAAAACACCACTCCCATTCCATTTCCACAACTTGCAAGGAAGCCCAGGAAGCAGTTGGAACCTGACCCCAAAATGGTAAAAATCTTCAAAAAGGTTGAGGTAACTGTTCCCCTTTTTGATGTCATTCAACAGGTACCTAAATATGCAAAGTTTCTAAAAGATTTATGTATACATAAAGACAAAATTAATGAATTAGAAACTATTCCTTTAGGAAGTTCTATATCTGCTTTAATGGGAAATTTACCTGAAAAATGTAGTGACCCAGGTCCTTGCATAGTTAGTTGTACTATTGAAGGTGTAGTAATTTATGATTGCATGTGTGATTTGGGAGCATGTGCTAGTATAATTCCTTTATCTGTATATGATGTTTTAAGGCTCCCTCCCTTAAAAAGGTCGGCAGCTCGTTTTGTGTTGGCAGATAAAAGCATTATTACAGTAGCTGGAGTTGCTAAAGATGTTTTGGTGAACATTAAAGGGCTCACATTTCCCACTGATTTCTATATCTTGGAGATGCCCAATAATGACTCAAATAAGCCATCATCAATCCCACTTGGCAGACCATTCCTGAAGACATCAAGATTCAAATTAGATGCTTTTTCAGGAACATATTCTTTTGAAATAGATGGCCAAATAGTAATCTTCAATTTGAATGGAGTCACAAACAACCCTCCAGAAGATCATTCTATCTTCCAGTGTGATATCATAGATGAAACTGTAGCTGAAATTCACCAGGAAGAGCTGGAAGAAAAGTACACAGAACAAAGTCCAAGTGTGGGGACTCTATTAACTGACAATAAGGATACTTCGGCATTTTTGCAAGCTCCAGACAATCCAGAGCCTGCCCATGACCAGAAGATAGAGTTGAAACCTCTCCCTCCACATCTCAAATACGCTTATCTTTAAGATGGGTAGAAGTTTCCAGTTATTATTGCACAGGACCTCACTCCTGAACAGGAAGAGCAGTTACTTAGTGTGCTGAGAAAGCACAAGAAAGCAATTGGGTGGAGTTTGGCAGACATAGTAGGCATCAACCCTCAAGTATGTGATCATAGAATATTTTTAGAGGAAGGAGCAAGACCTGTTCGCCAACCCTAAAGAAGACTGAATCCCACTATTTTGGAAGTTGTCAAAAAGGAAGTGACCAGACTATTGGAAGCAGGTATCATTTATCCCATTTCAGACAGTGAATGGGTTAGCCCAGTACAAGTGGTGCCCAAGAAGTCTGGAGTCACCATAGTGAAGAATGAGCATGGAGAGCTCATAGCAACCAGAGTACAGAACGCTTGGAGAGTCTGCATTGATTACAGGCGTCTCAACCAAGCCACCCGTAAGGATCACTACCCACTTCCATTCATTGATCAAATGCTGGATCGCCTGTCAGGTAAATCACATTATTGCTTTTTAGA
>NC_029775.3:48071509-48083560 GCF_000817695.3 Arachis duranensis | reverse complement strand
TTTTTGGGACTTATGCTTACAAGAGAATGCCATTTGGCTTGTGCAATGCACCAGCTACTTTCCAGAGGTGCATGATGAGTCTTTTCTCTGATCTTATTGAGGACTGTATGGAGGTCTTTATGGATGATTTTAGCGTTTATGGTGATTCTTTTAACCTTTGCTTAGATGGATTATCTAGAGTATTAGATAGATGTGTCAGTACAAACCTTCTATTAAATTTCAAAAAATGTCACTTTATGGTAAAACAAGGGATTGTATTAGGACATGTTGTATCCAATACTGGCATTTCTGTAGACCCAGCAAAGGTGAATGTTATTTCTAGTTTACCTTACCTCTCCTCTGTGAGGGAAGTCCGTTCGTTCCTTGGCCATGCAAGTTTTTACAAGAGATTTATTAAGGACTTTAGTAAGGTAGCACTTCCCTTATCCAGATTACTACAGAAGGATATTGAATTCAAGTTCAGTGAGGATTGCAAACAAGGATTTGATAAGCTGAAGACCAACCTGACTCAAGCTCCAATTGTGCGAGGACCAGACTGGAGCCAGCCGTTTGAAATCATGTGCGATGCTTCCAACCATGCAGTAGGAGTAGCGCTGGCTCAGCGTGAAGGTAAGGATCCTTTTGTTATTGCTTATGCATCTAAGACTTTAGACGCTGCCCAGTCCAATTATACTACTACTGAGAAAGAGCTTCTTGATATTGTTTTTGCTCTGGATAAATTCTGAGCTTATTTACTTGGTACTAGAGTAGTAGTGTATTCGGACCATGCAGCTTTAAAGTATCTATTAACTAAAAAGGAGTCCAAACCAAGGCTCATACGTTGGATACTGCTATTACAAGAATTTGATTTAGAAATAAAGGATAGGAGTGGTAACCAGAATCTAGTGGCAGACCACTTGAGTCGCCTTGAGCACATTAAGGATGATTCTACTCCTATAGATGATAATTTCCCACTGGATAACCTGCAAGCAGTATCTGAAGTAGCCCCTTGGTACGCACCTGTAGCTAATTATCTAGTTAGTCCTTGATACGCACCTGTAGCTAATTATCTAGTTAGCCGCACATTTCCTCCACACTTTTCTAAGCATCAAAGGGACAAGCTGAAAAGTGAGTCTAAATATTATATATGGGATGACCCATATTTGTGGAGATGTGGCGCTGATCAGGTAATTAGACGTTGTGTGCCTCAATCAGAATTCCAGTCCATTTTAGAGGCCTGTCACTCGTCTGAGAGTGGAGGACATTTTGGCCCTCAAAGAACAGCTAGAAAGATCTTAGACTGTGGATTCTGGTGGCCTAATCTCTTTAAAGACACTGCTGAGTTTTGTAAATCTTGTCTTCCATGCCAAAAATTTGGTAATATATCCAGGAGGGATGAGATGCCTCAATAAATTATGCTTTTCTGTGAAATTTTTTATGTTTGGGGCATTGACTTCATGGGTCCGTTCCCAAATTCTAATGGCCATTTTTATATATTGTTAGCTGTGGATTATGTTTGCAAATGGGTGGAAGCAATTCCTACCCGCACTGATGATGCTAACACTGTTGTTTCCTTTGTGAGAAACCATATTATTTGCCGCTTTGGATCACCACGAGCAATCGTGAGCGATCAAGGCACCCATTTCTGTAACAGGAGACTAACAGGATTAATGAAGAAGCATGGGATAATTCATAAGGTTGCAACAGCATACCATCCTCAGACCAATGGGCAAGCCGAGGTGTCAAACAGAGAGATAAAGTGTATCTTGCAGAAGATAGTCAAACCTCATAGAAAAGACTGGAGCACCAGGCTACAAGATGCACTATGGGCATATAGGACAACATATAAAACACCCATTGGGATGAGCTCTTTCTGCTTAGTTTATGGAAAAGCTTGTCATCTCCCAGTTGAAGTAGAGCACAGAGCCTTTTGGGCAACATGGGAATTGAGCAAGCTGGAGCTGAAAGGAAGTTGCAACTGCAAGAACTGGAGAGCCTTCGCCTAGAAGCTTATGAGAACTCAAGAATATACAAGGAGAAGATGAAGGCTGTACATGATCAGCACATCAAGAAAAAGGAGTTCCAGCCTGGGGATTTAGTCCTCCTTTACAAATCTCGACTGAGGCTCATGCTAGGCAAGTTGAGATCAAGATGGGAAGGTCCATACAGAGTAGAGAAGGCCGAACCATACGGAGTTTATCACCTCAGTCATCCTTCACACTCGGAACTTATCAAAGTTAATGGACAACGTCTGAAGCTGTACCATGGCAAGAAGATGCAGAAAACTAAAGAGCATGAGATCTTCCTCTTGGAAGATCCCCACATGCCAGAAGATTGAGCTAGTGGAGCGTCCAACTTACGGACGTTAAAGCAAAGTGCTAGGTGGGAGACAACCCACCATGGTATGATCGTTCTTTTCTTCTTAGTTTTTCCATCTAATAACTCTTCTCTTTCTCAGTACTTTCATGCATCTGCATCTGCATACAAAAAAAAAAAGGGCCGCGCGACGCGTCCGCATCAGCAACGCGTCCGCGTCGAAAGGAAAGGTGAGAAAATAAAAAATGAACAGAGAGTTTCGCTGGAGCATGGCTGGAGGCGTGCCAATGGCACAAATTGTACCACGCAGCCGCGTCGCTGACGGTCCGCATCACATGGGATTCATGGCCTCCCACGCGGCCGCGTGCCCTGATTTCTGACGTAAAAGGGGTGCACAACGAAATATTGCGCAAGAGTGGTGCTAGATTGGTGCTGGACGCACCATCCCTATCACGCGACCGCGTCGCTGACGCGTCCGCATCATCCCTTCTGAAGCCCACTCACGCGATCGCATGCCCCACGCGATCGCGTCACCCCAAATTTGGCAAATATATCAATTTGAACAGAGAGTTGTGCAGGCGCGAGGCTGCCCTCGCGCCAGAAGCACAATATGGGTTACGCGACCGCGTGACCGATGCGACCGTGTCAACTGAACTAAAGCGCAATCACACGAACGCGTGACCCACGCGGCCGCGTCGCTTGCGCCGCACAGCTCAACCAAGATAGCCAAAATATCTTATCTTTCTCTTCTCCAAATCCTAATTTTTCTTTTCCCTCCTTATTTCTTCCTTCTCCCTTCTTCCTTCTATCTCCCCTTTCACTCACTCTCTCTCTCTCTCTCTCTCTCTCTCTCTCTCTCTCTCACCTCTTTACATGGTGCTAGAAAATTTATTTGAGTCATCATTCCTCATTATTTGTTTGTGGATTATTGCAAATTGTTTGGCAATTATATCTTATTTTCATAAAAGGATTGCTTGCATGTTTACTTTAATACTTTCTATACCTTATTTACCATGCATGCTATGTGTTTGTGAAAAAGCCCACATGGCATTATGCACTTTTCTTTTATACTTCCTACTATTCAAAGCATGTTTTTCACAAATTTCCTTTACTATTTTATTAATTAAATTTAATTGCCAATACAAACATGTTAGTTTTTTACAAAGTGATGCTTGATCTATGCTACTCATGCCCTTGCCGGCATGCCAATAATCATCTTGCATCTACTTACCCTTTTATGCACCTATCCTATTTCCTTTAATGATCTTTTCACATGTTGTCATGACCACGTGTTTATTTCATTCATCTTTACCGTGCACTGTTTATTACTCACTCCATCTCCTTCGTTGCTTTAATTCTTTGGATTTAATTTACTTTCTCTTTCCTTTTTCAGAATGGCCACCAAGAAAGGCAAAGAGAAAGCTACCCCTAAACCCACAGCAAGGAAAGGTACAAAGAGAGCATTAGTGGCAGAGCCTTCTTCAACTGCAGTTAAGCCCTCAACAAAAAGAATTAAAAGGATTATCAAGGTTGATGAAAAAGAGAGAGCCTTCCCAGCCAAGGACACTGCACGATTCCCAAATCGCTACTGTGAGCAGATGTTTCCTATTCTGGCAGCTTGAAATTACAACAATGAGCACCTTCTTATCCTTCCGCCTTGTATCGCCGAATTTGTTGAGCCACAAATTGCACAAAGACATTGGGGATTTTTACAGAGACAGCCACGACAGGTTAATCTTTCTTGGGTTGTTGAGTTCTACTCCAACTTCCACCTGCCGACTCTACAGTCCGTCTATTTATGCCAGAAGCAAGTCCCCATTACAGAAGAGGCCATCCAGCAAGCGTTAGATCTCCCACCTGCTCCAGAAGGGTTGGACGCTTTTCAGAAAGCCGCAACCAAGCGCCAGGCATACACTTTTGACGGGGACGCTGTTCTCAGAGTTATTGCTCGCCCTGGCAGCAAATGGATCTTTGGATACCATTGTTCCCGTCCTAAAGGAATCTCGGCTTCCACACTTACCTTAGAGGCTCATGTATGGGCACAGATTATGTCCCATTACGTCTTCCCGAGTACTCATGAGTCCTCCTTCACCGCAGACATGGTCGTTCTACTATGGTGCATCCTCACAGACCAGCCTTTCAATTTACCGCGACATATCCGGAATGCTATGGAACAAGTGCAGATCGCGGGCAACCTACCTTTCCCCACATTGGTCTCTGATCTTATCTCAACAGCCGGAGTATCCTACAGAGCTGGAGACACCAAAGCCATTCTTCCACGGGATGATCAGTATGTCCCTAATAGAAGATATCTCAGGCCACAACTTGCCACTACCAGCCAGTCCAAAGAAGATGCCACACCTCCTCCACCATCTACTAGTCAACTGCTGTATCAGATACTGAAGCGGTTGGACCAACATGAAAAGAAAGCAAAGCTCCGAGAGCGCTGCAATCAACGCCGATTCAAACACCTCAAGGAGCTGCTTAGAGGAGATTGCAGAGACTCAGACACCCCAAACTCCACTTCCTTCACCAGCACAGGGAGCCATGACGGCCCCGACTGTGGAGACACTGCCACCAACCCACCCTTGTTCCTGACAGATGGCACCAAGGACGGTACAAAGCCTTAAGTGTGGGGAGGTCGGTCAGTACCTGACTTCTGGAGGTAATTTCTCTTCCCTAGCACCAATAAATTAGGATATTTTAGTTAGATTTTCTTTCTTTTATAGAATAGGATAAATTGCATAATAATAGGTTAGTTGCATGCATGTTCTACTTGATTGAAAAGACAATAAGTTTCTTCTAAAAGATATCTTTGGAACAAAATTTCACTAATTTTAATCAAAAATTTTATGATAAATTTGCTTGAAGCTGTATTTGGAACATGATTTTTGAGCTAAAGAACACACAACCTGTGAAGACTTGAGCCTTTATGCATGGTTACATTATTTAACCATAATTATTTTATTCTTGTGTGTTTACTTCTCTATGATTGCAATCTATATTTTGTTTCATCCTATATGTCCAATATTTATAATGTGTATATGCTTGCATGTGATTGAGGCCATTATTTGTTTAAACTCACTTATCCAAATTAAGCCTACCCTTTTTAATTACCTTTGTTAACCACTTTGAGCCTTTAAATCCCATTTGTTCTATATTTTACCACATTACTAGCCTTAAGCGAAAAAAAAAATTGTATATCCCAAATTGAATCTTTGGTTAGCTTAAGATAGAATTGTGTATGCTAGTTAAGTATGGGAATTTGTGGGAACAAAAGTTATTAAGGGAATATGTCATGATAATACAATGGGAATTTGGATACCTACTCATGTGAAACTATAAGAATTAAAAATCTGTGTGCAGTGATAAGCTATGTTTATTTTTATGTCTATAAAAAAAATCCATAAATAAATAAGGGGACAAAATCACCCCAAAGCTGAATTAAAAATTCAAAAATCAATGCACATATGATAAAATTGATACATGAGTATGGAATGTAAAAGGGAATTCTGGGTAGCTAGGTATAAATTCTAAAGTTATATAAAATATATAGGTTGGGTTAAAGCTGGGTTAATTAAAGATTCAATTTATAAGCTCACTTAACCATATATAAATCCCTATCCTTACCTTGGCCCCATTACAACCTTAAAAAGACCTCATGATGTTTGCATTGGCATATTAAACCTTGAAAAGACCTCATGATGTTTGCATTGGTATATTAACTGTTGTTGATTGGTTAGGAGAAGAACAAAAGTTAGAGAGCATGATTAGAGAAGGATAGAGTGATCACCCTATACACTAGAGAGATTAGAGCGTACATACATCATCAGTGAGGGTTCTATGCTTGAATTTCCATGTTCCCTGCTTTCATGAGCTATCTTCATGCACTTTTATCTGTCTTACTGTATAATGATAGAATTAGTGGAATTTGATTTGTAGTTGTTTTGAAGAGCTTATTTACTTTGATCAAGTGGGCAAGAATCATATAGTTGCATTCATATATATAGATTGCATTGCATTGTATGAGTTTCTACATGTTCATACTTATTTATCTTATCTCCTTCAGTTAAGCATGAGGACATGATAATGTTTAAGTGCGGAGAGGTTGATAAACCACTATTTTATGGTTTATATTGTATTTAATTGTGTGAATTTATCATGATCCTTACCCACTTATTCATTAATTTAGCATGCATTTATATCTCCTTCCTGAAATTATTACATGGTTGAAAATTGCTTCCTAAAGACTTTTTTTAATTATGCGTTTTAGTTCTCCTTTATCCCATTCGATGCCGTGATCTGTGTGTTAAGTGTTTCAGGCTCTATAGGGCATGGATGAGTTGGAGATTGGAAAGGAAGCTAGCAAAAATGGAAGGAACACAAGAAATTGAGGAGATAACCAGCGAGAAGTAACGTGGCCGCATGGCTCACGCGTTCGCGTAAAAGAGGAGAAATCGCAGTGACGCGGCCGCATGGCTCACGCGACCGCGCGGAATGGAAAAGCACAAGTGACGCGGAGGTGTGGACGACGCGAACGCGTGGCAGGAAAAAACGCAAATGACGCGTCCGCATGGATGACGCGATCGCGTGACGTGCGCGATCTGCATAATCTGTAGATTCCGCTGGGGGCGATTTTTGGCCCTGTTTTGACCTAGTTCTCGGCCCAAAACAGCAGACTAGAGCCAGAGAACATGCAGAAACCAGAGACAACAATTCATTCTACACAGTTTTAGTTTTAGATCTAGTTTTTACTCCTCCTCTAGGTTTTTCTCTCTACACATTGATAGTTTTTAGGATTTGATCTTTCTACCACTTATTGCATTAGGATGCTGAGAAGAGTTATTACCTCATCAAGACTTCGTCATTCTAGTTCGTTTTCTTTACTTGGCTTTACTCTTTTATGTCCTTTGCTTTGTTAATTTTACCATTGGAATATTATTAGGATTTATTTAATACAAGGATTACTTTTATTTTTATTTGATTATTTTGATTTTATTTACAATGTCTTTCTTTAATTCCTTTTCATATGTTATGAATTTTACATTCACAATGAGCGAGTAGTTCCCTAACTTGATGGGGAGTTGATTGAAAGGAACCAATTGAGTTGGAAGGCTTGAAAGAAAGATTGTAATTGGGTTATTGTTGGCTTGCCCTCTAGTCACTAACACCAATCCCTTTTAATTAAGTGGGTTGAAACTTGTGAACGGACATAGCATTCCAACTTGTTTGACTTTCCCTTACCTAGTAAGAGATAACTAAACAGGATAACCTTTAATTATCAACTTTCTAAATTGATAAGTGGATTTCTGGTGAGTTAAGAACTATACTTGCAACGTACACATTTTAATAATTTTTAATTCACCAATTTCTGCCGCATCAGGAGCTCTGCTGTGTCTCGATGAGTTAATGCAATTATTTCTGTTTTCCATTCAAACACGCTTGTTTCTATCTAAGATACTGATTCGTACCTAACCGTGATGAATGTGATGATCTGTGACACGCATCACCAGTCTCAATCCATGAACATGTGCCTGACAACCACCTCCGTTCTATATTAGATTGAATGAGTATCTCTTAGATTCCTTAATCAGAATCTTTGTGGTATAAGCTAGAATCCATTGGCAGCATTCTTGAGAATCTGGAAAGTCTAAACCTTGTCTGTGGTATTCTGAGTAGGATTCAGGGATTGAATGACTGTGACGAGCTACAAACTCGCGAGTGTTGGGCGTAGTGACAGACGCAAAAGAATCAATGGATTCTATTCTGACATGATCGAGAACCGACAGATGATTAGCCTTGTTGTGACAGAGCATTTGAACCATTTTCACTGAGAGGATGGGAAGTAGCCATTGACAATGGTGATCCACCAACACACAGCTTGCCATAGGAGGAACCTTGCGTGCGTGAAGAAGAAGACAGGGGGAAACCAGAGATTCAGAAGACAAAGCATCTCCAAAACTCCAACACATTCTCCATTACTGCGTAACATTTACTTATTTTATGCTCTTTCACTTTTTACAATTGAAACTAAAGAACCCTATTGGTATCCTGACTAAGAATAATAAGATAACCATAGCTTGCTTCAAGCCAACAATCTCCGTGGGATTCGACCCTTACTCACGTAAAGTATTACTTGGATGACCCAGTGCACTTGCTGGTTAGCTGTGTGAAATTACATAGTGTGAGTGTAATTTTCGTTCACCACTCCCGGGATCGTGCAGCACTTTGCGGACTATTAGATCTCCTAGTTGAATAGAGATAACGACTGGGTCGTCTAGGTTGAGTTCATTGGAATGGAAGTTGGATGGTTGGAACATCATTTCTGGGAAATTGGCCAAATGCTGAGGATTACTGACAGTTCCTTCCCCAGCAAGCATAGCTCGGTAAGTGTGTTTACAAGCCGAGCTTGAACTTTTTCCCCCAGCAAAGCATCCAGATATATAATTGATCACACATTGGGGTTGATGGGGTTGGGCATTAGTTGCTTTATCCTTGTCATGAGAGGATTGTCCAACAGGAGGTAGGTCGGCTGAATGTGTTGTATGTTTTTTTTATGTGGCCGCCGACATATTTATCTAAATGTTCTTGCCGAGCTAAGTGCTCCAGCAAGTCTTTGGCCACGACACACTCATTAGTAGTGTGTCTGTGTTTCTGATGAAAAGCCAATATTTTGTCTTGTCCACGTTCTTCAGATCTTGGTAAGTTCCAGCTTCTGAGGAGGTTTGATTAGCTTTGAATTTAGTATTTCCTTGTTGATTTCCTCCCTTTTTGTGTTGAATTGGGTGTAAAAGTCATATCAGAGCGTTAATCGAAAAGGTTTCTTGTTGTCCCGAGCTTTGTCATCATTTTTATTGGTTTGGATTTTTTCAGACCTCCGAGCTTGACATAGCTCTTCAATCTCCATTTTACCCATGGCTTTTTTGCGAAACTCCGCCAAGGTTCTGGGTTTGGCTATTGTGATGGTCTCTTGGAATTTCCCTGGATGGAGTCCACTTTTGATAGCATGTAGGTGCACATCTGGGTGGAGGTTTAGGATGCTCATTGCTACTTTAATGAAGTGAGTAACATACCCCCTAAGGTTTTCATGTTGTCGTTGCTTGAAAATGTTCAGATAATCGGAGTCGTGTAAATATATGGAAGATGCAGCGAACTGATCTTCAAATAGCTTGGCGAGCTTCTAAAAGTGTGAAATAGAATCTGTAGGCAAAGAAGAAAATCAATCAAGTGTAGGACCGTCTAAAAAAGTAGAAAAACAACGACATAAGATAGGATCAAAGGCACCGTTTACTATCATCATAGAGTGGAATTTTTTGACATATTTTTTCGGATCACCGATGTCATCATAGGGAGTTAGTGTTGTTGGTAAGCAAAGTTTCTAGGTAGTTTGAAATTCATGACACATGCCGTGAAAGGTCAAGCTGCATTGTCCAATTTTTCGTCTTCATTATTTTGTTGATCTCCCTCTGGTTGTTGAGTTTCAGAGACATGCGTTGGATCAAAATTTTCTTCCTCGTCATCTGTTTGTTCATTGTGATCATTGTTATTTTCAATCCTAGCATTGATTAGCTCGGCTATCTGATTCGCCATTCTTTCATTTTCTTCTTCCATGCACTAATTAGCTTATTGTAGCTCTGTTACTATCCGAAGAAGCTCGGATGGTGTGGGAAGAGATTGGTCAGCCATGAGCGGATCTTGAAGTTTTGGGGCCTAAAGAAAGAATGTTTTTTATTTCTTGTCCCCACAGACTACGCCAATTGTTCGTGTGTAGGTTATCCGCCATATAGCTCGTCTGCCAATGAATGGCTATAGGCCTTCCGTTGAGGTGAGTTATACTTTGGCAATAAAAAAAGAGAAAGGTGGGTACCTGCAAAAGGCATTCCGACGCTCAAGTTAGTGAATGAATAATAGGCGTCGAGATTGCAATGTCCCTAAACAATTTTCTTATCTCCTTTTATATTTGGAATGAAATGTATTTAATTATGTTTTCTGACTATCTCACTTGAACGAGGAATAATAGTGTTTTAGAACATTATTATACATTTTTAGTATGTTAATAATCGAACTATAATATTTATAGCCGATTTATAACGTCTTAATCGAGTTTTAACAGTTGTATCAATTATTATTAGAGAAAATTTTATTCCCCTCCCCTGCGAGATGCTAAAATGACATTCCCTTCCTCTCTATTTTATAAATGTACATTCCCCTCCCTTCTAACTTTTAAAAAACTCCTCTTTAATCCATTTTAAACTTTTTGTGTTAACTAATGTTAACTCTATCCATTATATTTTTTAAGAAAAAAATTATTTCTTAAAAAAATACCCATTAGCAAAAATTTTATTTTTATCATTAAATTTTGCTTACCAAAATATCTTTTAATAAATTATTCTTTTATTGATTAAATTGTATTTTTTAAAAAATTTAATAATTATATTATTTTTTTCTAAAATACCCTTCAATAATTTTGTAATTATTAAATTATAATTTTACCAAAATTTTTGTTAACAATTTTTTTATATTTTAATATTAAATAAAAACTTTTAGTCAGATTATTTTTCAATATCAATATATATTAATTGTTATACATATTAACAGTGGTAAGATTTTTTTATTTAATGTTAAAATAATATATATTGATATCAAAAAATTAATAGTAAAATATAAAAGTAATTGTTCATAAAAATTTTGGTAAAATCATAATTTAATAATTAAAAAATTATTGAAGGATAGATATCTTAGAAAAAAATAATTTAATTATTAATTTTTTTAAAAGTATTTTAATAAAAATACAATTCAATCAATAAAAAATAATTTATTAAAAGGTATTTTAGTAAGTAAAATTTAATGATAAAAAATAAAACTTTTGTTAATGAATTTTTTTCAAAAAATAATTTATTTTTTCTTAAAAAATGGATAAAGTTAACACAAAAAGTTTAAAATGGATTAAAGAGGAGGTTTTTTAAAAGTTAGAAGGGAGGAAAATATACATTTATAAAATAAAGGGGAGGAGAATGACATTTTAGCATCTCTCAGGAGAGGGGAGTGACATTTTCTCAATATTTTATTACAACGCAAAAATAATTTTGGAAGAAGATAAAAAAAAATACAAGAAAAAGTTGCGTCATCAATTTGGGAGTAATATTATCATTTTTCATGTAATCGTTACTTTACAAAAATTCACAACTAATAATTTTTTATATCATTACAATATTTGTATTATGGTGACTGGAAAGAGTTGACACATAATCTTTATGTATACAAAAGAGACTAACAAGGTTATTTGGGAGGCGTGCGAGTGCGAGAAGCGGAGAATGATAGAGATGAGAGAAGCTAGCATGTGGAGAAGATTGCAAGTGAAGCTAGTGTCCAATTTTTGCTGACTTCACAAGTATATATAATTCATATCTGGAAAACTCCATTCCAAGAAAGAGAGAAAATTAATTATTGAAGACACCCCCACACAGCTGTTCGGTAACAAAATCGTTTCATAAAACACTCATTAAGACGCGTGGGCCCAAACCCAAAACCACATGCATGCCTTATCACTTCACTCTAATCTTCAATCTTAACTAATAATTTATATCCAAATAATAACTGTAATTAGAATTAATCCCACATATTAAGTTAAATTTATGAAAAAAATTAAAAAAATAAAACTAACAGAATTTGTTGTTTTTTACTAGTAATTTTAACAATTAAATCAATTATTTTAATCTAATAATTTAATAATTATTTTTAATTTATATTTTTAAA
>NC_029775.3:48067767-48071495 GCF_000817695.3 Arachis duranensis | reverse complement strand
TATTTTTAATTTATATTTTTAAAAATTAATAATTAACTGAAGACAAAAAATAATAAATTTAGTTTTCTAACATTTTTCGGAACCTTATTTGGAGTTAGAAATCATGGCATCGACGAAGTCAAACTGTCAAAGGTGAATCAGGAATAGGTGGTATATACTTTCAGTTTTACTGGGTCTTATTGTGTCGGTGGAAAAATAATGTAACGTAGTTGGTTTTCTTGTTTCTGAACAGGAACATAATTTCACATGTGATAGTGGTTCTAACTACCGGTGTGTGATTCCAAATTAAGTTGAACATTTCATAAAGAACTACATTAATTAATTATTTAATTAATTAATATTTCTTTTGTTGTTTTCTTATGGGTTCATGCACTCTTCCGCAGCCGATCAACATTCCCATGCCAATTAAAGAGAGCTGAATATTATTATAAGTTTTAATAACTCATATTTTTCAGTAATTATAATAATAAAGGTTTATATATAGATCCTTATAATGGAATTTCATAAGTAGTTCTTTTTCATTCTTAGATCAATTAAAAAAAGTGAAAAGAAATAGTTAATTCGAAAAACAGAGAATGCTGTGGACAAATCTTAAGTTGTTTGGCAAATGATAAAGAAGGTTCTATGAAGAGTTCCTGAGACCTTTCATGATTAAAAGCTTCCAAGGGCATGTAATTCAGTGCACTGTCTTCTGCATCAATCCACACACGGCTCGGATTCACATTCCTTTTGCCTTATAAGCCCTTCGATATTATTGCGGACAAACATATTATTTACACGTTAAATTAATTATTAAAATCAGTTAATTATATATTTATACATATTTTATTTTATAATTAATTTTAGTAATTAATTTTAATTTATATTTAATATAATTGTTTCCATTATACCTTTATTATTATTATTAATCTAAATATGTAGAATTTAATTTTTAGTATAATTATTGTGCATTATAAGAAAAATACTAAATATTATCAAATTTATCGAGAAATTTAGCGTCAGTATTTTCGACGGTCATGAGTGAAAATTCGTTCTCAAAAAAATTTACTGTCCGAATCCATAATCTACCCTTAATTCCAACCGTAACAAAGGGCGCAAAAATTTTCTTTATAAACACTAATTTCACCGTCGAATTTACTGTCGGAAATTTTGTATGGTAATAAGTTAGTGAAACACGTCATTTTGAAAAAGGAACGAGACCTTACTGTCGGATATATCTACTGGTAAATTCAATGACAATAATTGAATGAAATTTGAATTCAGAAACCCTTTCCCCTCACTTGTGCAATTTCACCCTCTCGTCTCCTTTGTAACATCTCCGTCATACCAGGGGTTTCATTTCCCCCGCTGCTGCCTCGTGGGTCGCCGTCCCTGCTGCCTTGTGGGTCTCTGTCACTACTGCCTCGTGTTAGATCGTTGTCGCTACCTTGGGTTCTATCGCCGCCGTCACTGCTCTCTCTTGTTGGGTTGTCATCATTGCCTCTGATTCCATCGCTGCCATCGCTGCTGCCTCGTGGGTTACCATCGATGTTGTCTCCTGCTAGTCCTTCTTCCAAGTGCTACTAAGTCTTTCCCCTGTAGGTTCTTTATAAGAACCTAAAAAATAACAAATAATTAACAAATTAATTAATGTGAGAAAAAATTATTAAAAATAAAAAATTTCTAGTTTGAAAAATTACCAATGAAGATTTAATTTAGAGAATTAATTTGAGCTCAAAAATATAATTAATTGCGAAAAAATGTACACCGATATTAAAATTAATTGTACTGGCTTAAGTCTATCTAGTACTGCGTGTGAGAAAACTCTAAAACTGTAGAAACGATAAGAAAAATATTTAGGATAAAAATCCAAACACTTATCTTAAAGATTTTGGTCCAAGGTAGGGCCAATGGGCTAAAATTACATCAGGTCACTAAAGCCCAAGCCCGTGACACTTAACCCCCCCTCACTTAGCAAATTCACATCATTTGTCATTTTCGGAGAGGGAGCTCGAAGAAGAGAAGTGAGGATAGAAAACACCATGCCCTAATTCACTATTCACACTTACACTCAAATCCTTATATCTCACAAACCGTGGCTCCGAATGAAGACCCGTTTATGGCCACGCGACCATCCTGTTGTCCTCTTCATTTCTAACCAACTTTTGTAGTGAGTTTTTCATGCTTACCTTTTAAGAATACCAAGTGATGAGAATTGCATTTGAGCTTGTAACTTTTTTTGAATTGCATGATTTGGCCACCATGTGATTTGAGCCTTATTTTGTGATTAGACAATTTCTTGATGGATGATGATGTGCATTTACCTTAATGCATTGTATTTCATGATCATATGCATCCATATGTTTTAGCTTGAATGCTTCCATGCTTCTTTAATACTTGTTTTACCTTACAAGTTTACTTAAAGCATCTCAAGCACACTAGGATAAGTGAAGTGCATGCTTCTTTTGTGACATAACTTTTAGGCTACTGTGTGTTCTAAACCGCGCAATTTAGAATTCACACACCTACTTGTCATCAATGTCACACTAATTCACTCACTCATTTCTAGTGATTTACCTCATTCCAACAATGTATGCTTCCTTGTTTTTATATCTTCTCATCTTATGGTGTTATATTTTTGTTTTCCATGCACAATGCACCACAAGCAAAAACGGAAGCAAGACTAAGAACACATAGCAATCCGGAGAGTCGCCGTACCCCCTTGCTCATCTTTGAGTGCACCGAGGACAGTGCAAACTTTTAAGTGTGGGGAGGTCGTCCAACCGATCGGCGATTTTGGGTGACAAATTTCTAATCTCAACACTTTTGCAGTTTATTTTAGGTTTTTAGGATTTTTACTTGCATTTTCTTATTTTTGCATATGTATACACAATAAGCCTAGTCAAAATAATGAAAATTTTCAAGATTTCTATCTATAGGGCACCTCAATTGATTTGAGTGAAAACTCTTCATTAAACTTGCTTGAATTATATATATTGTGGATCATGTTTTTGAGCTAAGAACACAAGCAAGTGAGATTTGAGCCTAATGGTGTGGTTACATCCTATAACCACTTATTTCCCTTCTTGTGTGCATTATTCTCTTCATATGATTGTAATCTTTGATTTGTTTGATTCTTTATGTCCATTATTTTATGTATTCATGCATTTATATGATTGAGGCCATCATTTCATTAGCTCACTTACCCAAATATCCTTACCTTTTATATTCCTTTGTTAGCCAATTTGAGCCTACGATTAACCCACTTTGTTCTTAATTTAGCACATTACAAGCCTTAAAGCGAAAAACAGTAAATGTCCTTAATTTGGATCTTTGATTGGCTTAGGCTAGTGTGTGTGAGTATCATTCAAGTGTGGGAACCTTGGGACATCGGGTGAATAAAAGGGTAGTTTTGTATTATTAGTGTAAATATTGGGAATTGGGTACATACTCATGTATTGATCAAATATAAAACCTTATGCATTGAGATTCTTGTATATAAAAAGAAAAAAAATGAGAAAAACAAAAGAAAAAGAAAAGAAAAATAATATGGAAAAGAAAAAAAGAAAAAAGAAGAAAAAGAAAGAAATAAAAAGGGGACAAAATGCCCCAAAGCAAAGTGTAGCTCAATAAAATCAATGCATAAGTGTTGTGAAATGAAAAGGGAGACATGAGTATGTGAAAAAGTGAAAAATGGGTAGTTAGGTTAGAACTTAATTGTATAGGATGTCATAGGTTAGGTGGGAAGT
>NC_029775.3:48064635-48066327 GCF_000817695.3 Arachis duranensis | reverse complement strand
ATGCATGGTGGATACTAAAAATTGAGGGATAAAACAGCCCCGTAATGTGCATAGAAGAGCATAGTGCCAACATGCAATCAGGCCAGCTGACCTCTTCACCTTCCATGGAGTATAACTCGAGTTGTAGAACTCCAAATGATGTGCTTCTAGTTGCGTTAGAAAGCTGACATCCATAGCTTTCCAACGAGGTATAATAGTCTATATTTGGCATCAAATTGGCAAGGTTGACAAGAGAACAAAGTGACGACTCAAGAAAGGGGGGTGCAACGTTTGAGTGTAGTTTAATGGATCATTATCCTTTTTGGATCAATTATGTCACTCTACCCTTCAAGCAAGCAAGGTCCATCAACAACACCAAATCAAGGCCACAAGAATCATCTAGAATAGTTTATTTTCATTTGATTGTAATTTGCTTTTAATTTCATTTTCATTTTGTAATTTAGGGAGCCTATTTAAAGGCCTTAGTTTCTGCATTTGAAACAGATGGGATTGAAGGGGAATCCAGCCCCTGAGGGGGACTTTTACCTTGAGTTTTGGAAATCACTTTTCATACTTTTGTAATTGAATTCTGAGCTATGAATCACTAAACCCCTTTCATTGGGTTAGGGAGCTCTATTGTAATTCAATGAATCAATAATAGTTTTTATCTTCTTCTTCAATCTTTTCTCTTGAATTTTGTTAGAAAGCTTCTCGATCTAATTCCATTGGTTAGTTGTCTTGGGAAAGAAACTATCCATAATTGGAATCCTTCGGAACCTTGGGAAAGGAATGGAGGATTCATGCTAGAGAAGCTTTCTCACAGTGAATTGGATTGGGGTTTGGATGGATATTGTGACATGTAATCCTACCAAATTGTGGTTCATGAAACTGTGTGGTATAATCAGTGATCGAGCATCATCTCTTCGTATGAACATTTAAACCAAGGGATTGGGAATTTGTTTGTTTTTAGAGAGAATTGGTGAGCCAAGGAATTGGGATCCAATCATATAAGATTGCCAAGCAAGATTCAATGAATGCATTGGTTGAGGAAGAGATGAAAATGTTTGATTCGGAGATTTCAATATCTCCTGACCCCAATGAACCCATCTCTCTGATCTATCCCTTTCTATTTACATTCTGCCAATTTCAATTTCATGCAATCACCCCCATCCCTTTTAATTTCAGCAATTTAACTTCTCGCACTTTAATTCTCGCAATTTAAGAGCAATTTAGCTTCTTGCTCTTTAATTCATGCAATTTTACATTCCGCTCATCTAAATCTTGATTCCGCTCAACTAGAACATACTTTTAATTCGAATTTCTCATTCAACCAATCCTTGTGGGATTCGACCTCACTCTATTGTGAGTTTTTACTTGACGATAACCGGTGCACTTGCCGGAAGGAATTTTTGCCGATTGTGCAATTTCCTAAATCGTAGCTATCAAGTTTATGGCTAGATCAAGTTTATGGCGCCGTTGCCAGGGATTGGTTTTCGATTGACAATTCTCAAATTGGAAGTTAACTAGATTGAGCATTTTTCTTGTTTTGTTAATTTAGTTCAAGTTACTTGTTGAATTTAATTTCTGCACACTCTGTTATTTGCTTTCTTTCTTTATGCCTTTAAATTCAAGCAACTAACTCACTAACCCACTAACTATTTGAATTAATTCCTCAACTGCTCTAACCATACTCTTCCATTAACCAAGAGTATT
>NC_029775.3:48048358-48049986 GCF_000817695.3 Arachis duranensis | reverse complement strand
AAAGATGCAAAGGAACTAGTGAAGCACTGCCATGATTGCCAGAAAGCGGGGAACCTGCCAAGAAGAAATGAAATGCCACAACAATTCATTCTGGAACTTGAATTGTTTGATGTATGGGGGATAGATTTTATGGGACCCTTTCCCACCTCATACTCAAATAATTACATTCTTGTGGCCGTAGACTATGTCTCCAAATGGGTTGAAGCAATAGCAACTCCAACCAATGATAATAAGGTAGTCATGAACTTCCTCAGAAAACACATTTTTTGCCGCTTTGGGGTTCCAAGAGCAATCATCAGTGATGGAGGAAGCCACTTCTGCAACAAACCATTAGAGGCATTGCTTCTAAAATATGGAGTCAAACATAAGGTAGCCACACCATACCATCCACAGACAAGTGGGCAAGCCGAAGTATCTAATAGGGAACTCAAAAGAATCTTGGAAAAGACTGTGGGAACTTCAAGGAAGGACTGGTCTATTAAGCTAGATGATGCTCTTTGGGCATATAGGACAGCTTTCAAAACACCCATTGGAATGTCTCCTTACCAACTAGTATATGGAAAAGCTTGCCATTTGCCACTGGAGTTAGAGCACAAAGCATTTTGGGCCTTGAAACTCTTGAACTTGGATAGCAAGGCTGCTGGAGAAAGAAGGATGTTGCAAATTCAAGAGTTGGAAGAATTCAGAGCTGACGCTTATGAGAATGCCAAAATTTACAAAGAAAGAGCAAAGAAGAAGCATGACAGCAACATAGCCCCAAGGAAATTTGAAGAGGGACAAAAAGTATTGCTCTATAATTCTAGGCTGAAGCTATTTCTAGGGAAGCTAAAATCAAGGTGGTCTGGACCATTCCTTGTCACCAAGGTCTCCCAATATGGACAAGTAGAAATCATGGAAGAAAAATCACAACGAACCTTCACTGTGAATGGTCAAAGACTTAAACACTACTTGGGAGATGTGGAGGAAAAGGACAAGGTCAAATATCACCTCAACTGAGGAAGACAATCGTCAAGCTAGTGACGTTAAAGAAGCGCTTGTTGGGAGGCAACCCAACCGGAGGTAATACTCTTTTGCTGTTTCTTTTAATTGTTTCAATAAAAAGGTGAAGTAGTTTCTGTGCATTGCAAAGAATTAAGTTTGGTGTTTCACACCAAACAATGAATTCGTGGATCAATAATTCAAAGGGAAAATGTGTGACTCTAAGTTTGGTGTTCCACCATACAAATCAACTGCACACAACAACCTTTGAATTATATGAAAGGAACAACCATTCTAAGCAATCACAGAAATGCTTAAAATCCTTAGCAGCAACTTCATTCCAAGGAGAATTCAAGAATTCAAAGAGCACAGGAGTAAGTAGGAGACTAAGTTTGGTGTTCACACACCAACTTAAGACTCAGACACTTGCCCATACATAGTTGAGCTAACCACTCAAGTGCTTGAGAAGCAAGCAACTTCATCACTCTTTGCAGGAAAGGAAACAAGGATCTTAGAAAGAACATGAAGCAACAACTAGGAGAAGAAGGAGAAATCAAATTGTTTCCTGGCAACAAAGAGAAAAACAAGAAATTTCACAAGGTGGTGTTGTTCCTTGACCATTCTTTAAAAGGCAAACAAAAGCATGCTTG
>NC_029775.3:48019131-48046211 GCF_000817695.3 Arachis duranensis | reverse complement strand
GAATTCGGAGCTATGACTCACTAAACCCCTTTCATTGGTTAGGGAGCTCTATTGTAATTCAATGAATCAATAATATTTTTTATCTTCTTCTTCAATCTTTTCTCTTGAATTTTGTTAGGAAGCTTCTCGGTTTAATTCCATTGGGTAGTTGTCTTGGGAAAGAAATTACCCATAATTGGAATCCTTCGGAACCTTGGGAAAGGAATGGAGGATTCATGCTAGAGAAGCTTTCTCACAGTGAATTGGATTGGGGTTTGGATGGATATTGTGACATGTAATCCTACCAAATTGTGGTTCATGAAACTGTGTGGTATAATCAGTGATCGAGCATCATCTCTTCTTATGAACATTTAAACCAAGGGATTGGGAATTTGTTTGTTTTTAGAGAGAATTGGGGAGCCAAGGGATTGGGATTCAATCATATAAGATTGCCAAGCAAAATTCAATGAATGCATTGGTTGAGGAAGAGATGAAAATGTTTTGATTCGGAGATTTCAATATCTCCTGACCCCAATGAACCCCTCTCTCTGATCTATCCCTTTCTATTTACATTCTGAACATTTCAATTCATGCAATCACCCCCATCCCTTTTAATTTCAACAATTTAGCTTCTTGCTCTTTAATTCATGCAATTTTACATTCCGCTCATCTAAATCTTGATTCCGCTCAACTAGAACATACTTTTAATTCGAATTGCTCATTTAACCAATCCTTGTGGGATTCGACCTCACTCTATTGTGAGTTTTTACTTGACGATAACCGGTGCACTTGCCGGAAGGAATTTTTGCCGATTGTGCAATTTCCTAAATCGTAGCTATCAAGTTTATGGCTAGATCAATTCCATTAGATGTCTTGATATGTTTGTTAAGTGATTTAAGGTTTAGGAGGCAAAGATTGGATCAAGGGAATGAAGAAAGAAGCATGAAAAGTTGGAGAACTCATGAAGAAATGAAAGAACCGGAAAGCTGTCATGCCGACCTCTTCGCACTTAAACGACCATAACTTGAGCTACAGAGGTCCAAATGATGCGGTTCTAGTTGGGTTAGAAATCTAACATCTGGGGCTTCGAAACGATATAAGATTTGCCATAGTTGCTACACGTATGGTGGCGCGCACGCGCATAGTACGCGCACGCACCGTTGCTGCCACCTAGTTCACTTAAAGCAAAACGTGGCCAGCGATTTTAGAAGCCTTGTGGGCCCAATCCAACTCATTTCTGATGCTATTTAAGCCAAGGATTGAAGGGGGAATGGGAGACTTTTCATACTCTCATACTTTAGAAGTTAGTTACCATTAGTTCATTCACACTCATTAGGATTAGTTTTAGAAGTAGTTTCTAGAGAGAGAAGCTCTCACTTCTCTCTAGGATTAGGATTAGGATTAGGTTTAGTTCTTAGATCTAGATTTTAGTACATCTTCTTCTACTTCTATCTTCTCAATTCCTTGTTGTTACATTCATTCTCCTTCCATTCTTTTGTTGTAATTTCCTTTATGTTGTTCTTGTGTTTTGTTGTAGATCTACTTTTGTTTCTTCTACTCTCTTTCAATTCAATCAAGGTAATTCATAATAAATGTGTTTCTTTTGATTGTTATTGTTAATTCATTTCAGTAATTGTTGTTAAATTCTATTCTTGTTATCAATTTACTATGCTTTCCTTTTATGCCTTCCAAGTGTTTGATGAAATGCTTGGAAGGATTTTAGAGTAGAATTTTATTCTCTTGGCTTGGAAAGGTAACTAGGGAACTCTTGAGTTGCTAATGTCCAAGTAATTGATGATTGGGATCCATTGACTCTAGTTCTCACTAATTGAATTAGTGGAGAGTTAGGACTTATGGACTAGGATTGATATAGCTCATTTGACTTTCCTTTACTACTAGTTAGAGGATGATTTAATGAGATTAATCCTTGCCAATTCTCATATTGTGGTTAGTGATTAGGATAGAGATCCTTGACCACCAACGCTTGCCAAGACCTTTTTAGGCCTTAGTTTACTTTCTTGCCATTTATCTTTCATACTTCTTATCAAAACCCCAAAATAATTCACAACCAATAACAAGACACTTTATTGTAATTCCTAGGGAAAACGACCCGAGGTTTGAATACTTCGGTTTATAAATTTTAGGGGTTTGTTTTAGTGACAAACAACTTTTTGTATGAAAGGATTAGTGATTGGTTTAGAAACTATACTTGCAACGAGAATTCGTTTGTGAAATTCTAAGCCGTCAAAAATCCAATCATCAGTATTCCCAAAAACTCTGAACCATTTTTGTTTTTTCCCTCAAACTCATGTTTTGGTATGTGTATTGAAACATTGTGATTTTGATGTTTAGACGAAGCTTAATCTTGAGTTCTAGAGGGATTTTGACCCAAAGTTAAGTGGTACAAGATGGGAAAACTCTTTCTCTTTGATTTCATTGATTGAGGCTTGGGTCCATTTGGAAAGGAAATCCAAGAGTTGGAAAACCACCGTCAAACAGGGTATAGGTTTTTATTTCGGGTAGACACTATCTTAGGTTATGTGAAAATTTACGTTAAATGCCCTTAGAATCAAGGTTGTGAGAACCGGTCCGTTCAATAAACTGATAATGTGATTGGTTCACTGGTTCAATCGTTCGACCAGGTTCAACTGGGATTCGACAAATTTAATTAAATATTAAATAAAATTATAAAAAATTTAATATATAATTTTAAATATTTAAATTCAATAATTTTTAACCTAATAAAATTTAAAATTTCACAAATTTATATAATTAATTGTCCATAATTTATCAATAAAAATTCATAAACAACTTTAAACATCAAAATTTATAACTGAAGTAGATCAAAAACATGTAAATAACAAATAAATAATATTCTATCACCAAAACAAACAACATTGACAAGTTTTCAACTAATAACAAGTTTTCAATTAGTATCAAATCTCTTAGAAAAATCACTTAGAAAATTTAACACTTTCATATTGCTAAACATCTTAAACCCATCTTGTTTCACATCAACTCACCAATTAATTAGAATTTAATCAATTTATAACCTAATAATAAAAACTAACTAACAAATTAGTAATAACCACTGAATTTGCAAACATAATCAAAATTTGGAACAACAAACAGAATTACAAAACATATGAAATCAAACAAACATACTATGAAATCAAACTACAGTAACAAATTCAAAACAAAACAAAAATATAATTTAAAACTTACAAAAACAAAATTACAAAAACCTGATTAATTCATTTAATTAACAAAATAAAACAAGCTAAAAAGCAGCAAACAACAATCAATAGAAATTAAATCCAGAAGACAGCAATCAAAAAACAATAATTAACCCAGAAAACAAGCAATAATCAGCATAATTAAATCCAAAAAATAGTAATTAACTCCCAAAAATGAAACTGAAGTAGTGTAGCGATGGAGGCTTACAAGCTCAGAAATTTAGTAACTCAAAATAAGCATAAATTAGAAAACTTAGAATCAGAAATCAGAAAACCAAATAAAAGTACAAAACAAGAAAAATTAAATTGAAGACCGGCAGCGAATGAGGAATCCAAGTGACGGCGACGGAAGAGGGGAAGTGAGCTCAGGCACAGAGGGGATCAAAGACAGGCTTGACGCGCAAGAGAGAGGGATCGACAATGAGGACATAGACATGATTTCAGGGTGGCCAACGACGATGAGAACAGAGACGGCGACGCTAACAGCAGCTTCGAGCATACCTGAAGACGCGAGGTGAAGCGATCCAGGAGAAGAGAATTGTGATGGCTCTCCTCAATGCTGGCTGAGGAGAAGAGTTCGTCGACGACGGCGTCGTTGGCCGCTGGCTGCTGCTGCCGGCTGTCTAGGAGAGAGAGAGGCTGCTAGGGTTTCGTGTGGAGATCAGAGAGAGAGAGCGGCTGGGTGGTGGGTCGTGGGTGTGTGCAAGAGAGAAAGGGGAGGGATGGAGGGTTATATATTTTTTATTTTATTTTTTAAAATTAAAAACCGAAAAAAACCGTCTGGTTTAAACTGTTCACCAGTTAACTTCCAGTTTGACCAATTTTTACCAGACGATTTTTTACTTCAACTGAACTAGCTAGCAGACCAGTTCCTAGTAAATTCGGTTGAACTGGTTGGTCCGGTTCAATTTTCATAACACTACTTAGGATAGTGTTAAATAATGGATGTTGTGATTATGTTGGTTTAGTGTAAACTTTATGTTGGTTGATGATTGAATTTGGATGCAAATTGTGGTTTGATTGCCTATTATGGCTATTGATATGAAAATTTGGGCCAGAGGCCGTGATTGAGTGAGATGCATGATGCGAAATTTTGCAAAACCAAAACTCGACAAGTGCACCGAATCATATCAAGTAATACCACAAGAGTGGGTTATCATTCTCACAAGGATTAATGAACTGAGCACACAAGAGTTAATCTATTGTCTAACTAAACAATTGCAAATGAGGGTTTTGGCAATATCAAATAGGAAAAAATAGAAGATTAAATGAAAGCGATTTATAAACTATTGAGAAAATAGTATGAATGGAATGCTAAGATTTCAAAGATGTTTAAAACTTCAAGAAAAATACTTTTCACTATCTATCTTGATCATGCATAGATGTATCTTACGACAAACCCTAATAAATCAAACCCCAATCTCTTGGAAATCCGGTTTCCCTTAACATAACAAATCATCAATTCCTTGATCAATTAATTATGATAAGAGATAAAGCATACTTGCTGATTCATAAGCTACACAATTCTTAAAATTTAAACCTAATTGATTCAATGTTCCTTATCGAGCTAAGTTCAAAACTTTCAGAATTGAGAAAAGAGATTTTCAAGCTTAATTCTATCAAACAAATGTTTCCAAGATGCATATAGAATTCAATTCAAATTCAAGTTATTTACCAATAAACTCAAACACTTGTGATGAAGAATGAAAACTAAATTCTTAAAAAAATATCAATGCATAAATCAAGAATAGAAAAGTAATAACATTAACCCATGGTAATAAACATAGCTCCTAACCTTAACAAGAAGAGATTAGTTGCCCATGATCATAGAAAAACCATAATTCTAAATTGAAAAATGGCAGGGAGAGAGAGCTCATGTATATAGCTCCTTTCCTTTTTATACTAACCCTCAAACAAATTCACATTCAAAATTCATTTCAAAAGAAAATTAAATCAAATCAAATCTCATTAATTAAGTATTCTCTTAGAGTTTTTCCTTTAAGATAAGCTCCTTTGACCTTTTCCACAATTGGAAATTAACTCTTGACTTCATGGGCTTATATTAAGCCTTGAGTTATCCACTTAAGTGTTTGAAGAATTAGAGGATTTGATGAGTGAATTAAGGCCCCTGGGAGCGGCCCATTTGGTGCATTGTACAGATAGTCTCCCACGTACAATGCATGATCCTTCCTTGGCACAATTGGCCTCTGTTTGATGTCCCAAGTGCAATGCACCAAGCCCTGCGTGCAATGCATGGCTCCATTTAGTGAAATTGGTCTCTGTTTGATCTTTAAGTGCAATGCACGGGCTCCTACGTACAACGCATGGCTTGATTTGGTACCAAAACCTCTGTTTTGCTCTTCACGTTGAATGCATGGTCTCCCACATTGTACGTATAGCTTCCTTTAGTGATTTCTTGTCCAGGGAGCTTTCTGTTTGGTCCCGGGAGCTTTCTATTTGATTCTCCTTCTTATGCCTATTCTTTATGATGATTCCTAGCTTCTTCTTCCTCCTTGATCTTTGTTAATTCTCCTCCAAAATCTCTTATAATGAATGAATTCAAACTTACTCAAAGTAATGCTCGCCAAATCATGAAATGATTGCTTTTCTAACAAAAATCATTAGCTTATTGAATGAAATTCTAAAGAAAAAATAACTAAAGATGCGGAAGATCAATGCACTCTTTTGGTAAGTTATAAGCCTCAATCGAGGCATTAAAAAGATTAGATTGATATATTGTGATTGTGAATAAATAATTGGGATGAAATATCAAATTGAGTTGAATGTCGGTTGAATGTGCGAATGCTAACTGAATTTGTCTTAGTTCGATTATGAAAAATTGAGTATGATGTGTGGTTGATTGACCGTTGATGGTTAATATGATGATTTGGACCAAAGGCTGAGCTTGGAGGCATCTTGGTAAGTTTGATAAGAATTGTTGAGCGAAATTATGGCCGGAGGCCTCGAATAAGTAGGTTACTTGTTTAAATGTATGTGAATTGTCGGTTGATGTTATTTTGAGTAATGAGAGGGTTTAATTGAATTGGGATTGGTGGTTTGTGTTTTGATGGCTAGGATATGGTTGATAATTGATGTTGAGTAAAAAGGGTGTCCAGGAATTTGGTTATGTTCGCTTGAAAGAGGTAAAAGCTAGAGAATTGTAAACTTATGCAGAAGATTAGTAAAAATAGATTTTTGACCAACTTTGATGGGCCATAACTTGGCTCTTTGAAGCATGAAATTTATCTTGAATTAAAGCTAATGATAAGAACTTTAAAACCGTCAAATAACGAAGGAAAAAGAAAATTTGTAGCAAATGTTATGAACTTTTGAAAACTAAGGTTAAAAACTAAAATTTCAGATTCCGCAAAAAATCAAAAAAATTGGCTTGTGTCCGCGCGCATAGTGGCGTGCTTACACACAGCACAACGCGTGTGTGTAAGCTTGTGCGAGCGCACAAGGGTGTGTATATGCACACCAAGAAAATTTTGCAAGCTGTGCGTACGCATAAGGTGGTGTGTACGCACATGTCGGGAAATTGGCGCTGATATGTGCATGCGCACAGAGGTGTACGTGTGCATATGTCCTGTTTTCTTGAAAAACTTTGTTTTTGACTATTTAACCTTCCCGACAAGCTTCTAAAGCCTTGTTACCCCCATATGATGTCCGATAACTAGTTTTTAAGCTATGAAAAAGGTGTGGTTAAATCCAACCAATTGAATTGATTAATTCCCAGGTAAACACTTAGTTAACCGGAGAAAATTATTGGGATGATGGAGGTTTGTCCCGACCGCAGTGAGGACGGTGGTTTCATCCCGTTCATGGAATAATGAGGTTGATTAGTTAATGAATGGATGGGGTTATGTTAGGGCGTATCTTCCGAAACTGGATGGAATTGTGGGTTGGTTTTAAGTGTGATATAGACTATTTACATGACAAGGACAGTGGTATCATCCTGCTTGCTCAGTGCGTAAATTACTATGTGGGCATTGTGGTTTCATTCTGCCCATGGTGAGGACAGTAGCCATGTCCCGCTCACGACATAATGAAATTAATAAATTGATAAAAAAAACTGGGGTTAACGAATATAATAATTTATAAAACTAATTTAAGTCAATGATTATGACTAATTATGGTGTGAATGACTGTATTAACAAGGACGGTAGCACTGTCCTACTTGTGTGGCAAGGTTGTGGGATTCGGCCCGCTTGCGTATTGATTTAGCATTTGTTTTGGGCAAGGTCAGTGGTTCTTATCCTGCTTGTCAGTGGTTTCGGGCAAGGTTAGTGGTTATATCCCGCTTGTTTGTGGTTATGCATTTGTTTGGCACTTGCATCGGGGAAGGACGGAAGTATCATCCCGCTTATTTGTGGTTGCAGTGTGGATGTGGGGAATGTGGTAGGGCACTCTCCCCCACATTCCTCTTTTAATTGTTTGTTGGAAGTGAGGAAGGTGGTAGGGCACTCTCCCTTAGAATGTTTTCCCCACGTCTCTCTCCTGTTACAAGGTGAAACGACACTCTTCGTTATTTTTGGCACAATTTGGGGAAAGTGGTAGGGCACTTTTCCTTAAAACGTTATCCCCTGAGTATACCTCTAAGAGAAGGTGGTAGAAAACTCTCCCTCGAAATTTATTTCTCTTGGAGATGCACAAAAGAGAGAGTAATCCGAGAGTTGCAATCGGATCTGTGTCGGGTCTAGCAATATAACCGACATGTGAACTCATGGCCAATAAGACAGGCTTGCATCATATGTATCTATTTGCTATTGTTTAAGTGTGTATAATGTTTTTTGGCTTGCCTAACTGAATATTTTTGTTAATTGTTAATTGTGATAGTTGTTATACATGCTTTCTATTTGTGTTTGTCTTGTAATGCTTATTAGTTGTGTTTGCTACTGTTGAACAAAATGCTAAGATAAATACTGGATTGAACTATTGAGGTATTGGAGATGGATGATAATATATTAAAAATTATTGAGCTTAGAGGTAGATATGGAACTGAGACTTAATAACTTAACCCTGTTCGAATTAGTTAAAACCCTAGTCTAGAATTTTTGTGGAAATGGAGATTAAGATTGCCTAGTGGGTTCGTATCTCTTTATATAGTCTCTATTTGGAACTATTATCACACTGGGAACTTTCAAGTTCTCACTCGTTGTGAAAATTTCTATTGTTTAGATACAGGTCGTGATGCACCTCGCTGACCGTGTAGGATTCTGTTGGTGGAAGCGAAGAAGACTTATCTCTTTTTGAGATTTATTTTGTACTTAGTATTATTCTCCGCTTTTGAGCATGTTATTTTATATTCCTCTTAAAGGTTCTATTTTGGAGAAACAAGATATTATTTTGTACACTTTTAATTTGTAATATTCTAGCTAGCCTTTTTTTCGTAGGTCGAGATTAGTACTTATTATGCATTTTTATCTTGGATCTTATGTATATCTATATATATATCTCTTTTGTTTCTATAATCAGTGCTTCTTATCTTTAACGCTTCAAGTGTGATAATAGTTGTCGCTTTGGTTTATTTTTTCCTCACAAGCTCTTAGTTAAATTATATTTCTTCAAATTACTATGAATGTAATTTTGCTTTTAGGTGTCGTAATGCCTCACCACCTCTGATTTATGACTATGGCGTAAGGTTTTGTGTGGTAGGGTGTTAAATTCTTAGTTTAATTTAATTTAGGTTTAGAATTTTAGTTTTAAATTTTGAATCAATTTTATGGTTGGTTCAATTTAGTTTTTTTTTTTGTGATTTAGGTTATTATGATATGTTAGATTTAAGGTATTAGATTTTAAGTTGTTTGGATATTTTCCTAAAAATGTTGCGAATTGCTGCTGCTAGGGTACTGTACTTGTTAATTGATGTTAACAAAATGCTTGGTTTTGCTACTTGATGTGTTTCATGATTTTGAATGCCAAGTGTTTGTTAAAATCCCTTAAAGAGCTCTTAATAAAAATTTTGTTATTATGCATTTATGATTGAATGTGATGTGTTTTTAATTTTTTAAATGATTGAGGCTTTGTCCAATAGTACAAGATTAATAAAATTGGCCTTATGTAACTTAATTATGTCAAGTTTGTATGTTTAATTGTTTGTAGCCACCATGTGATTTACATTAGTTGATTATGTTAAGCATACTGAATAGTGTTGATGGTGGATTGCTTGAGATGCTACTATTTGTAATAATTGAGTTTTTGGTGTGTATGTCGTAATATAATGCCATATTGGTTTAATTTTTGATAATTGATTTTGTAATAATTGTTTTGTGAGCTACGTGTTTTCCGGAATGCTCTTTGCAGACTTGACTATAAGCAGAAGTGTCAGAAGTCCTACATGCAGAGACTGGAGGCTGCAACTGAGCGATCTTAGCATACTGGACACGACGACAAAAACTCCGATGCATTAGAAGTTGATCCTGACACTATTTGGCGCGAAACTGCATTTAAGCCATATAAGAATCGTGTCTACAGGTTGGGATAGTTTTTTTCCGACAACCTCCGCACCTCCACATTGAGACCTTCATCCGCCTCTGCCACCAGTTGGCCCATCGATCCCGAGGACAGCGTCGATTTGAGAGAGCAGGTGTTGGAGCCCACTCGAAGCCTTCACCAATAGACTCAGCAGCTGCAGGAGTCTAAGGAGAGGTATCATGCGTCCTTACATGCGTGTTAAACACGGATTCCCTCAGGCTGGAGTGGAGGCGAGAGTTGGAGCAGCTTCAGCGGGTACAGCAACAGATGGCGGTGTACTAAGATGTGATGCACACCAGTGGCAGCGGTGCTGATGGAGGGACACCGATATCACCGACTAGTCTATCGTCTCAGTAGAACCAACTGAGGGATGACGACGATGATGACTGTTAGGATCTTTTGTGATTAGAGTTTTGTTCTATATTGTTTCATTGTATTTTATATATTTATTTGACTTTTCATTTTATTTGTATACTTAAGACTTAATTTACCATATTCGGTTCCTATTATTTTGAATTTCACTACTAATTGTATAAAAAACAAATTTAAATTAAAAATTTTAAAAAAATTGACCACTAATTGTGTTTATTTTTTTAAAATTGAATTTACTGTGGGACAAATCCAACGGTAATTAAGCGGGAAAGAAAATAGTGAAGCACCAAAATTACCAATAGAAATTTCCGTCGGTAATTAAATGGTTTTTAGGTAAAAAATTCATCACAGAATCCGATGGTAACTACCGGCAAGGTTTCTACTGTTGGATTGATTCCGATAGAAAATCTACCGATAAATATATTTTCCAGTGAATTATTTTCGTTATTCGGTTGGTAAATCCAACGTTATTCAACATTTTTCTTATAATGGTGTATATATTAAAATAAAAAATTATAAACATTCTATTGATAATAATAGTTAAACCTTTTGATTTATTTACATAATTTTAGACTATTAACAAAAAATATTTTGTACAACAGAAACTCTAACTCTAGAAATGGTAATATGTTAAAAGAGATAATAACAACTTATCGAGTCGAATCAATTAACGTATTTGTTGTAAGACCCATAATTTTTAAAAAGTTATTACGAACCAATTTCAAATTACATATATTTATTTGCAGTTTTAAGTTCATAAATTATTTTACTGAAGATAATTAAAAATAGTTTTGATTAATTGGATTTGAAATAAATTAAGATTTTTATCCAAATTCTATAATTTTGGATTATTTTTCTATTTGCTATTTAAAGTCTTAGAAATTCAATAATAATAATGTTTGAAAATTTAAATTATAATTTTATCTAATTTTATAATTATTGAATTAATTCCTATATTTAAATTATAGAATTAGTAGTTGTAGAATAATAAGATTTTTATATGATAATATATTTATAATTAAATACTTTATGTTTGTTAATAAAGAAAATTAATTATATTGTATTATATTTTCAATTAGAGTATTTGAGTGAAAATCAAATAACAATTTGATACAACAAATAATATTTTAAAAGTAATTTTAAGGATTCAATTAGTTTTCAAATTAAACACCAAAATCCCCAATTCCAAATACAAACCCTAACCCTAATTAACACACATTTTCCCCTTTTCTAAGTGAACTCTAGCCACCCACACTCATCACCAACACACATATACATACACTACCCACACACTCAGCACGCACAAACAAGACACTCTTCCTCACCAAAACAAACACACAGACACGGTTCTTTTTAGAGGGAAGAAAGAAAGAAAAGAAAGAAAGGGATGAGAGGAGAGGGGAGCTGCGAGAAAGGGAGATGGGGGAAGAGAGGGAGACGGCGCCAGTGGGAATCACTGCCACCGTCGTCGCCGCTGTGCCATCAAGAGGAAGATCCGAGAGAGAGAGCACGCGGAGTAAGGGAGCAGAGAAGTCGCGCCACCACTACACCATGCCTCGTCACCACCGCCGCACCGTGCTCCACGCCGTCTCTGCCACTATTCCATCACGAGAGAAGAACACGCGAAGGAGGGAATAGAACTGTGAGAGAGCTCAGCCACGGGGCGAGGAGATGCATTCCTGACCCGTCACTGAGTGGTCCCCAGAAGTGGATTTTAACACGAAAACACTGTTTTACCCTTCTTATGTAATCCTTAGTCATTAGTTTAGTATTTAAGGGATATTTTACATAATCTTAACGGACCTTTTGGAGACTTTACATCATATTTTTGTTTATCATTGTATTTTCTGTCAGTATGAGATTCTAAACCTCCTAGGTTGAAGGGAGGAGCCCTGTTGAGTTTTTTGGATTAATAAAAGTACTACTATTCTTTCTCAATTCGTGTTTGATTCTCTTTTATAAGATGTATCAGATGGTGTGGAAGACGATTCAACACAAAACTCACCGGCAAGTGTACCGGGTCACATCAAGTAGTAATAACTCACTCAGAGTGAGGTCGATCCCATAGGGATTGAAGGATTGATCAATTTTAGTTTAGTGATTAATTTAGTCTAGCAAACAAGAGTTGATTTGAGTGATTTGTAATTGACAGAAGCTAAATTGCATGAATTGTAAAAGTAGAGGGGGAGAATTGTAGTAAATTAAAGAAACAGAAAGTAAAAGTGTTGAATCTTAAAGAACAAGTAAAGTAAATAACAGAAACTTAGAGTGTAAGAAATGTTAATTGCTTAAATGATAAAGGGATCAGGGAGTTGGGATTTGCAGAAATTTAACAAGGAAAAGTAAATTGCAACAAGCATAAGAGTAGAGGATGACTTGAATTGAAATAGATCTCAAACAGAAAAATAAATTAGCTTGAAGAAGCATTCAACAGATGAACTAAAAGGAATATGCAAGATCTCAGGGGTCAAGAGACTAGAAAACCAAGTCTAGATCTCACTGCCTTCCTTGATCCAACTCAAAGAACAATTGAAAATAAATTAAAGATCAAAACAGTAAAGAAACTTGAATTCAAATCACCAAATCTTAAATTATGCAAAGAAACGAACAAAGGGATCTCAAGGTGAGATTGAGACAGAATTTCCTCAATTCTCAACACCCAAGACTCAAGCTAAGTGTGCCTAAAAAGAAAAAATAAGAAAATCCAGAGGAAGAGAACTCAATTCTACTTCCCAATTCAAAGCTAAAGTTCAAAGAAAATGAAAACTCAAAACAAAAGTAAACTCCAAATTCAAAAAGTCTAAAAAATGATCAAAAGAAAAGTAAAAAAAAGGTCCTCTCTAAATCTAACTAACATCTATTTATACACTTCCTATTTTGGATTTCAAAATTTGGGTGGCCTTCTAAATTTGGTGAAGAAATGGATTTAATTTGAATTTTTGGTGAATTTTCTAACCCATGGGTGTTGCTCCCAGGGCTAGGCTCAGTTGCTTGTGAGAGCCGAGCTTTGGTTCTCTTTTTCCTTGCCAAATTGCGCGCACCCTATGCATCATGTGACAAAGAAGTAGCGCTCAGCTCTTGGCAAGAGCTGAGCTTGCTCCTTGTCCTTATTGAGGGCCACAGTTCGAATCCTTAGGAGTGCAAGTGCTGCCCATTTTTTTTGGCACATAAGTAGCGCCAAATGCCTTGCTTCCTTGATGCCCTTAGTTCGAATCCCATGGAGTGAAAACAAGCCAATTTTGGCTTATTTTTCTAGCAAAGTAGCGCTGCACCCTTCCCCTTTGGTCTTGAGTTCAAATCTTGGTGAGTGCATTGGCCAGCTTTTATTCCTTGATTTTTCTTGGAGAGTAGCCCGATAAAGCTCTTGGCAAGAGCTGAGCCTTGAAACTTTGCCTTGCTCCCTCCTTGATGTGTAGCGCTCGGTTCTTGTGGAGAGGCTAGCTCTTCCCTTGCTTGGCCTTTGGTCTTTGAAGTAAAGCTCTTCACAAGAGCTCTAGGCTCTTGGCAAGAGCTCTAGGCTCTTGCTCCTTGCAATGTGCCACGCTTTTCCTTTCCTTAGGCCACGCTTTCTCTCTTTCTTCATTTTCTTCACCTACAAGTAATCAAAAAAACCAATCAAAGTATCACCAAATTCATAAGGTTTAAAATTCATTTAAAAACCAATTAATTCAAGCTTAAACCTCATGATTTTGTGCCAATTAAAGGGTGGTTGGTTGATTCAAAGAAACCATGTAATTCCACTCCAAATTACTAACTTACAATGCAAGAAAGTGCATAAAAACAAATGAAACAAGTGAAATTTGCTTGAAAAGGTAGCATATGATGACTTGTCATCAGTATCTTCATTCTTCATCAATATGAATATGTTGAACTAGCATAAGATTATCACATTCTACATGGGTTCAAAGTGAATCTTTCATCGGATAATGATGAACCACCAGCTTGATTATACATCTCTTAGACGGCTAATACACGACTTCGTTGGGGACTTCTTGAGACACTAGTTGAGCCAAAGTATGGAGAGATTAGTGTCTATGTGGTAGAAGCTAGAACCCAAAGGCGTAGCATCCTCTGATCCGGAAGATTCGACCTTGTTTGTGGCGTTTTGAGTAGGATCATCAAAGAGAATGAACTGCAGGAGCTTCACCCTCAATCAGAATGGATCCGCACTAACCTTGGGGTTCAGATCTAGAGGAGTATTGGCAGCTGCTCAAACCAGCGTCAATCACATACAACCTGCCACAGAAGAAATTATTCACAATTGAAGAAGATAGTAATACCAGAGTTAATCCAGAAGGACAAAGCATCTCCAAGCCTTAACCATTGTCTTATTCTTATAATCAAACCTTGTAATTCCATCTTTATTCCTTTTATGGAATCACAAACATACCAACATCTTCTATCCGCCTGATTAAGATCCGCAAGACAACCATAGCTTGCTTTCAAAGCACAATCCTCGTGGGATCGACCCTAACTCCCTCAGGTATTACTTGGACGACCCAGTGCACTTGCTGGTTTAGTTGTACGAAGCGTGGGGATTCATGCACCAAGTTTTTGGCGCCGTTGCCGAGGATTGTTTGAGTTTGGACAACTGACGGATTATTTTGTTGCTTAGATTAGGTATTTTCTTTAATTTTGTTAGAGTCTTTTATTTTATCTTCTTTTCTTTTCTTTTTTTTTGAAAAAATAAAAAAAATTCAAAAACCTTTTCTTTTCTTTACTTAATCTTTGTTTTTGGTTTGAGTCTTTTGTTTGTGTTCTTGGTTGAATTTTCGAATTTCTTTGAGACTTTTTCAAAAAATGTTCAAAATTATTGTCTTTTGTTCGAGTCTTGTGTCAATCTTTAAGTTTGGTGTCTTCTTGAGTCTGTTTTTTATAATTTTCAAAAATCGTGTCTTTGGTTTTCAAAATCTTTAATTTTGGTGTCCCTTTGCATCTTCTTGTTTTTTTTTTTGAATTCTTTGAGTTTTGCTCTTGGTGTTTTTCTTGATCTTCAAAGTGTTCTTATTTTTCTTCTTGTTTTGATCTTAAAATTTTTAAAGTTTGGTGTCTCTTTGTGTTTTTCCTTCTAATTTTTGCATACTTGGTGTCATTAGATCTAAAAATTTTAAGTTTGGTGTCTTGTTGTTATTTTTCACTTTCTTCATTAAATTCAAAAATAAAAAAATCTTTTCTATCTTTAATTTAATTAATATTCAAAAATCTTAATTAAAAATTCAGATTTTAATTTCAAATTATTATCTTATCTTATCTTAATTTCAAATTTCAAAATCAAATCTTTTCAAAAATCATATCTTTTTCAAATCTACATCTTATCTTGTTTCAATTTCAAAATTAAAAAATAAAAAATTTCAAAATTCAAAATCCAAAATTCAAATTTTAAAATTCAGTTTCAAGTTTAAAATTTTAAAATTTTGAACTTCAAATTTCAAAATCAAATCTTTTTTAAAGTCAAATTTCAAATCTTTTTTAGAAACTAACTTTTTTATTTTGATTTCAAATCCTTTTAATTTAAAACTTATCTTTTCTTAACTTCCTTATATTATCTTTCTTACCTAACTTATCTTAACTTTAATTTAAAATCTTTTCTATCTTATCTTCTTTCAAAATTTTAAAATTAAATCTTTTTCAAATCTTTTCAATTCTTATCTTATCTTATTGACTTTTTCAAATATTTTTAAAATCAAATCTTTTCTAATCTTCTATCCTATCTTAAATTTAAATCTTTCTTAATTAGTTAGTTGTTTTCTCTTTTTTCTTTTTCAAAACTTCTGAACTAATTCTTCTCTGTCCTATTTTCAAAAATTCATCATTTAATTTTCAAATCTGTTTAATTAATTAACTTCTATTTTCGAATTTAATTAATAAACAAAATAAAAACAAAAATATTTTAATTCTTGTTTCTCTTTTTACTTCTAATATTTGAATTCTTCATCTCCTTCTTCTATCTTCATTCTTCTTTCTCTTCTTTCTTCACATCTCACAGGGAGTCCTCTGTTCTTGAACAAAGAGCTCCCATTCTTCTTCTCTCTTGTTTTTTTTTCATGTTTATGACCAGAAACATGGATAAAGAACCTTTCTTTAATTTTGATCATGAACCTGAGAGGACTTTAAGGAGGAGATTACAACAAGTTAAAGCATAGCACTCCTTGAGAAACCTTTCAGAAAAGTTTGAACAAGAAACTAAAGACATGGCCGAACCTAATCATGAAGGAGAGGCAAGAAAGGTTCTTGGTGCTTACACCAAGACTACCTCTGACTTCTATGGCAGAAGTATCTCTATACCCGCCATTGGAGTTAACAACTTTGAGCTAAAACCTCAACTGGTGACCATAGTTCAACAAAACTGCCAGTACCATGGACTTCCACAGGAAGATCCAAATGTCAAGACCAATGGAGTGTGTCCTGAGGTCTATAAGCTCATGATCTTTCCTTTTTCTATAAGAGACAGAGCTAGATTGTGGTTAGATTCTCAATCTAAAGAGAGTCTTAACACATGGGAGAAGGTGGTCAATGCATTCTTGACCAGGTTCTTCCCACCTCAAAAGTTGAGTAGACTTAGGTTGGAAGTTCAAACCTTTAGACAAAAAGATGGTGAATCCCTCTATGAAGCTTGGGAGAGATATAAGCAACTTATTAGAAGATGTCCTCCCAACATGATCTCAGACTGGACCACACTAGACATCTTCTATGATGGCCTTTCTGAGATATCTAAGATGTCATTGGATAACTCTGCTAGTGGATCATTCCACTAGAAGAAAACACATGAAGAGGCAAGAGAACTCATTGACATGGTTGCAAATAACTAGTTTATGTACACTTTTGAAAGAAACCCTATAAGTAATGGGGTACTTCAGAAGAAAGGAGTTCTTGAAGTTGATACTCTGAATACCATATTGGCTCAAAATAAGATCTTGACCCAGCAGGTCAATATGATCTCTCAGCATTTGACTGGAATGCAAACTGCATCTAGCAGCACTCAAGAAGCTTCTTCTAAGGTAGAAGCTTATGATCCTGACCAACCCACAATGGAAGAGGTGAATTACATGGGAGAACTCTATGGAAACATCAACAATCCTTCATGGAGGAATCATCCTAACATTTCATGGAAGGATCAACAGAAGCTTTAGCAAGGCTTCAACAACAATCAAGGTGGAAGAACCCAGAACAGGTTCAACAACAGACTACCATTCCCATCTTCTCAAGGGAATATGGAGACCCCTAAGTAGAACCTTTCTGACTTAGTTGCTATAATCTCCAACCTTTCTAAGATCACTCATAGTTTCATAACTGAAAAAAGGTCTTCCATCAAAAGAGTGCAAGGCCATCACCACTGAGGCTGAGGCTGAATCTAGAGAGATTGGGAAGGCACTGAATGCCAGTGAGGAAGATCTCACTGGGCGTTCAACACCTAAACTGGCTGATAGCCTAGCGTTGAACCCCAGTAAGGAAGCCCTCACTGGGCATTTAACGCCCATCTTGGCAGCAGAGTTGGCGTTGAACGCTAGCTAGGGAACACTGGCTGGGGGTTCAACACCCAAACAAGTAGGGACTCTAGCATTGAATGCCAGAGAGGAAGCCCTCACTAGGCGTTCAATGCTCAAACAGACAGGGAAGCTGATGTTGAACTCAAGCAAGGACAACCGTGTTGGGCGTTCAACGCCAAAGAAGGTAAGGAAACTAGTGTTTAATGCCAATAAAGGCACACATGATGGGCGTTCAATACCCAAAGAGCCACCAGAGCTGGCGTTGAATGCTAGTGATGGCACAACTCCCAAATGTTCCTTACCTACTAAAGTTATCCACATCCAAGAACTAAAGGAATCTAAGGCTCATGTAGAGAACATAGAGGTTCCTTTGCATGCACTCCTACAGTGCATGAGTTCTGATGACTACTCATCCTCTGATGAGGATGAGAATACTAGGGATGAGTAAGTTGCTCGGTACCTAGGAACTCTCATGAAACTGAATGCCAAGTTATTTGGTACAAAGCCTTTGGAGGAAGAACCTCCACTGCTTACCAAATAGCTAAATGCTTTGGCTCAGCAGGAGCATCCTCAAAAGCTTTTAGATCCTGGATGCTTCCTAATTCCTTGCACCATAGGCACCATGTCCTTCGAGAAGGCTCTGTGTGAGCTAGCGTCAAGTATAAACCTCATGCCATTCTCTGTAATCCTTAGTCATTAGTTTAGTATTTAAGAGATATTTTACATAATCTTAATGAACCTTTTGGAGACTTTACACCATATTTTCGTTTATCATTGTATTTTCTATCAGTATGAGTTTCTAAAACTCATAGGTGGAGAAGCATTGCTGTGTTTTATGGATTAATAAAAGTACTATTACTCTTTCTCAATTTGTGTTTGATTCTATATTCTAAGATGTAGCTTTGTTCTTCATCAATATGAATGAATTGAACTCGCATAAGGTTATCAAATTCTATATGGGTTCAGAGTGAGTCTTTCATCGGACAATGATGAACCACCAGCATAATTATACATCTCTTAGACGGCTAATCCACGACTTTGTTAGGGACTTCTCAAGACACCAGTTTAGCCGAAGTTTGGGGAGATTAGGGTCTCTGTGGTAGAGGCTAGAACCCAAAGGTGTAGCATCCTCTGATCTGGAAGATTCGACCTTGTTTGTGGCGTTTTGAGTAGGATCATCAAAGAGAATGAACTGCAGGAGCTTCACCTTCAATCAGAATGGATCCGCACTAACCTTGGGGCTTAGATTTAGAGGAGTATGGGTGGCTGCTCAAACCAGCATCAATCACATGCTGCCTGCCATAGAAGAAATCATTCACAATTGAAGAAGACAGTACGGCCAAAGTTAATCCAGAAGAACAAAGTATCTCCAAGCCTTAACCATCTTTTTATTCTTATAATCAAACCTTGTAATTCCATCTTTATTCCTTTTATGCAATCACAAACATACCAACATCTTCTATCCGCCTGACTAAGATCTGCAAGATAACCACAGCTTGTTTCAAACCACAATTCTCGTGGGATCGACTCTGACTCACTCAAGTATTACTTGTACTACCCAGTACACTAGCTGGTTCAGTTGTATGAAGCGTGGGGATTTGTGCACCACTGGCATTGCCTTTGTCAGAACCGCCACTGTCGCTGCCAACTTCCATCTCCGTCGAGGCAGGTTATGGATGAGAGGGAACGAAGCTACCTCTGCCGCCAGAGAACGCTCTGCCGGTAAGGGTTTCGAGTTTGGTCTTTGTTTCTTTTGAGATCCTGGAAGCTTTATTGTTGTAGCATGTTAGTTTCAGTTGCCGTCGCCAGAGTCTAGTCGCCGCTGCCGCTAAGCCAATTCAGAGACTACTGCTGCTTCATTTTGTTGGTTCAATAAGTTTTTCTGTTTCGAAAACCCCTGCATTAGTGTTCTGTTTCGTGTATTAAAGTCTTGCGATATTGATGTATTAGGAGTTGGTGACCGAGATTGCATGTTGTGTTTTAAAGCAGTTTATACTTTTGCGAAAGTGTGCAGTGCTGCGATTTGAAGATGCCGTTGAATTTTGGTCGAGACGAAAGGAATTCTGTGAGGCGTTTGGGTTATGATTTCAACTTATCGAGGTAGGGGCATTTTTCAGAAGACTAAAGTTTATATTTCGGAGTTGCCATATATAGATATTTATGTGAAAAATGTATTTCAGTGATTGTATAAGTTCTATGCATTGTTTGATTGTCTTGGATGGATATGCATGCTTGTCTGATTGGATTATTGTTTGGTTTTAAAAAATGGACTGCTTTTGAAGTGTTTCTTTAAAGTTATTTCTTCTAAAGTTTTGAAATCGAGTTTAATCCGTTAGAGGTTGATTTGAGCTTGAGTTAGTTTTCTTGAAATATGAGAATAGTATGCACCTTTGGATTCAGGGTGATTTTGATCTGATTTGGTTTTGAACTCGTTAAAGAGGGTTGCAGAATGGTTTGGTTGGGATCCAAAAAGGGTGGTAAAGTCCAAGTTCTAGGGAGGTGCTGCCGAATTTTCTATAAAATCTAAAACTTTGTTTGAAATATTATTTTGAAAGTTTGAATTTGAGAAATCGTATTATTTGATTTATTAAGGAAATAGTATGTTTCAAATTTAATTTAATTGAGAAAAACATATGTCTTGAGTTTAATTTATTCAGAAAAAGAATTACTTTACAATTTTAAATCACTTAAGAAAAGTACTATGTCCTAAGGACAATTTGATCTATAAAAAGAGTTTATGTTTTGAATTGGATTTAAGGAATTTGTTTAGAGGAGCTTTAATGAATTTACAAGAAAATGGACTTTGATTGTGTTTTATGATGTTTTTGGAAAAGGTTGAAAGAATTGGTTTTAAGAATGAAATTGTGATTGATTTTGGATTTTAACTTGGTTCAAAATTTTTAATTCACATGATTTGGTTTTGATTTGGCTTAGAAACTTCCTTTGAATAACTCAAATTAATGAAACAATGATTTTTGAGAATCTTTACTGAATTTATGGAAATGACGTCGGTTGTTTTTTCCCTAAAGTCTTGAGACCTTGCCATGAATTTTAATTAATAACTTTTGATTTTAAAGTGATTGAGCGAATGGTTTGAAAATGAATGATTTTGAGAAGTTCAGAAGAGATTTTGAATTTGGCAAGGTTTTGAAGTCGTTTGGGAGTTTTGGAAAGATGTTGCAAAAATTGGCTTTGTTAAGAAAGGAAATTGATTTGAGAAAAAGTGGTTCTTTAATATGTTTGTTATTTGAAAGTAAGTGGGCCAAGAATGATTAATGAAATAAGAATTTAAGCCTAATTGATTGTGGATATTATTGAGAATATAATGAGGGTTTCAGGCCTGGCAAGTATGGTGGTATAATCCTGCTTGCTCAGTGCGTAAACCGTTGTGCAGGGATGGTGGTTTTATCTCGCCTGCAGTGAGGATGGTGGTTTTATCCCACTCATGTATTGATAAATTGTTTAGCAAGGATGGTGGTGTGATCTTGCTTGCATATTGTTTTATGTAGGTAAGGATGGTGGTTTAATCCTGCTTACTGTAGAGGCAAAGACGGTGGTTTAATCCCGCTTGCGTGTTCCGAGAAAGGATGGTGGTTTAATCCCGCTTGTTTTTGGAACCTACGGATAAGGATGGTGGTTTAATCCTGCTTATCCGAGTCGGGTCTGGCAACATAACCGATGTATGAGCTCATGGTTAGTAGGACAGGCATGCATCATTTGCAGCTATGTGACATTGATTGGGTGTGTTTATTGTATATGTGGTTTGCCTATGTGAATAATTATGTTTAACTGCTAATTGCTATACTTGATGTAACTGCTTTGATTGTGTTTGAACCTTCTTACGTGTGTTTGTGACTGAAATTGGTTGAATTCATGGTGAATTGGCTGTGGATAGATTTGTTTGGGCCTAGGGCCGTGGTTGATTATGAGATGGACCAAAGGCCGTGTTTGTTTTGAGTTTTTGGTTTAGAAAATTATGAAAAACTAAACTGGTTTAGCATAGACTTAATGAACCTATGCTTGGAACAGCTTGGTTATTCATGCTGCCTAGGAAAAACTTTTAAAAAGGCTTTTGGATTTCTGAGAAATTAACATCTTCCTCATTTAGAAAGGATTTTGGATTTTGAATATTAAATCTTTGGTTTTGAAAAGATGCATAAGGCGGTTATTTAATCACTGTATTTTAAAAACAGTTTTATTTCACGTATCCTATTATAGTAATTCTCTTATCCCATAGTGAGAACCAGCAAGGACGATGTTCTCACTCCACTACAGGTCTTTTCTTTTTAGGTTATGGACGACAAAGTTTGGAAGAGCCTATTTTATTTCCTTTTCTGTTTTAAACGATGTTTGTGTCATATTAGTTACTTTTTCCCTTGCCTTTATCTTCACAAGTTTTATAAGAGGGATAAGATTCTGATTATGTAATGCTTGTAAAATTTATTAAGATGCATATATATATATATATCCTTTGTAAGTATTGAATTTTGTATGGATGTATGTTATCTATTAAAAGTCTTTTGAGCGGTAATATGATTAAAGTTTTAAACAGGCTCATATTTTAATATCAAATATTATAGGAGTCATCGTAAAACCCGAACTATCACAGTAGCACAGTCAGAAGTGTGACATTTTGATAGTTAGGGTGTTACATTATGGTATCAGAGCAGTCTTTCCTGTAGAGCCTGAAGAATGGACCAACTATGCTTCAATTGCATACTCTGAGCATCTATCATGTAGCAGGTCTTGTTTGGATAACGAGAATTAGAGCTTTATGTACACAACGATCTATTGATTGATGCCATTAGTCTGGCATTGCATAATTCTTGGTATTAAGTTTGGCGGGCTTAACATTAGTGAATTATGTATATGGAAGCACTAATAGGTTATCATACATGATATACGAGTTATAGAAAATGCGAATCGCGAGTTTTGGGAACAATAGAATCTATTCCTCGAGGTTACTCAGTTAGGTGTCTTGAGCTCTATGAATGTCATGCGACTTGTTCTCTCATAAGTTTACCTTGGAGTCCTCAATTGCTATTTCTTCGGGGAAGTAAATTGATGCTTCCCCAACCATATTCTTCTATTCATATGCTTCCTCATTTGATTCTAATCACATATGTCTGCTTAACGTCTTTAGTGTCTTTGCCTTTCTTTGTTTAAACTCTTTTCTTGATCCGTGTATTCTTTTGTATAACTTTAAACTTGTTTTGATGCAGTGTATTCCTTTAAGCTCTCATTCTGAGTTCTTTTTGAAGTTGTGATTTAATTTTTCTCTTACTTGACTATATTTACAACCATTATTCTTGAAGCGTTTATAAAATCATTTTTGACTCGATGTAACCTTCTCTATATAAAATTTTAAAATTTTTTTATGCAATTTGAAAACTATTTACTCCCAATACCTCGCCAGTTCTTTAACTGGCTTATGAAAATATACTTATTTTAAAAATACTACTTGATTTTCTAACAATTATATTGTAGTTTTTACAAATATCTTTATTTGATTATGTATTTAGATATTCTTCAAAGAAAGATTTTTGTCTCTTTCCAGTTGATTTTCGTTTAATAAACTTCACCTAATTTATTTTTAATTTGAGTTTGGTTTAGCATATTACATTATTTATACATTTGTTGTTCTTTTAAAAATATTAGACTCATATCTTTCCTTTTGAGAACGGACCAATTCCTTCTGAAGCTTTTCATTTCTATGGATGTCATACTTGATTCTATTTTTAATTATTCATTTACTTTTATGAACATCACCATTAATCTTAGTTTTTCTTCTCTTGTGAATCTCTTACTTGTCTTTCTTTAGTCAAAAGTTCTTTCTCAAGAATTTACAGTTGATGGAGTTGTCTTTCTTTGTAAGTTTTGTATTCTTTTGGATCAATTAAAATCTTGTTTGAACTCCCTTGATTTAAGATCCTTTCTCGTATGGCCTGATTTCTTTTTAATTACATCCTAATTTTCTTGAATGTTCTTCTGAGGTGGTGATTTCAATTATATTTTGGGAGTTTTGTTTTGAACCTTTTTAAAGAAGTTTTGAATTCTCTTTGAATAAATTCCAAACTAATTTTTTTTGTTGCTTGACTGTAACTGAAATCATTCTTCAAATTTTGATAAAGTTGTTTTGAAGTTGGCATGCACTATTTTAAATGAAGTTTTGAAAATCTTCCCTATTTAGCAAAAACCTGTCTGTTTGTAATGCACTACTTATTTTCTTTACTAGCTTATAAGCAAATTTTTACCTCAGATTTTCTTTTCTAAATAGAGTTTAACTTCTTCTTCCGTCTTTGCTATAATTTTTATATACGCTTGTTTGAATATGAACTTTGAAAATTTTTGAACAAGCATTTGATTTTCTTCCGAGTTTTATGATTACTTTTGGTTAAGTTGTGCACCTAACTATCTTTCTAAAATATTTGAGGAAATAATTTGCTTTTAGCCAAACTAGTGTTCATTTTCTTTTAGAACTCTATGTAATCTGTTTCAACATGGAATTGTATTAAAGTAATGCCACATTTATAGTATTGTTCTTTTACAAAATTTTGTTGTGCACCTTTTCTTTGAGAATGTGAAATCGTTTTTGAAAAAGTTTTCATTTTTTATGAGCAATGCATTCGAAAGTATTTTAATCCTACTTTTGAGTCTTGTAAGCTTTGTTTTTGGTTTTAGACATTCTTCTTTTGTAAATCTTATACTTCTTTAACTAAGCTTGATTTTGTTCAAACTACTGCACTACCTTTTCTTTTACCGTTTCGATTGGACTTATTTGATTCGGTTGTACGTTATTCTTGAGGTTGCCAAAGTGATTTTCTTTCCAGCACTCTTCATCACTTGTACATCCTTATTTACTTGTAGTTCCATCAATTCTTTCAAAACCCTTGCAGAGACTATCTTGTTACCTGTCCTTCTTTTTCAAAGTCCTATATTTTTCTGAATAAACTCGAGAATTGTTTTGATATCACGTGCGACCTTCATGCATAGTAGTGCGATGCGTTAGTTCTTTAAGATGTGGTATGTGGATATAGAAGGTGAAGCGGTAAGTTTACGACATTATGAGAAGTTGTGGGAGTTTTGTTCCTTACGAAAGAGTTTGCGGGCGTTAGGCTTGTGACCGGTTATGAGGTTGTAAAGTGTTTGATGGAGTTAGAAAGTTAAAGTTCTGAAGTGGGTAAGAGATCTGTGAGCGAACGTTTTACCCGTTGTTTAATTACCAGCTTGCTTTGTAGCCTTTTGCCACTTTAACTATAGCTTTGCTTTGTTAACACCTATCTTGTATCTTCTGCCTTACACCATATTTTATCCTTATATTTAAATCTTATAGTTATTCAGTATTTGAACATATATATATAATTTTTAAGGACAAAAATTTTTATAAGGTGGGTGGAATATAAGATTCAGAACTTTTCAAAAGTTATTACAAACTAATTTCAAATTATATATATTTATTTGCAGTTTTAAGTTCATAAATTATTTTACTGAAGATAATTAAAAATAGTTTTGATTAATTGGATTTGAAATAAATTAAGATTTTTATCCAAACTCTATAATTTTGGATTATTTTCCTATTTACTATTTAAAGTCTTAGAAATTCAATAATAATGATGTTGAAAAATTTAAATTAGAATTTTATCCAATTTTTTAATTATTGAATTAATTTTTATATTTAAATTATAGAATCAGTAGTTAGTAATTGTAGAATAATAAGATTTTTATATGATAATATCTTTATAATTAAATACTTTTATGTTTTGTTAATGTTGTTGTCATGGTTAGTTTTCTATTTCACTGAATATATGCACATACGTCAAGAAAAAATTGGGAAAGAGATAGCTATTTTCTTATCTGCGTCATTATCAGACGTAATATGCAAGCCTTCTGTGATCTCATTTGGTTAAAGGTAACTAACTCTTCATATTTTATTTTATTTTACCTTTTTTTCCCTTAACATAGTGATGGTTAAAGGTTAGTGATGAATTATCAACTTAATGACTTCAATTTTATGATAATATTTTTGGTTGCTAAGGAGAACAAGTGCTAATAAAAATGACTTATGCCATATTTTAAAATGTTTTTTAATGTTTTTATGATAATGTTTTTTTTATCATATTTATGAAGAAATGTTATTTTCAAAGAGTTTATCCTCGGTGATTCTTCTTATGCCATACAATCTTCCAGATTCATGCGTGCCCTTTTAATGTTTAAATTATGTTCTTAATATTTCGGCATTTTCTCCTTTACAATTGTCGTGGTTTCTCACTTATGAGCATTTAAAAATTTGAAGTAGCCTCCATACTAAACCATTTTGTTGTGGTTTTTCAAACTGTGTTAATTAGTTGCCTTTCTTGTTTGTTAATAAGGTTGCTTCACATGAGAGATTTTGACTTGTTGAGAACAAGAGAAAACATTTAGAATAAGATACCCTGCATGTTCAATGGCAGCTAAAAGGCACATAGCATCTACTACAAGTATCTTGGATGTTAATAGAGTAGTAAGCACATTTTAATTTCGACTAGTTCAATTCAATTTCTAGCGCTAGCTCCAATTTAATGCATATGGTTTTAATTGGTGGGTTAATATTATTCCAGGGAATGTCTAATTTCTCAAAGCCAGCAAGATACCTCTTTTTGGAAATTCAAAAGATGGATAGTAGTTACTATCCCGAGGTATATGTGTATATCTCTCAAATAATTCTTTTTCAAATGGAAGATTGAACTTACTGATTACAAAACAGTTCGCTACATGGATGGCCTTGCAGACTCTTCATAAGCACTTTATTATCAATGCTGGATCCGGCTTCAAAATGCTACGGAAAGCTGTTAAGACATTCCTAGATGTTCGCATAGTAGCAAAAGTTCAAGTATGGATCATTATTATGTTCCATCATATTATTCCATTTTCACATATCTTGAACTAACACAATTCTTATTTCAGGTGTTATAATTATCTTAATGTGTTACTTGAGGCTATTGATGTAAAGTAACAATTTCTTTTCCTTTTGTAAAGTCATCGCATTTTTATGGTAAATGTGATAATATAGTGGACCTATAAGATTTAATTATTGTTTGATTATTATACAGTAATTTGCCAAGTTTTTTGGGTGGTAAATGCAGATGTTCTGATTATGGAGGATGCTTAATGAGTGATAGAAGTACACGAAAAAATCCAGATCTAGTTAAAATGATTAAGGTTTGGCAGTACTTGAAAATGGCATATTTTTTAACTCTTTCAACATCAAAAGGGTTGTGCTTTTACTCGGCATGTATGAATAGTAGTTGAGAGATATATATCACTTAATTTTGTAGGTCATTTCTTTGAGAGAAGAGACGGATAATAAAAATGATTCAAATAGTAGTGATGTGGCTTAGTATGGAATATGGAGTATGAAAATAATGATGTGGTTTCTCACATGTGCCTCTCTTTGTTGAAAATCAAGACAATGATCTTGGTTAGGACTATAAGGAGTTCATCCTTTTAGATTAATTTATTCTTTCATTCTTTTTTTTTTTTTGCTTTTTTACTG
>NC_029775.3:48006636-48019113 GCF_000817695.3 Arachis duranensis | reverse complement strand
TGTAATCAGAAAAAAAAAAAAAAACAAATTCACCAAATTAAATTATATAATTTCACTTTCTTATATAGACTGAGTAAATATTAGACTTTTTTTCTCTTTGTCACTTAACAAAGATTTCTTGTTCCTTAGTATAAAATTTACTTCTATTTTAAAGTTTATTTGCTAATAGGGACCGAATGTTAGTGTTGGTCTAAATACTCTATTTTTTATTTGATTTTTGTTTTTAATTGTCCGTTCATATTTGGTTTATTGTTGTTAATTATGATATGTGTGATGAGTTGTGCATTCTGTGATGTGATTTTATTTTGTATGTTAACGAAGCAGGTGCTGAGCTTTTATATGGTAAAGTGGCTGAAATAAAAGTTTTCGAGCATTAAGAAGGAAAAATAGCAATATTAGAAACAATCTATTCTAGCAGAGTCTGAATTGTATTGCTCTCACGTCTGAGTAACAATTCTGTTAATAGTGTCTACTTAATGTTAGTGCATATATCACTGTATAAAACTAAGATTGAAACAAATGTATTCACTCAACTATATTGATATATTAGTTGGTTACTTTAATCACAACGTATGTTAATTGTTGAAAATTTTTTTCCTCTAACTTTTATTATTTAGATGTCTTGAATTTCTCATTTTTAGATTTATTTTTGTGATTATCATCATTTTGAGATGTAATCATATTTTTAAAAAAATTTAAATTTTATAAAACAAAATAGGCTATGGTCATGGTAAAAAACATGGCCATAGATAAGGTTATAGTCACGGTTTTAAGGTAGGGTGACCATAGATAAGGCTGTGGTCACGGTTTTAAGGTGGGGTGATCATAGAGGCTATGGTCATGACGAAAAACCATGACCATAGATTAGTCTATGGTCACGGTTTTAAAGAGGGGTGATCATAGAGGCCATGGCCACGGTTTTTACGCGTGATACGGTAAAAAAATGTGGTCTAAAGTGTCAGAATTTGAACACTACAACCGTGACCATAGAAACCGTAACTATAAATAAAAAACTGTGACCATAGATCTATGTCCACGGTAGAATAGGCCACAATGAAAAAACTGTGACCATAAGTCAAAAACTATGACTATATAGATCTTTAGTCACTCTTCACTAGCTATGGTCACGGTTTTTTACCGTGATCATAGATTTTTTTTTGGTAGTGATTGGTGATGTCTTCTCAAACAAAATTAATGACGTCAAGGCATAGCATCATTATAGCTTTTTACTTGTTCTTTTCGTGTTAATGACATTTGCAAAATTATGATTCATAAGAATTTTGTCCGTGTAATGCCAATTACATATCGTCCAATATCTTCATAAATAAAGAAATACGTGTCAGCAAATATGTTAGATTTGTACAAGAAGATCCTGACAAAGTTGCTACAACACTAGAAATATAGCACAATTTTTGCGATTAAATTACGAAATGTTATACGTTTACATAAAAGAAATGAGAGAGAAGCATATAAAAAATAAGATTAATAATGGGGAATGCCAACTTAATAGTAAGTAATTATGCACTAATAGCTATAAAGAAGAATTGAATTTATTTAAGAAAATTCTGCTAATACAGCACTAATAGTAAGTAATTATTATGCATAAATTGTGATGTTACCAGATTTAAACTTTACTATAAAAGTAAAAAAATATATCTACTATTAGTATGATAATTGATAGGACCGTTATAAGTCGGTTACGAAAAGTTTAGCATATACATTATAGGTCGGCTATTAAAATCACAACGACAAATCAGAACGTTATGATCAACATACGTTACAATCATAATTTGATAATGGACAAACTTGAATCACGAACTCCCAGTATAAAAGAAAAGTAGAAACTCATTTGGGAGTAAGTTGAATATTGCTTAAGAATAAAATTAAAAAAATTGACTTGAGCGTTGGAGTACCTTTTGCAGGTATCTCCCCCTATTTTTGTTTATACTGCATCAACGTGTGCCTCTCTTAGAGAAGAAGCTCGGAGCAGAGATAAAGAAGTTCGGAGTGGAAAGTCAACAAGGGCGGGTTATACCTTAACCATCAAGCAAGAACAATTAGCGTCCACCATGGGGCCTAAGAAATAAAACCCTTTTCCCATTTTTTTCTAGATCCCAAAATTTCATTATCCACCCATGGCTGATCAACCACCTCTAACACTCTCTAAACTCATTCGGATTGTAACTAAGTTACAGCAAGCTAATCAGCGCATGGCGAAAAAAAAAATCAAAGGATGGTAAACCAAATAGCCGAGTTGACCAATACTCGCATTGAAAATAACGACGATCATGATGAACGAGCGGAAGATGAGGAACACGACTCTGATCTAACACATGATTCTAAAACTCAACGGCACAAAGAAGGTCGGCAAACTAATGACAACGATGAATTGGACAATGCTGTTAGTAAGTTCACTGCTGATATCATGAACTTTCAAATGCCCAAGAGGTTCACTCTGCCGACATCCTTAACTCCTTATGATGGGTTGGGTGACCCAAACAAAGCACATCAAGAAATTTTGATCTATAATGATAGTAAACAATGCTTCTGATCCTATTTTATGCCGTTGTTTCCCTATTTTTTTAGACGGTCCTTGACGAGAAGACTTTTGCCGGTAAAGAATTTCACAAAAATAATCGCGTTGTAAGTATAGCTTCTAAACCAACAAAAATCTTTTCGTACAAAAGTTTAGTTGTCACAAGTAACAAAACCCAATAAAATTTATAACCGAAGTATTTAAACCTCGGGTCGTCTTCTCAAGGAATTGTAGAGAAGTATGATTTATTATTGGTTATGGAAAAAGATATATTTTTGGGTTTTTGAAATAGGGAACAGGTAATTTAAATGGCAAGGAAGTAAATTAATTATCATGAACACCAGTGCAAGGTATAAGAACTGGAAATCCTATCCTAGTTATCCTTATCAGGTGAGATGAGAATCATTTATTGCTCCCACTTAGTTAACCCTTACTAAATAAAGGAAAGTCAAGTGGACTAATTAATTTGATCCTCAAGTCCTACTCAACTCCTGTGGAAAGAATAGCTTTACAGCAATTCCCAAATCTCAATCTACTGCTGAGTTTGATAACTCAAGTGTTACCAATTACTTAACCAAAGCAAAGGGAGAAAAATCTAAATTATTTATATCATAAATAAAAGAAAGCAATTATAAATCTGAAATACCTCAAATTATATTAAATAAAGAAATCAATTCTAACATGGAAAGTTCATAAGCCAAATTGAAAAGATAAATAACAATTAAAGTAATAGAATAAATAAAGTAGAAAATAAATTAAAGGAACATTGAACCTGGAATGAAGAAGAAATAGCCTAAAACTAGTAGAAATCCTAAATCCTAAAAACTAAGAGAGAGGAGAGAGCCTTTCTCTCTAGAAAACTACATCTAAAACCTAAATTTTGAATTATGAATGTTGTCTTCTGTATGTATTGAGTCTCTGCATGTTTCCTGGCTTTATTCTGTGTTTTTGGACTGAAAATTGGGTCAAAACGCGGCCCGAAATTACCCCCAGCAATTTCTTTTAATTCTGCAGATCGCACTTGTCATGCGTGCGCGTTGTTTGCGCGAACTCCAATCCACGCGTACGCGTCAAGCACGCGCACATGTCACTATGATTTTCTTCATTTCGCGCGCACGCATCAGCCATGCGTGTGCGTCACTGTTCGCTGGTTGTCTCCTTTATTTCTTGTGCTCCTTCCTTTTTTGCAAGCTTCCTCTCCATTCTCTAAGCCATTCCTGCCCTATAAAGCCTGAAACACTTAACACACATATCAAGGCATCGTATGGTAATAAGAGATGATTAAAATACAAAAATTAAAGACTCTAGGAAGCAAGTTTTCAATCATAGAACAAAATCAGGAAGGAAAATGCAAAACATGCGATTAGTATGAATAAGTGTGCAAAGACTTGATAAAAATCACTCAATTGAGCACAAGATAAACCATAAAATAGTGGTTTATCAACCTCCCACACTTAAACATTAGCATGTCCTCATGCTAAGTTCAAGAGAAGCTATAAAGAATGAATGGGGAAAGTAAGACTCATGGGATGCAACCTATGAATGCAACTATATGCTATGATGATTTTACCTACTTGGTTAAAAGTAAACAAGTTCTTCAAGACAAATATAAATCAAATTCCACTAATTTAAATCATACAATAAGAAGCAAATAAACTTGTAAGAAGATAGCTCATGAAAGCAGGGAACATAGAATCAAGCGCTGAACCCTTACTGGTGGTGTATATTACTCTAACTCTCAAGTGTCTAAGGTCAATCACTCTACTCTTCCCTAGTTATGCTTTCTCAACCTTGTTCTTCATCTAACCAATCAACAAATATTTAGCATACCAATGCAAACATCATGAGGTCTTTTCAGGGTTGTAATGGGGCTGAGGTAAAGGTAAGGATACATGTATGGCCAAGTGAGCTATAATATAAATCTTTGACTAACCTAAGCTCTTACCTAACACAAACACATACTCTATGTAATTCTAAAATCACACCTAGTTACCCATAATTCCCACTTTTGTATCACATACTCATGTACCAAATTTTTTATATTTCTTTACTTTTATCACATGTCTATTGATCCTTCTATTAAAGCTTAACATTGGGGTATTTTTTGTCGCCTTATTTATTTACTTATTTATTGAATATTTTTGGATTTTTTTAAATAGAAAAATAAACATAACTTATCAATGCACATGGATTTTTCATTTTTTAATTATTTTGGTTTTTCATGAGTAGGTTCACAAATTCCCAATATTCCAATAAATTAGAAACATGATACATTCCCTTATTAACCCATGTTCCCACAGTTTCTCCACACTTAGTTGATGCACAATCTCTATCTTAAGCTAACCAAAGATTCAATTGGGTATTTAATTATTTTTTTGCTAAAGGCTAGTGATGTGGTTATAGAACAGAAGGGGTTTAAAAAGCTCAAAGTGGCTAACAAGGGTGACATAAAAGGGTAGGCTTATTTAGGATAAGAGATCAAAAATAAGTAATGGCCTCAATCATGTGCAAGCATGTACATACACTAAACATTGGACATATAGACTGGAACAAAATCTAAATTACAATTATAGAGAAGAAAAACACACAAGAATAAAATTTTATGGTTAAATAATGTAACCATATAATTAAGCTCAAATCTCACAGGGTTGTGTGTGCTTTTTAATTCATGTTCCAAATACAAGCTTCAAACAAGTTTTAACATAAAAGTTTTTATTTAAATTAGTTAAAATTTTCAAAAATTGAGTCCTAGAAAGAAACTTATTATTTTTCAACCAAGTAGTACTTAAATGCAAACAATCAACTACACATGCAATCTATTATGCAATGCAACAATGAACTAATAAAGAAAATAAGACATTGGTGTTGAGAAGAGAATAACTAACCATGGAGATCGGTATCGACCTCTCCACACTTAAAGATTGCACCGTCCTCGGTGCATGCTAAGATGTGCAGGTGGACAGGCAGTTCCAATTGGTACCTTTCTCCAAAGATTGTGCAGATGGACTTGTCTGTTGCCCCATATAGAAGTTTCTCCCTTTTTCCTTCTTCGGTGGCCAGCCTGAAAGGGGAGAAAAAGAAGAACAAGAACCCAAAAATAATGATAGAAACAAATAAAATATGAGTGGGTAATGCCAAATAACAAGGGTCTCAATTACATGGTAGCTACAACATGCAGTGAGAAAATAGTAGAAGCATACGGCATATCAATAGTGCAAGAATTGCAACAATGGGGAAGAGAGTGTGGGTAATGCAAGATAGTATAAGTGCATATCAATACAAAAGGAATACCAGTATTATAAAAATTAGCATTGACTTATGAATAATAATACCCAATCAGAATAGAACAAGTCATAGAGCACCAGAATAATTCAAGAAAAGATGCAATAGTTGAATAAAAAAATTTTAACACCAATGAAAAAATGATAAATATAGAAAAGAAAATAAAAATATGCACAAAATTAAAATGCAATGAATGAAAGTACGCAGATAAATTAAGTAAAACAGAATGAAAGAAAAGAAGGATGAGAAGTTAAAGAGATGAAGAAAAAGAAAGTAAGAAGGGAGGAAGAAAGAAGGAGAGAAAGAAGAAGGGAAAAGAAAGATTAGGATTTGGAGAAGAAAAGATAAGATATTTTGGCTGATCTGGATAAGTCGTGCGGCGCAGGTGACGCGGACGCATGGAGCACGCGATTGCGTGATGGGTGATAAGTTCAGATGACGCGGACGCATGAGTCATGCGCATGCGTGACCTGATTTGTGCTATTGGCGCAAGTGTAGCCTCGTGTACGCACAACTCTCTGTTCTAAACGTACATTACCAAAAATTTGGGTGACGCGTGCGCATGGGTGACGCGCACGCGTGGATGGCCTTACTTCCAAATTGACGCGGACGCGTGAGGTATGCGTTCGCGCGATAGGGCTTTGTGCTTCTAGCACAATTCTAGCCTCACTCTATCCTAACTCTCTGCCATGCACCCCTTTACATCGATTTCGTGGGGTCACACGTGCGTGTGGGTGACGCGCACGCGTGGAGGGCTGGATTTGCAAATGACACGGACGTGTCAGGGACGCGTTCGCGTGCATATGTTGGTGCCAAAGGCACGCTTCCAGCCATGCTCCCACATGACTTTCTGTTCAGATCCCTTTTTCGCTAATTCTCCTTTGACACGGACGCGTCAGCGACGCTGACGCGTCGTGTGTGAAATTTATTTATTTATTTATTTTTTCAGAATGCAAATACAAATGCAGGTGAATATGCAGAAATTATGAGTGAAGACTAAGAAAAAAATAGAATAAAATAAAACTAAGAATAAAAAAACAAAATAAATGTAAGACTGAAAAAGAACGAGTATACCATGGTGGGTTGTCTCTGACCTAGAACTTTTAGTTAAAGTCCTTAAGTTGGACATTTGGTGAGCTCCTTGTCATGTTGGGTTATGCTTGAACTCATCCAGGAATCTCCACCAATGTTTGTAAATCCAATGGCCTCCAGGATCCCAAACTAGGTGCAAAGAGCCTTCAAGCAAGTTAAAGAAAGTGACAAGGCCCCAAGAGTGTTGATTGCTAGATTGAATTTCGGGGTCCCAAACTTTGCTTTTGCACCCATCTTCTTGTTGATCATCATGATTCCATCCGGGTGGCACGCAATTGAAATTCTCACTGAGACATCCAAACAGCTTTCTAGACCCATTCAATTGAGAATTGTACCAACCTTTGTACCTCAATTTGGAGCATGCAACCATATTGAACCTTGCATGACAATTCCTACCACTAACCATCTCCTGCTTGCTCTTATAGCCACAAAGAGCTCTAAGTTGTCCATCCGTCTCAAGCAAAGCATATTCAAATGGGCTGATTAAGCTTAGAGATGAGAGATTTACCCACTTGAATGAAGGGATGGATGGTGATGGCTTTGGGGGAGAGGTCTCCAACAACCTTGGCAAGGTGATCTCTAGCTCCATTTCTTTGGACTTCTCTTTGACAACTTCCACCTCTTTGCAAGCTTCTTCAATATCAACCTCTTCCTCTTGGTAGCTTTCTCCCAATTTGATCTTTTCTTCATTGTTCACCAAGGGCATGGGAGGTTGTGCTTCTTCTTTTTTAATCTCTATGTCAAGGCCAATGGGAGAGGATTCAATTGTAGATAAGAATTCATCAATGATTGAATCCATCTCTTGATCATTCCCTTCAAAGTCTTCAACCATGATATGCCTTGGAGTTTGTACACCCTCCTCAACATCAAATTCAAACTTCTTAGAAGGGGGTTCTGTGACTTGAGGTTCCCCATGGACGTTCGGCATCTCCTAAGTCTTCGACCACTTCTTCCTCTTCAACTATTATGGCTTCCTCCAATTGTTCCAATACAAAGCCATGTTCCTCATTATCCACTAGAGTTTCTAGTGTCTCCTTCATGCTACGCTCTTGTATTGATTCTCCACATGTAGCCATGGGAGTATTTTGAGTGTTCAGATGTTGGGAAGCTAATTGATTTACTACCTCAGTTTAAGGCAGTCGTGAATTCTAGTACATCCCTTTCCATCTTCGCTTGCCCTTGATGAAGACCACGAAGGATGTCATATATTGGAGATTGGGGTGGATATGAGGGTTCATTACTTGGGAGGAAGGGTTCATGATAAGAGAGTGGTTCCTCATGATAAGGATGTGGTGGTTCATCACTCTCCATCTTTTCCACTTGTTACACCACACACTTCAGTTCCTTGTTCTCAAATTGAGATTCTTTCATGATTGATGACATGTCATCATATACCTATTTTTCTATGTTTTTTCATACAAGAAATTGATGATTTGTGCTTAAATATTGAATGCTTTTATACTTAATTGGTATATTTCCTTGATCTTTTAATTTTATAAATCTTGTAGGAAATAAGAAGAAAAAGAAGCAAAGAAGCACAAAAAAAGGAGAAAAAAAGAGCTTTGGGACACACTTTGAAGTTGGAGCACACTTTGGAGCCTTAGGCCACGCTTTTAAAAGCGTGGCCCATGACCAAATTAAAGGAGAATAGGCAATCAGCACACACGGCCCTGCTCTTGCCAAGGACAGGGCAGAATCGTGATGCAAAGTGAGGTTGGAAGCAAGAATTTTCGCTAAGGTAAAATCTGGGCGCTCACAGCATGACCATGCCTCCTTCAAAGGGCTATAACTTGAGCTACAGATGTCCAATTGATGTGTTTCCAGTTGCTTTGGAAAGCTGACATTCAGAGCTTTCTAACGATATATAGCAATTCATATTTGGCATACAATTAAGGCAGGAACGAAAGGCATCTTTAAGGGCAAAAAATAAGCGAAAATAAACAAATGTGCTTCCACCAAGGCTCGAAGCTGGAGCCTCACTCCAAAGCAAAGTAGCGCTCAATTTTCTGCTCTGCCCTCTTGGAGAGCAGGGCAATGTCGTGCTCTCCTCATGGAAAATCAAGGAAAATTGCTCCCCCAAATGCTTTCACCAAGGTTCGAACACAAGACCTCCAAGGAAGCCAAGCCTTATGCGTGAATTAGGTGCCAAGGAAACCAAGGAAAAGGAGCAGCGTGTGCCTCCACCAAGTTTCAAACTTGGAACCTCACATTTTGGCAACATTGCCCTGCCCTCTGCAAGGGCAGGGCAGCAATTCTTGGTGCATGGCACAAAAATTGGCACGGCCAGCTTGCACAATTGTCGCGCACCAAAAGAGTTTCGGCCAGAAACAAACGCGCACCATGGCAACTCTGCCCTGCCCACCACAAGGGCAGGGCAGCATCCTGATGCACCAAGCACGCACGCAACGAGGGCCGTACACACCATTTCCTGCTCTGCCCTCCACAAGGGCAGGGCAGCCTCCTGGGAGCAAACACTCATAGGCCAAAATTCAACCAAAATTCCATTTAAATTCAATTCCTCTCCAAATTGAATCAAGGCCAACCAAACCCATTTCTCCTTAAATCCAAAAGCAAGCAAAGCCTACATCATCACTCAAAGGCACATGGATCAATTAGATTAGGATTTTCATTTTAATTGTAATTTATTTTAATTTTCACTTTGTAAAGCCTATATAAAGGCATCAATTCCATCTCACAAGGGGAGGCTGGCTCCATTAGGGAGTAGTAGTAGTAGATAGCTCTCTCTTTTAATTTTCCTTTCTGTTTAAATTTTGGATCAAGAATTGAAGGAATTCTGTTTCAATTCTCCATCTGAAATTCATTTGTGTTCTTCTGCATAATTGAGGAAATTGAGAAATTGGATCTGAAGTTTCTTTTACTGCTTTCATCTTTCTTCTCTTCTGCAAGTTGTCTTCTACTTTGATCAAGGAAGGGATTGAGATCTAGACTTGTTTTCTAGTCTCTATGATTTCCTGAGATTTTCAATTTTATTCTGCACTTAAGCTGAACTTAATTTCTATTTACTCCTTCAAGAAATTTTGCCTTGCTGTTTACATCTGCTGCTTTTATTTCATCTGCATTTTTACCTTTCTGTTTCTATTGCTTCTAATTTACTTTCAAGCACTTTAATCTCCCTGCAATTATAAGAAAAAGATTTCATAAATTGAGCTAGATGGAAGCATCAATCATTTACATTTCTTTTGTGATTGAAGCATGCATAGAAAACTCCCTTTACATTTGATGCAATTTACTTTTCTTGCAATTTAAGTTTCAGCTATTTTACTTTCTTGCTCTTTAAGTTTTCTGCCAATTTACATTGTGCAACTTTATCATTCCTGCAATTTACTTTCTGTTGGCTACACTTCATCCAAATTCACTTCAATGTTAGCTTGACTAAACTAATCACCCACTAAAGTTGCTTGATCCATCAATCCCTGTGGGATCGACCTCACTCTAAGTGAGTTATTACTACTTGATGCGACCCGGTATACTTGCCGGTTGGATTTGTGTGTTGGAAATTCGTTTTTCCGTAAAAACACCATCAAGTTTTTGGCGCCGTTGCCGGGGATTGATTAGACAACAATGATTAAGTGGGTGAGAAGTCTAGATCAAGCATTTTTTTGTTTTTGTTCTCTGTTTTAAATTGATATCAAGGTGTTTGAGTTATTGCCTCACTAAGAAATTCTATCTCTGTGACATGAATTTCAAATTTCATTGATGTTTACAAAATACAAATGGAGTTCAACTTATCTTATGGTTAAACAAAATTTTATGGGATATCACCCACCATCACCGATCTCTAATGGTGTTTGGGAATATCACTAAGAAAATACAAATTCTAAGCACTCCAGTCCATGGAGATTTGCTTCACAGACACAAGATGAGCAAGAAAACCATATGGGATATTTCCCTCCACCACAAAATGATGCAAGTCATAATTCCAATGGTGGCTGGGAAAGGAATTCTAATTCTCCATATGATATTCATCCAAAGTTATCATCACTTGACCATGCTTCAACAAAAAGCCCCTTTCAAAACTTACCACTCACACAAACTTCCAATAGCCAAAGAATCTCAAAGCTTGAGTCCATGCTCAAAAGATTTGTGGAGGAGAAAGAAAAGTACCAGAAAGAACAAGAGAACTCCCTCAAAAATATGGAAGTGCAATTAGGCCAATTGTCGAATGCATGGAAGGAGAAAATGGAAAAACAAAAACAAAAGGTCCCTATATCAAGCGAAATTACAAAGAAGGAAGAGGTGGTGGAAACATTTGAACCTAAAACTGCACTTGAGATGACAAGAGAACCTGAACACTCACAACCTCCTCAAACTCCCCTGGACCAAAGATCTTCAACACTGATCGAAAAATATGAAGAGGAGATGAAGAAAGCTTGGGAAGATCAACAAACCTCCTCCATGAAAGAGCTATTAAAACAAATGTTGAGTGTAAAAGAGGAAGTGGAAGAACAATCTAGTGAGGAGGATAATCAAGAATGTCCAAACTCAAGGGAAACAGAGAGGCACATGAAGGACAAGCTCATTGAACCACCAATTCAAAAGGATCTGGATGAAGATCAAACTCCAAAAATCACACAACAACTAATTCATGAATCCAAAGAAGTGAAGGCAACTAACAAGAGCACCAATCCTGTCCCTAATCCAGCAAGCAAGATCAATCAAGCCATTTGCAAAAGAAAGCTTGCTAAGGAAAGGTCAAGACAAGGGACAGTAGCTGAATCTTCTCCCCCCTTGAGGTCATTCCTCTTAACAAACTGGAAGAAGAGGAAGAAAGTGAAGAGCAACATGTCAAGCTAATGACACTAAAAGAGCACTTGTTGGGAGGTAACCCAACCGTAGGTACATTTCTTTCTATGCTTTGTTTAAATTCAATAAATTGGCATATGGTTACATTCTAAGTTTGGTGTTCCCTTGCAACAAATTGTTTTCAATTTTTTTGGATGATTGCATCAAATCAAAAATGAAAGTGACACACCAAGATTCTAAGTTTGGTGTGCCACTTATTTTCTATGCAATTCATTCAAGCAACATTACTTGTCTGCATAATCATAATGCCTCTATAGTGTTATTTTTTTCTTTTAATTTGACACTTTGTCATTCTACTTTCTTTAGTCATTTTTCCGTTTTTAAATGCTTTCATTTTAGTTTGCTTATTTACTGTGTTTGTTAATACATTACCAAGAGAGCTTTATTCATGACAGATTCTTGGCTTGGTGATTGTACTTAACAAATAACAGTTTCACCTGCTTAGTTTTAATTCAAATAAATTGACATATGATTGCATTCTAAGTTTGGTGTTGCTATGCAACAAAATTTAGTTCCAATATCTATTAGATACTTGCATCAATTCCAAGTGAAAGTGTCACACTATGTTTGGTGTGCCACTTATTCTTTATGCAAAGTATTGTGCACACCTTCTTATGCTTCGTTGTCTCTTGTGCCTTGATTGTTATTTTTCATTTTTGCTTGCTTGCAACACATGTAATGCTAACATTTCATTGCATAAGACATTCATGATCCATCTTAGCCCCATAGCCATTGTTCTAATT
>NC_029775.3:48001738-48006200 GCF_000817695.3 Arachis duranensis | reverse complement strand
CATTTTGCTGACCGGTTTTTTTCCATTTTTTTAGGTTGTGCAGACCGATTTTTTTTACGTTGTGCTGACCCTTGTTCTTTAAATGACGCTATCGAGAGGAGGACACCTAAAGGTGTGCCGTAATGGCCTCATCTTCGGCAGGCTCCTCCGATTTTTTTTTATGTTTTGCTGACCGGTTTTTTTCCAGTTTTTTTTTCACGTTGTGTTGACCGATTTTTTTCCACATTTTTATGTTGTGCTGACCATTTTTTTTGTGCTTACCCTTGTTCTTTAAATGACACTATCCAGAGGAGGACACCTAAAGGCGAGCTGTAATGGCCTCATCTTCGGCTGGCTCCTGATGACATGTCATCATATACGTATTTTTCTATGCTTTTTCGTACAAGAAATTGATGATTTGTGCTTAAATATTGAATGCTTTTGTACTTAAATGATATATTTTCTTGATATTTTAATTTTATAAATCTTGTAGGAAATAAGAGGAAAAAGAAGCAAAAAAGCACAAAAAAAAGGAAAAAAGAGCTTTGGAGCACACTTTGAAGTTGGAGCACATTTTGGAGGCTTAGGCCACGCTTTTAAAAGCGTGGCCCATGACCAAATTAATGAAGAATAGGCAATCAGCACAGACTGCCCTGCTCTTGCCAAGGGCAGGGCAGAATCGTGATGCAAAGTGAGGTTGGAAGCAAGAATTTTCGCTAAGGTAAAATCTGGGCGCTCACAACATGACAATGCCTCCTTCAAAGGGATATAACTTGAGCTACAGACGTCCAATTGATGTGCTTCTAGTTGCGTTGGAAAGATGACATTCAGAGCTTTCCAACGATATATAGCAATCCATATTTGACATAAAATTAAGGCAGGAACGAAAGGCATCTTTAAGGGCAAAAAATAAGCGAAAATAAACCAATGTGCTTCCACCAAGGCTCGAAGCTGGAGCCTCACTCCAAAGCAAAGTAGCGCTCAATTTTCTGCTCTGCCCTCTTGGAGAGCAGGGCAATGTCGTGCTCTCCTCATGAAAATCAAGGAAAATTACTCCCCCAAATGCTTTCACCAAGGTTCGAACACAAGACCTCCAAGGAAGCCAAGCCTTATGTGTGAATTAGGTGCCAAGGAAACCAAGGAAAAGGAGCAGCGTGTGCCTCCACCAAGTTTCAAACTTGGAACCTCACATTTTGGCAACATTGCCCTGCCCTCCGCAAGGGCAGGGCAGCAATTCTTGGTGCATGGCACAAAAATTGGCACGGCCAGCTTGCACAATTGTCGCGCACCAAAGGAGTTTCGGCCAGCAACAAACGCGCACCATGGCAACTCTGCCCTGCCCACCACAAGAGTAGGGCAGCATCCTGACGCACCAAGCACGCACGCAACGAGGGCTGCACGCACCATTTCCTGCTCTGCCCTCCACAAGGGCAGGGCAGCCTCCTGGGAGCAAACACTCATGGGCCAAAATTCAACTAAAATTCCATTTAAATTCAATTCCTCTCCAAATTGAATCAAGGCCAACCAAACCCATTTCTCCTCAAATCCAAAAGCAAGCAAAGCCCACATCATCACTCAAAGGCACATGGATCAATTAGATTAGGATTTTCATTTAAATTGTAATTTGTTTTAATTTTCACTCTGTAAAGCCTATATAAAGGCATCAATTCCATCTCACAAAAGGAGGCTGGCTCCATTAGGGAGTAGTAGTAGTAGATAGCTCTCTCTTTTAATTTTTCTTTCTGTTTAAATTTTGGATCAAGAATTGAAGGAATTCTGTTTCAATTCTCCATCTGAAATTCATTTGTGTTCTTTTGCATAATTGAGGAAATTGAGAAATTGGATCTGAAGTTTCTTTTACTGCTTTCATCTTTCTTCTCTTCTGCAAGTTGTCTTCTACTTTGATCAAGGAAGGGATTGAGATCTAGACTTGTTTTCTAGTCTCTATGATTTCCTGAGATTTTCAATTTTATTCTGCACTTAAGCTGAACTTGATTTCTGTTTGCTCCTTCAAGAAATTTTGCCTTGCTGTTTACATCTGCTGCTTTTATTTCATCTGCATTTTTACCTTTCTGTTTCTATTGCTTCTAATTTACTTTCAAGCACTTTAATCTCCCTGCAATTGTTCTAAGCTTGGATCTACTGCTTTCATTTAATTTCCAGCACCCCAGCCCCCTTTACATTTGATGCAATTTACTTTTCTTGCAATTTAAGTTTCAGCTATTTTACTTTCTTGCTCTTTAAGTTTTCTGCCCATTTACATTGTGCAACTTTATCATTCCTGCAATTTACTTTCTGTTGGCTACACTTCATCCAAATTCACTTCAATGTTAGTGTTCCGGGGGTTACCTGAAACGTGCAGCTCGGTCGTCTGGCAGGACCCGAGGTGAGGGCTCCGTGGCCCGAGCTTGGTGTGCTGAGCGGCTGGGGGTTGTACCTGCAATGACACTCTGATGCTTAAGTTAGCATGGGTCCAAGCAGATATTGAGTAGAATTAGAGTGTGAGTTATACCTGTGTGCTCCAGTGTATTTATAGTAGTTGGTCGTGATCTTCCCTGGATAAGATATTCTTATCTTATCTTATCTTTTTGGGAGTTTTATCTCCATCTTTGTGGAACCGCCTTTCCTAGGCCTTTTCGGCCTTTAGGTTTTGGGCTTTCGTTCCTTTTGATGGGCCTTCTTAGCTTATTTGTCCGAGGTCCGACCTCAGGCGTGGGCCTTGGGATGAGGTCGGACCTTCTATGAACTTACCGAGTTTGGGGAGCTCGGTCAGGGTATGAACAGTGCCCCTGCCCGAGTTCGTCCTTTTTGAGAGGTCGAGCTCGGGCATAGTAGTTTTTTCAAAATTCGAAAATGGCCGCTTCAGCATTTATTGCTTTTTACCGTTTCTCCTCGATTTCCGTTCGGGCTCTGTGAAGGCTTTATTCCTTTCCTCATTTTCTTCGTTTATTCTGTTCCCTTTTCCGTTTTCTGAGTTTTCGCCACTTCTCCTTCGAGCGCCGCTCCTTCTTTGTTCTTCTTGTCCGATTCTTTCTGTGCGTTTTTTTCCGGGGTTTCCTCTGCGCCGCCGTTTTCGTTCTTCCTTGCATCGGAGCTCGTCGTCTTCTTCCTTTCTTCCAGGTTTGTTCTCGTCTTCATTTTCTTTGCGCACATATGCTTTTGTTTCTTTTTCTTCTATGTTTGGGTTGCCCCGAAAAGAGGCGCCGCCATTGCTTCGGTTGTTTGTATGTGGGGGGGCTCTTTTCTCTTGGTATTTTGTTTTCGGGTTGCTGCATTTTCTTCTAAAAGAACTTTGTTTTCTCGCTTTTGCTGAATGGGTTTTTGCTGTCTGCCTTTATGTGAATTTTGCCTTTGCTGTTGTATTCTTCTTTGTAGGCAAGATTTTTATGTCTCGAAAGGTTCTTCAAGCGATGTCGACCAAGATTCCGAGTGGTCTTGGTTGGGTAGATCCTGTTCCTTTAAGAGTCCCTTCTGTGGTAGATTCTGAATATTTAGCTAGGTTTCGTAGGCAATGTAGCATATGTGAAGATAGAGAGTCTGAGAGGGATTATGAGTTAGTAGCCCCGGATTCCGAGGAGAGAGTTTGCTTCCCGCCCTTAGATAGTTCCGAGAAGCTCTTCTTTTATGCTTATGATTGTTTTTTCTCTAAGCTGGGTGTCCGACTTCCTTTTACCGACCTGGAGTCCGAGGTGTTGTGGTCTTGTAACCTTGCCCCTACGCAGCTCCATCCAAATTCCTGGGCATTTTTAAAGCTGTTCCAACTTTTGTGTCAGTTTTTGGGTGTCTCTCCCTCTATTTCTCTTTTTTCCTATTTGTTTGTGTTAACGAGGCCGGGTTCGGGTGGGGGGAAGGTGTCTTGGGTCTCTTTTAGGGCTAACCTGGGGAGGAAGTTCTGTACCCTGTATGATGAGTCTTTTCACGATTTTAAGAACTTTTATTTTAAGGTCCGGGCTGCTGGGGACGTCCGACCTTTCTTTCTGGATGAGAGTGGGGAGCCTTCTTTTCCTCTTTGTTGGCAGGAGAATGTAGTGTCTGCTAAGTATACCTTTGAGAGTCTAGATGAGGTGGAGCAGGCCTTTGTGGGTGTGGTGAGCAGTTTATGGGGTCGGGCACCTCACTTGGACACGAAGAAAATGTTGGGAGATCCAAGCCTTCTCCGTTCCGAGTTAGGTAGTTCCCGACCTCTTTGAGATTCCGACCTTTCTTTTGTGTTTTTTATTTTTGGTGGAATTTCTGTTGTGGTAATCCCTTTTATTTCTTGCAAAGATGTCTTCTCAGGCGGATTCCATGAAATTCCTTCGTCGGACGAAGAAGTCGGTGGCTGCTCGAAATCTCGAGGCTGGGGATGCTTCTGCCCGATCTTCTCCGCAAAAGACTACTATAGGTGTTCAGACTCGGTCGAAGACTATTCCGACTCCCCAGTTCCGAGCTATAAATCAAGATCCTCCGACTTCTGGGCCTGCTACTTCTTCTCCTCCTCCGT
>NC_029775.3:48000255-48001060 GCF_000817695.3 Arachis duranensis | reverse complement strand
GAAAATCTGAAGGCTCAGGTCCGGGTTCTTGCTCCCGACCTAGATCTGAGCTTGTTCAGTACGGATAACGTCGTTGTGGAGGGAAAGATTGTTCCTGCTCCAAACGAGGATGAGGTTCCGGCGTCCGACCCCGAAGTTCCTGTTGAGAACCCGACTTCCTCTTTGGCCGGGGATGGATCTGGCGTGGGGGTTTCAAACCCGGGTGACGTTGCCGTCGATGCAGTCCCGATTTCTATGTTTGCCCCGCAGCCTTCTGTTGATGTGGAGTCCGGAAAGGGCCTTGACCTTCTGTAATTTTTGGTGTTTTGCCCGACCTGTGGGCTCTTTTGTTTTTGGATGGTTACTGTGAACGCTTTTGGACACCTTTTTGCTTTTTAGCTACTTGTAGTAACTTTTTACTTTATTTATATGGTGTTCGCGTTTTGACTTTTTGTCCCGCTTTTATGCTTTTTAGTTGTTTTTTTTTTGAATAACAACTTTTTAGCTAGCGTTTTGAGACTTCCTTTGGTTTCGTTCTTGCGCTTGTACTTTTTAGTTGTTTTTGTAAAGCAACTTTTTAGTAAGCGTTTTCGGAGCTTCCTTGATTTCGCTCTTTCGCTTTGTACTTTTTAGTTGCTCTTTGTAAAGCAACTTTTTAGTAAGCGTTTTCGAAACCTCTTCTGATTTCGCTCTTTCGCTTTGTACTTTTTAGTTGCTCTTTGTAAAGCAACTTTTTAGTAAGCGTTATTCGAAATCTCTTCTGATTTCGTTCTTTCGCTTTGTACTTTTTAGTTGCTCTTTGTAAAGCAACTTTTTAGTAAGCGTT
>NC_029775.3:47998125-47999258 GCF_000817695.3 Arachis duranensis | reverse complement strand
GGGGTACTTTCTAGGATTTGCTTCATCATGAGGAGGAGAAAATAGAGAAATTTGATTAGTATTTAAAAAAGAAGGAATATTTACAAACTGTTTACCTTTTGACTAGGTCGGGTATCTTACTTAGCCGGGTGTCTCATTAAAAAACCCTTGTAGGAAAAAGAGTACACCTTGGGTTGTATTTTTCTAGCTGTAGTATCGTCTTAGATTACAGGCGTGCCAGGCCCTGGGCAACTCATTGCCTTTTAGGTCGGATATTTTGTAATAGCCTGTTCCTAAGACTTCTGTTACCTTGTAGGGCCCTTTCCAATTTGCGGCTAGCTTTCCTTCTCCCGACTTTTGTGTTCCGATGTCATTTCGGATTAGAATCAGGTCGTGAATGGAGAAACTTCGCTTTATTACCTTTTGATTGTATCTGAGGGCCGTTCGCCGTTTTAAGGCTTCTTCTTGGATTCGGGCTCTTTCTCGGACCTCGGGGAGGAGGTCGAGTTCTTCCTTTTGTGCCTGCGGGTTATCTTCTTCGTTGTAGAAGATGACTCTGGGTGACCCTTCATCTATTTCGATAGGAATCATTGCCTCCATCCCGTAAGCTAGTCGGAATGGGGATTCTCCCGTTGTAGAGTGTGGGGTTGTCCGATATGCCCATAGTACCTGGGGGAGTTCCTCGGCCCACGCCCCTTTGGCCTCTTGGAGTCTTCGTTTTAACCCGGCCAAGATGACTTTATTTGCAGCTTTTGCTTGTCCATTGGCTTGTGGGTGTTCGACTGATGTGAATTGCTGTTTGATTTTTAGTTCGGCCACCAAGTTCTGAAAACTTGTGTCCGTGAACTGTGTTCCATTGTCTGTTGTGATGGAGTAGGGGACTCCGAACCTTGTGACAATGTTTTTGTATAGGAATTTGCGGCTTTTCTGAGCCGTAATGGTGGCTAAGGGCTCGGCTTCGATCCATTTTGTAAATTAGTCGACCCCTACTATGAGGTATTTGACTTGCCCCGGTCCTTGTGGGAACGGGCCAAGTAGGTCAAGTCCCCATTTTGCGAAGGGCCATGGTGCGGTGATACTGATAAGATCTTCTGGTGGTGCCTTGTGGAAATTGGCGTGTTTTTGGCAGGGGGGGCATATTTTCACGAACCCGT
>NC_029775.3:47989635-47994728 GCF_000817695.3 Arachis duranensis | reverse complement strand
GTGCCGTCGTAGAGATCCATATCGGGTGGCTTGAAGTTTCGTGGTACCTTCTCCTTCATGATCTCTTGCGTGAAGGGATCATGGTTGCCTTCGGGGGTGGGGCCGCGGTCTGACCGATCTTTCAGGTTGGCCTCTATTTTCCGCAGTTTTTCTTCTAATTCTCTGCGCTTGCGAGCTTCCCTTCTCAGATCTTGTTCAGTTTCTTTTTGCTTCTTTATGTCCTCTTCGAGTTGTTTTAGTCGGTTTTGTTGTGCCCGGACTGCTTCTAGAATTTCCGAGCTCTTTTCTTTTTCGGGATTTCGTGGATCTTTGTTTGGGAGTGACGTCTTTGCGCGATTCTGTTTGTTTCCTCCTGGAGTGCGTGGTGATAGAGGGCTGTCCGGTCGTTCTCCGGTGTCAACTTCCTCCTCTTGTTCTGATGCCGCGCGGTCATTGTTGGAGGGGTCGTCCGCCATGGTAGAGGGATGACTTCTAGATCCCCAATCTTAGCAAACATCAAAAGTGTTCCGGGGGTTACCTGAAACGTGCAGCTCGGTCGTCTGGCAGGACCCGAGGTGAGGGCTCCGTGGCCCGAGCTTGGTGTGCTGAGCGGCTGGGGGTTGTACCTGCAATGACACTCCGATGCTTAAGTTAGCATGGGTCCAAGCAGATATTGAGTAGAATTAGAGTGTGAGTTATACCTGGGTGCTCCAGTGTATTTATAGTAGTTGGCTGTGATCTTCCCTGGATAAGATATTCTTATCTTATCTTATCTTTTGGGAGTTTTATCCCTATCTTTGTGGAACCGCCTTTCTCTAGGCCTTTTCGGCCTTTTAGTTTTTGGGCTGCGTTCCTTTTGATGGGCCTTTTTAGCTTTGTTGTCCGAGGTCCAACCTCAGGCGTGGGCCTTGGGATGAGGTCGGACCTTCTATGAACTTACCGAGTTTGGGGAGCTCGGTCAGGGTATGAACAGTTAGCTTGACTAAACTAATCACCCACTAAAGTTGCTTGATCAATCAATCCCTGTGGGATCGACCTCACTCTAAGTGAGTTATTACTACTTGATGCGACCCGGTATACTTGCCGGTTGGATTTGTGTGTTGGAAATTCATTTTTCCGCAAAAACACCATCATTAGCCATGAGAGCTTCGGGTGCCATTCGGCTTACTGCTCGGTCCAATTGACGAAGGGTTGCTTGAAATTGATCCATTGTTTCCTTGAAACGATCTATTGACTCTTGTTCTGCTTGGATATCATAAGTAGGACCATAAGGCTCTTAGATTGATGGATATGGATGTGATGTATATGGAGGTGGTGGTTCTTGGGAGTAATTGGGTTAGAATTGGGGTGGATCTATGTATGGCTCATATGGCTCATAGGGTGGTTGATATGGTGGATAAGGGTTAGGGTCATACGGGGGTGTTTGGTGGTAAGGGGCTTGTAAGTTTGGTGGTTAAAAGGTATGTCGAGGAGGGGGTTCATAGACATGTTGTGGTGGATATTGAGTGTCACGTAAAGGTCCACCATAACCATTGTCTTAGTATGCATCATGGAATGGTTGTTGCTCATGGTATATTGGAGGGGGTTGTTGCCAAGAGAGTTGATCAAATCCTTGTGGCTCCTCGTATCTTTGATTGTTCCAACCATGGTGCATGTTGACATTATAATCTCCTTTTCCTGCAACATAATTATAACCACGTTCGTAGCCAAAGGGGTGAGAACTCATAGTAGCTAATAAAAATTAAAATAAAAAATAGAAACAAAAACAAACAAATAGCAAGAGAAAATATTTACAATAACCAATAATAAGGCACACGTTTGCAATTCCCCGGCAACGGTGCCATTTTAACAAGAGGACTTTAGCCGGTAAAGAATTTCACAAAAATAATCGCGTTGTAAGTATAGCTTCTAAACCAACAAAAATCCTTTCGTACAAAAGTTTGGTTATCAAAAGTAACAAAATCCAATAAAATTTATAACCGAAGTATTTAAACCTCGGGTCGTCTTCTCAAGGAATTGCAGGGAAGTATGATTTATTATTGGTTATAGAAAAAGGTATATTTTTGGGTTTTTGAAATAAGGAACAGATAATTTAAATGGCAAGGAAGTAAATTAATTATCATGAACACCAGTGCAAGGTATAAGAACTGGAAATCCTATCCTCGTTATCCTTATCAGGTGAGATGAGAGTTATTTATTGTTCCCACTTAGTTAACCCTTACTAAATAAAGGAAAGTCAAGTGGACTAATTAATTTGATCCTCAAGTCCTAGTCAACTCCTGTGGAAAGAATAGCTTTAGAGCGATCCAAATCAATCAGCAATTCCCAAATCTCAATCTACTGCTGAGTTTGATAACTCAAGTGTTACCAATTACTTAACCAAAGCAAAGAGAGAAAAATCTAAATTATTTATATCATAAATAAAAGAAAGCAATTATAAATCTGAAATACCTCAAATTATATTAAATAAAGAAATCAATTCTAACATGGAAAGTTCATAAGCCAAATTGAAAAGATAAATAACAATTAAAGTAATAGAATAAATAAAGTAGAAACTAAATTAAAGGAACATTGAACCTGGAATGAAGAAAAAATAGCCTAAAACTAATAGAAATCCTAAATCCTAAAAACATAATTTTGAATTATGAATGTTGTCTTCTATATGTATTGAGTCTCTGCATGTTTCCTGGCTTTATTCTATGTTTCTGTACCAAAAACTGGGTCAAAACGTGGCTCGAAATTGCCCCTAACGATTTCTGTTAATTCTGCAGATCGCGCTTGTCACGCGTACGTGTCAGTCACGCGTACGCGTCGTTTGACGATTTTCCTCTCTACGCGTGCGCGTCAGGCATGCACTCGCGTCGTTTGCGCGAACTCCAATCCACGCGTACGCGTCAAGCACGCGCACGCGTCGCTGTGATTTTCTTCATTTCACGCGCACGCGTCAGCCATGCGTGCGCGTCGCTGTTCGCTGGTTGTCTCCTTTATTTCTTGTGCTCCTTCCCTTTTTGCAAGCTTCCTCTCCATTCTCTAAGCCATTCCTACCCTATAAAGCCTGAAACACTTAACACACATATCAAGGCATCAAATAGTAATAAGAGATGATTAAAATACACAAATTAAAGACTATAGGAAGAAAGTTTTCAATCATGGAACAAAATCAAGAAGGAAAATACAAAACATGTGATTAGTATGAATAAGTGTGCAAAGACTTGATAAAAACCACTCAATTGAGCACAAGATAAACCATAAAATAGTGGTTTATCAGTCCTACACTTGATTGATTTTGTTCTTTGCATGTAAATTCCATTTCTCATTTTTAGGAGTTGGCAAAAATTTTTGAAGATCAGTTTGCTGTGTCTTCCATTTACATACAAGATTCTAATTACTCGAATACAATCAAACTAGGCCAGAATGAAAGCCTGAAAGATTATATTACTCGTTTTATGATGTGTGAGCATCTTTCTTATCTTTTCTTAGTGAATTTACATTTGAATTGGTTAAGTTTAAGCAAGATTAGAAGTTTTAAGCCACTATGAATGCTACTTTGAGTTGTTTGCAATTTAATTTATTTCTGGTAGCTTTCGGGAAAATTTGGCAGAGTTTAGAAAAAAGAAACAGAGCCAAATGCAAGCAGAAGGTGGCGCCAAGCTTCACTCATCTAAGTTTGGCACCATGATCATCACATTGTCTCCATTAGATGCTGGCATGGTGACGCCAAACTTGGGAATTCCAAGTTTAGTGCCAAGATCACTATAAGCTTACTGTTGCATGCGGGCATGGTGGTGCCAAACGCCGCATCACTGGCGTTTGGCGCTGAGGAGCTTGGTATGCGTGTTAAATGATGCTCGGACAGGGTTCCTATTTGTTTTGGCCACCATAGTGCCAAACTTGATCCAGCTCAAGTTTGGTGCCAACTTTAGGATCTTGTGTGGTCCCACGTCTTCTGAAGAAGCTAGTAACATGATCTCCCCTAATTTTGGTTTAATTGTTATTCTATTCATAATTAGAAAAGATATTAGTTAGTTTTTAGAAAATATATTTTACATTAATTATGATTAGATATAAAAGGAGAAGAGATCTTGACCTAGTCGCTTCTTCTCCTCTTCGACACCTTACAAATTCTCTGCTAGGGTTTCCACACCATGAAGAACTAAACCTCCATTGTTAAGGCTAGGATCTTTGTTTATTCTATGGATTAATACTATTGTCATTCTACTTTTAATTAATGTACCGATTTAAATTCAAGGATTACTTTCGTTCTTCATCTTATGAATTTGAGTATATTGGAAGATAGCTCTTTCTCTACATGAATTCTTATTGATTCTTGAAAAAGTTAACTCACTTGAATAACATATAATCATCTTATATTCGAGTAATTACGGTTTACGTGGCCTATAAACTAGAATTGAACTTAACCCTTTAATCTAATTTAAGTGACCAAGGAATTGGCAGTTGATTAGGTTAGAAGAGACTAAATCACTAAGGAATTAGGGTTTAGTCAACCAAAGTTTGTCATGAATTGAATCCTACATGATTAAAGTATTTTGTAAGATCTATTAATACAAAAAATAAATATCTCTAAGACTTTAACTGCTTTCTCACACACTTTTCTCACCAAATTTACTGTTTGCTTTCTTAATTCTTGCATTACTGTTTATTGCTTTCGAACCTAAAACACCATTTTTTGCTTGTCTGACTAAGGGAATCATTCAATCATTGTTGCTTAGTCCATCAATCCTCATGGGAACGATCCTCACTCACCTGAGTTATTACTTGGTACGACCCAGTGCACTTGCCGGTAAATTTGTGGTATTCGAAATTCCACACCATTTTACAAAGGTAGCAATTACTATACCAGATCTTCACCCTGAGGTGCATCTGAATGCCATCAAAAGCGGACATCGGTCAAGAAAATTCCAAGAAACAATCACAGTAGCAAAACCAAAAACACTAGCTGATGCTACGATTTTAGGAAATTGCACGATCGGCAAAAATTCCTTCCGGCAAGTGCACCGGTTATCGTCAAGTAAAAACTCACAATAGAGTGAGGTCGAATCCCACAAGGATTGGTTGAGTGAGCAATTCGGATTAGAAGTGTGTTCTAGTTGAGC
>NC_029775.3:47971263-47988837 GCF_000817695.3 Arachis duranensis | reverse complement strand
GTTTAAGTTCCAGTTTAAGCTTAAACTGGAACTTAAACGTTGGACACTCCTGGAGGTGGTATAACTCAAGCACGTTTAAGCTTCAGTTTAAGGTTAAACTGTAGCACGTTTAAGCTTCAGTTTAAGGTTAAACTGTAGCACGTTTAAGCTTCAGTTTAAGGTTAAACTGTAGCACGTTTAAGCTTCAGTTTAAGGTTAAACTGTAGCACGTTTAAGCTTCAGTTTAAGGTTAAACTGTAGCACGTTTAAGCTTCAGTTTAAGGTTAAACTGAAGCTTAAACGTGGAAATGAAGAAAGCAACCCTGGAGGAGAAAAGTAGTCGAACACGTTTAAGCTTCAGTTTAAGGTTAAACTGAAGCTTAAACGTGGAAATGAAGAAAGCAACCCTGGAGGGGAATTTTGGTCGAACACGTTTAAGCTCCAGTTTAAGGTTAAACTGGAGCTTAAACGTGGAAATGGCTCCCTGGTACATTTCTCATTTCTGGCGTTTAACTTCCAGTTTAAGGTTAAACTGGAGGTTAAACGCCACTTTCAGCTTTTCCTCAGCTTTCATGATTTTGGCGTTTAAGCTCCAGTGTAAGCTTAAACTGGAGCTTAAACGCCACTGATAGTTCCCAGCATTATATGGCTTGGCAGTTTAAGTTCCAGTTTAAGCTTAAACTGGAACTTAAACTCCACATGTGATATTCAAGCTTCCTTTATTGATTTTGTTGCTTCCTTGCCTAACCTCTTCTTCCCTGAAATCATCCAAACAATTGCATCAAAGTCTTGCAAAATTTCATGAGAAATCTTCCATTCATAGCATTCAAGTAATATAACTAAAAACTCATGGAATTTGCATCAAAATCATACTGTTTGGATGGTTCATTGCTTTGTTATTCATTTAACCATTCTTGGTTACTTTAAGCTCAAGAAAATGCATAAAACAACTAAAACTAACAGAAAAATGCTAGTGAAACTAGCCTAAGATGCCTTGGCATCACAAGCCGAGTCTGAGAGAAGGCTAGAGGTCAAATGGAAATTGAGGAACTTTGTCAAGCTTCGAAATAAGAAAATATCCACAGTAACAAAGACAAGGATAACGCTCGGGAAAACATGAAGACCTTTAAGCTAACTCCCCGTTATGTTCATATATGCATTTCAACACAAAAAAAGACGACATAATCAAAGAGATCTTAAATGCAAAGCTCATCAATCCTCCTCGGAAGGCCAGCAACTATCAGGACACGAAGAATGTAGATAAGTCCAAATATTGGACTGGTGCACGAAATTGTGATATACAATGGTGCCAACAACTTGGTACGCACAATTGTAATCTCAACTCTTTTTCACAACTTCGCACAACTAACCAGCAAGTGCACTGGGTCGTCCAAGTAATAAACCTTACGTGAGTAAGGGTCAATCCCACGGAGATTATCGGCTTGAAGCAAGCTATGGTCACCTTGTAAACCGACCAGGAAGCATAGATAGCAAAGGCGGAGATGGTACTTTAACAGTAAAAGGAGGATCATATGCTTATAAGATGCAATTTGAAATCACGTACTTACCCCGGCCTGAATCCACTAAAAAAATGGGTAATGTTGGCGAATCTTCTTATTATCGTATCGAGTTTCAATTCGACAAGTACCAACAGGCCGAAAAAGCTTTTCAATACGGTCCGGATTGCTAGCATCCGTTTATTGTTTTGCTACAGATGATACACGAGAGTCTCAGTCAGGCGGATTCAAATGGGTTATAGAGTTTCGATAATTAAAATGTAGATAAATAGAAAATAAAGATAGAGATACTCATGTAAATCATTGGTGGGAATTTTAGATAAGTGTATGGAGGTACTTCATCCCTCTTGAATCTCTGCTTTGCTACTGCCTTCATCCAATCCTTCATACTCCTTTCCATGGCAAGCTGTATGTTGGGCATCACCATTGTCAATGGCTACTTCCCGTCCTCTCAGTGAAAATGGTCTAAATGCGATGTCACCGCATGGCTAATCATCTGTCGGTTCTCAATCATGATGGAATAGAATCCAGTGATCCTTTTGCGTCTGTCACTATGCCCAACAATCGCGAGTTTGAAACTCATCACAGTCATCCCTTCCCAGATCCTACTTGGAATACCACAGACAAGGTTTAGACTTTCCGGATCTCAGGAACGGCCACCAATAATTCTAGCTTATACCACAAAGACTCCGATCTTTCGGAATGGAGGCTAAGAGATATACGCTCGATCTAAGGTAGAACGGAAGTGGTTGTCAGGCACACGTTCATAGGTTGAGAACAGTGATGAGTATCACAGATCATCACATTCATCATGTTGAAGTGCAAGCGAATATCTTAGAATAGGAATGAGCTTGAATTGAATAAGAAGACAATAGTACTTTGCATTAATACTCGAGGAACAACAGAGCTCCACACCTTAATCTATGGTGTGTAGAAACTCCACCGTTGAAAATACATATGTGATAAATGTTCAGGAATGGCCGTGAGGCCAGCCCCCCCAAATATGAAAATATGTTTTCCAGAATAGGGAAAAAGACCCCTAGTACAATAGTCAAAAGTTCTATTTATACTAAACTAGTTACTAGGGTTACAGAAATAAGTAAATGATGCAGAAATCTACTTCCGGGCCCACTTGGTGTGTGCTTGGGCTGAGCATTGAAGCTTGCACATGTAGAGGTCTTCCTTGGAGTTAAACACCAGGTTTGGTGCCAGTTTGGGCGTTTAACTCCAACTTTTATGCCAGTTCTGGCGTTTTGACGCCAGAAAAGGGCAGAGAGCTAGCGTTTTGATGCCATTTTACGTCATCAAAACTCAAGAAAAATATAGACTATTATATATTGATGGAAAGCTCTGGATGTCTACTTTCCAACGCAATTGAGAGCATGCCATTTAGAGTTTTGTAGCTCCCGAAAATCCACTTCGAATGCAGGAAGGTCAGAATCCAACAACATCTGCAGTCCTTTGTCAGCCTCTGAATCAGATTTTTGCTCAGGTCCCTCAATTTCAGCCAGAAAATACCTGAAATCACAGAAAAATACACAAACTCATAGTAAAGTCCAAAAATGTGAATTTTTCTTAAAAACGAATAAAAATATACTAAGACCTAACTAAATCATACTAAAAACTATATAAAAATAATGCCAAAAAGCGTATAAATTTTCCGCTCATCACAACACCAAACTTAAATTGTTGCTTGTCCCCAAGCAACTGAAAACAAAATAGGATAAAAGGAAGAGAATATACAATGAATCCCACAGTATCAATGAAACTTAGTCCAAATTAGATGAGCGGGGCTTGTAGCTTTTTGCTTCTGAACAGTTTTGGCATCTCACTTTCTTCTTTGAAATTCAGAATGATTGGCATCTATAGGAACTCAGAATTTTAGATAGTGTTATTGATTCTCCTAGTTCAGTACGTTGGTTCTTGAACACAGCTACTTTATGAGTCTTGGCCGTGACCCTAAGCACTTTGTTTTCCAGTATTACCACCGGATACATAAATGCCACAGACACATAACTGGGTGAACCGTTTCATATTGTGACTCAGCTTTGCTGAAGTCCCCAGTTAGAGATGTCCAGAGTTCTTAAGCACACTCTCTTTGTTTTGGATCACGACTTTAACCACTCAGTCTCAAGCTTTTCACTTGGACCTGCATGCCACAAGCACATGGTTAGGGACAGCTTGATTTAGCCGCTTAGGCCTGGATTTTATTTCCTTGGGCCCTCCTATCCATTAATGCTCAAAGCCTTGGATCCTTTTTACCCTTGCCTTCTGGTTTTAAGGGCTATTGGCTTTTTTGCTTGCTTTTTCTTTTTCTTTCTTTCTCTCTTTTTTTTTCTTTTTTTTTTGCCAATTTTTTTCACTGATTTTTCTTGCTTCAAGAATCAATTTCATGATTTTTTAGATTATTAATAACATTTCTCTTTGTTCATCATTCTTTCAAGAGCCAACAACTTTAACATTCATAAACAAAAAGATAAAAAATATGCAATATTCAAACATTCATTCAGAAAATAAAAAGTATTGCCACCACATCAAAATAATTAAACTAATTTCAAGATAAAATTTGAAATCCAAGTACTTCTTGTTCTTTTGTAATTAAGCACATTTTTCATTTAAAAGAGGTGAAGGATTCATGGGGTTATTCATAGATTTAAGACATAGAGACTAGACACTAATGATCATGTAGTGAAGACACATACATAGATAGAACCTACAGCATAAAGCCAAAAAATAGAAAAATAAATAGACAAGGAGATTAAGGAATGAGTCCACCTTAGTGAGGGTGGCATCTTCCTTCTCTTGAAGAACCAATGGTGCTTTTGAGCTCTTCTATGTCTCTTCTTTGCCTTTGTTGCTCCTCTTTCATAGCTCTTTGATCTTCTCTAATCTCATGGAGAATGATGGAGTGCTCTTGATGTTCCACCCTTAATTGGTCCATGTTGTAACTCAAGCTTTCCAAAGAAGTGTTGAGTTGCTCCCAATAATTGTATGGAGGAAATTGTATCCCTTGAGGCATCTCAGGGATTTCTTGATGAGGGAATTCCTCATGCTCTTGTTGAGTGCCATGAATGGGCTCTCTAGTTTGCTCCATCCTCTTCTTAGTGATGGGCTTGTCCTCTTTAATGAGGATGTCTCCCTCTATGTCAATGTGATGCAATTGCATATTTGATATATTAGCTAGTTAGTTTAGTTGATTTTAGCTTGATTTCACTCATTTTCTCTAAATAAACAAGTCCTTTTATGAGTTTGTATTCATGCATGAGAATACTAAGGAACATGTTGATTCTAACCAAATTCATGCAAATGATTTAAGGAATACATACATGAATGAGTATGAATGAATCTCATGAAATTTATTGCATGAATTGGTAAGACTTTGAAGCTATTTCCTTTGTTTATGATAGGTGATGAAGCAAGAAGACAATGATGCAAGGAAATCTTGGAGCAAGAAGGAGATGTATGTTGCCAACTTGATCCTCAAGTTGGCAACGCCCAATTGATGCAACCAGGATGAGAGAGCACGTTGGCAACTTGGTTTCCAAGTTGCCAACGCCCAAAGTGGTGCTGCCAGGAGGTGTAGCACGTTGGCAACTTGGAAACCAAGTTGGCAACGTGCTAGTGCACAATCAGCGGAAATTGCAGCCTGACCTTCCCCTCTTCAAGGATGAATATCTTGAACCACAAGGATCCAATTGGCATGATTCCAATTGCGTTGAGAAGCTGACATCAAGAGCTTTCCAACGATATACAATAGTCCATAATGTGGCAAGGAATGGAAGCTCAAATCAGAGGGAAACTTAAGCCCCAAATGCAAGGAAATGAAGCATTGCAAGTTGCCAACTTGAAGACCAAGTTGGCAACGCCAGAGCCACCAGGGGAGGATGTCACCACGTTGCCAACACCAACACCAAGTTGGCAACGCCCAGGCAAGCAAAGAGCTGAGCCAAGGAGAGCTCGAGGGCGTTGCCAACGCCAAGAACCATTGGCGTTATCCTTGGCAACGCCAGGGACATGCACCATTCAAGTTGCCAACGCCAGGGACATGCACCATTCAAGTTGCCAACGCCAGGGACATGCACCATTCAAGTTGCCAACGCCAGGGACATGCACCATTCAAGTTGCCAACGCCAGGGACATGCACCATTCAAGTTGCCAACGCCAGGGACATGCATCATTCACGTTGCCAACTTGGGATTGCATGGGCGTGTTCATCAACAACGCAGCAACCCTGGCAGCCTGACCTTGCCCTCTTCCATGGAGTATATCTTGAGTTGTAGACCTTCAAATGATGCACTCTCAACGGCATTGGAAAGTAGACATCCAGAGCTTTCCAACCATATATCATAGTATGGGATTGGCATTCGTTTGAAGCTTCAAAAGATGGCTTCATTTAGAGCTTCAGAATCTGAGCACGTTGGCAACGCTGGAAACAAGGGCGTTTTCACCAAAAACGTGTGCGATCTTGGCAGCTTGACCTTACCTTCTTTGAGGAACCATAACTTGAGCTAGGAAAGTCCAATTGAGGTGATTCCAGTGGCATTAGAAAATAGACATCAAGAGCTTTCCAATGATGTATAATAGTCCATATTAAGGCTGAAGGTTGACACTCAAATTCTGGGCTACATTTAGCATGAAAGTAGAGCCAAGAAGAGGAAAAGCAAGTTGTTGGCAACAACTTGGGCTAGCAACGCCCAAGTCTCATACTTCACTTCCAGGAAAATGTCTTGCACGTTACCAACGTGCATTTGGCCTGGAGTTAGTGCCAATAACGCCAAGCCAATGGGCCAGAAACATGATGAATGAACTCTTCCATTCCAAGCTAGCAACACTTCCAATTGAGCCAAGAATTCAACAATGAGAAAGCCCACATTGATAACCCAAATTGGAGATCTCTGAAGAGTTTTAGGAGTAGTATAAATAGAAGAGATTGATGTACTTGTGGGGGACTTTTGGACTTTTACACTTTTTTTTTTAACACTTAGAATTTTTAGCACTTTTACTTAGCTTATTGTTAGAACTTCCAGGTACTCTCCCGGAAGGCTCATCTTTGGTTTTCTATTGGAATTTTTCACTCATCTTCTCTTCCTCAATTCTAGTGGTTGATCTAAAGAGGGAACTCTTGTTCTTCAAAGATTCAACCACCATCGAGAGAGGGGTTAATCTATATGAATTATGTGGTGAATTTGATGAATGAGCCACATAATTCAGTTTAGAGTTCAACCTTTCATGATTTCCTCATTCAATATACCTTGGTTAGTATGTGAGATGTAACTCTCCTTGGTTGAGATTATGGAAATTGTGTGGCTGGATTAAGTTTGAGCATCATCTCTTCTCATGAACAAATAGATCACGAGAGTGGCATTTGGTTATGTTGAGAGAAATTGAATCACCAAGAGATTGGGATTCAATTACCCAATTGCCATGGATCTAAACCCATGATTGAGAAGGATTTGACCAACATCAATTCATGAACACTAGCATCTCTGATCCCTAATGATCCTCTCTATCATTAATTCTCATTTCTCTTGCTCTAGTTATTTGATTACCCATTTCCCAATCCCTTTCTACATTCTGTCTATTTACTACTCTTGTTATTTACATTCTGTTCATCTACTTCTTGCCATTTACTTTTGTGTTCTTTAAATTTCTGCAAGCTTTAATTCCTTACCATTTATCTTTGATGTTATTTAAGTTTCTTGCAATTTAAGTTTCAGTTATTTACTTCCATTTTATTTCTATATTTTTGTTCTTAATTGCCATTTAAATTCCTGTAATTATGTTCAAAAGTCACATTGTTCATAAAATCAAAATCATGTTCGCTTGACTAAACTTACCATTTAACTAAAGTTGCTTAATCTCCCAATCCTCGTGGGATCGACCTCACTCTTAGTGAGTCTTACTACTTGATACGATCCGGTATACTTGCCGGTTGTACGTAGAATTATCAATTTTACGTATCACAATCCCAGCTGAATAGCAAAGGTGACATATGAGATGAGGAAAGGCTAATCTTGCCAAAGGTGAGGACTTGTCAGCCACCTTGTAGAGTTCTAGAGGTATGATTTCATGAACTTCTACTTCCTCTCCAATCATGATACTATGGATCATGATGGCCCGATCCACAGTTACCTCAGATCGGTTGCTAGTGGGAATGATAGAGCGTTGGATGAACTCCAACCACCCTCTAGTCACAGGCTTAAGATCCGGTCTTCTCAATTGAACCAGGTTGCCTCTTGAGTCTCTTTTCCATTGAGCTCCTTCTACACATATGTCCATGAGGACTTGGTCCAACCTTTGATCAAAGTTGACCCTTCTAGTGTAGGGGTGTGCGTTTTCTTCCATCATTGGCAAGTTGAACACTAGCCTCACATTTTCCGGACTGAAATCTAAGTATTTTCCCTGAACCATTGTAAGCCAATTCTTTGGGTTTGAGTTCATACTTTGATCATGGTTCCTAGTGATCCATGCGTTTGCATAGAATTTTTGAACCATTAAGATTCCGACTTGTTGAATGGGGTTGGCAAGAACTTCCCAACCTCTTCTTCAGATCTCTTGTCGGATCTCCGGATATTCGCCCTTTTTGAGCCTAAAAGGGACCTTAGGGATCACCTTCTTCTTGGCCACAACTTTATAGAAGTGGTCTTGATGGACCTTTGAGATGAATTTCTCCATCTCCCATGACTCAGAGGTGGAGACAATTGCCTTCCCTTTCCTCTTTCTAGAGGTTTCTCTGGCCTTAGGTACCATAAATGGTTATGGAAAAATAAAAAGCAATACTTTTACCACACCAAACTTAAAATATTTGCTCGTCCCCGAGCAAAAGATAAAAGAAAGATGTAGAAGAAGAAGAAAATGGAGGAGATGGAGGGTGTATAGGGTTCGACCAAGGGTAGAAGAAGGTGGTTGTAATGTGTGAAAATGAAGGAGTGAAGGGGGTTGTTTATAGGGAAAAAAGGGGGGAAGTGGCCGAAAGGTTTGGGTGGGTTTGGGAGGGAAATGGTTTTGAATTTTGAAGGTGGGTGGGGGTTTTTGGGGAAGAGTTAAGGAAATGATTGGTGAAGGGTATTTGGGGAAGAGTGTTGTAGAAAGGTGTGAAGAGGAGAGAGTGAGTTAAGGTTGGTGGGGATCATGTGGGGTCCACAGATCCTGAGGGGTAAAGGAATTCTCTTCCCTGCTCCAATTGGGCGTTCAAAAAGCCTTAGAGTGCAATTTTGGCGTTTAAACGCCAGTCTGCTGCCCTGTTCTGGCATCTAAACGCCAGCTTTTCTTCCTGTTCTGGCGTCTAAACGCCAATTTGTTGCCCTATTCTGGCGTTTAAATGCAAGTCTAGTTCCCTATTCTAGCATTTAAACACCCAGAAAGGTGCCAGATTGGGCGTTTAAATGCCCATTTTGCTACCCTTACTGATGTTTAAACGCTAGTAAGTCCTTCCTCAAGGGTGTGCTGTTTTCAATGCTGTTTTTTATTTTTTTTCTTTATTTTTGTAATTGTATTTGTGACTTCACATGATCATCAACCTAAAAGAAAACAAAATAATATAGATAAAATTAAAATAAAATTGGGTTGTCTCCCAATTAGCGCTTTTTTAATTTCAATAGCTTGACAGTGAGCTCTCATAGAGCCTCACAGATGATCAGAGTATGGTTGAGATCTCTCAACACCAAAATTAGAGTTTGGCTATGGCCTCCCAACACCAAACTTAGAGTTTGAATGTGGGGGCTCTGTTTGACTCTGTATTGGGAGAAGCTCTTCCTGTTTACTCTCCATAGTTACAGATAGAGAACCTTGAGTCTTTACTACAAGGCATTCTTCATTCACATGAAGGATCAACTCTCCTCTGTCAACATCAATCACAGCTCTTGCTGTGGCTAGAAAGGGTCTTCCAAGGATGATGGATTCATCCTCATCCCTTCTAGTGTCTAGGATTATGAAATTAGCAGGGAAGTAAAGGCCTTCAACCTTCACTAGCACGTCCTCTACTAGTCCATAAGCCTTTTTCATAGATTTATCTGCCATCTCCAATGAGAATTTGGCAGCCTGTATCTCATAGATTCCCAGTTTCTCCATTACAAAGAGGGGCATCATGTTTATCCCTGACCCCAGGTCACACAGAGCATTTTCAAAGGTCATGGTGCCTATGGTACATGGTATTAAGAATTTACTAGGATCCTGTTTCTTTTGAGGTAAATTTTGCTGAACCAATGTATTCAGTTCATTGGTGAGCAAGTGAGGCTCTTCCTCCTAAGTCTCATTATCAAACAGCTTGGCATTCAGCTTCATGATTGCTCCTAAATATTGGGCAACTTGCCCTTCAACAATGTCTTCATCTTCTTCAGAAGATGAATAGTCATCAGAGCTCATGAATGGTAGAAGGAGGTCCAAGGGAATCTCTATGGTCTCTGTATGAGCCTCAGATTCCTTTGGTTCCTCATTAGGGGATTCCGTACTGACCATTGGACGTCCCCTGAGGTCTTTCTCAGTGGGATTCATGTCCTCCTCCTCCTCTAAGGTCTCGGTCATATTGATTATATCAATGGCCTTGCACTCTCCTTTGGGATTCTCTTCTATATTGCTTGGAAGAGTGCTAGGAAGAGTTTCAGTAACCCTTTTACTCAGCTGGCCCACTTGTGCCTCCAAATTTCTAATGGAGGATCTTATTTCAGTCATGAAACTAAGAGTGGCCTTAGATAGATCAGAGACTATATTTGCTAAGCTAGAAGGACTTTGCTCAGAATGCTCTGTCTGTTGCTGAGATGATGATAGGAAAGGTTTGCTATTGCTAAACCTGTTTCTTCTACCATTGTTATTATTGAAGCCTTGCTTCTGTTGATCCTTCCATGAAAAATTTGGATGATTTTTCTATGAAGGATTATAGGTGTTGCCAAAGGCTTCACCTATGTAATTCACTTCTGCCATTGCAGGGTTCTCAGGATCATAAGCTTCTTCTTTAGAAGATGCTTCTTTAGTACTGTTGGATGCATTTTGCAATCCATTCAGACTCTGAGAGTTCATATTGACTTGTTGGATCAATATTTTGTTCTGAGCCAGTATGGCATTTAGAGCATCAATTTCAAGAACTCCTCTCTTTTGAGGCGTCCCATTACTCACCGAATTCCTCTCAGAGGTATACATGAACTGGTTATTTGCAACCATTTCAATTAGTTCCTGAGCTTCTACAGGCATTTTCTTTAGGTGAATGGATCCACCTGCAGAGTGGTCCAGTGACATCTTAGAAAATTCAGACAGACCATCATAGAATATATCTAACGTGGTCCATTCTAAAAGCATGTCAGAATGACACTTTTTGGTCAGCTGCTTGTATCTTTCCCAAGCTTCATATAGGGATTCACCTTCTCTCTGTCTGAAGGTTTGAACATCCACTCTAAGCTTGCTCAGCTTTTGAGGAGGAAAGAACTTGGCTAAGAAAGCCGTGACCAGCTTATCCCAAGAGTCCAGGCTATCTCTGGGTTGTGAGTCCAACCATGTTCTAGCTCTGTCTCTTACATCAAAAGGGAAAAGCATAAGCTTGTAAACTTTAGGATCAATTCCATTGGTCTTAACAGTATCACAGATATGCAAGAACTCAGTTAAAAACTGATAAGGGTCTTCTGATCGAAGTCCATGAAACTTGCAGTTCTGTTGCAGTAGAGAAACTAATTGAGGCTTTAGCTCAAAATTGTTTGCTCCTATGGCAGGGATTGAGATGCTTCTTCCATTGAAGTTGAAAGTTGGTGTAGTAAAATCACCAAGCATCTTCCTTGCATTGTTGTTTGGTTCGGCCATAATTGTTTCTTTTGCTACTTCCTTTTCAAAAATTTCAGTGAGGTCCTCTTCAGAGTTTTGTGCTTTAGCTGCTCTTAGCTTCCTCTTCAGAGTCCTTTTAGGTTCAGGATCAGCTTCAAAAAGTATGCCTTTATCCTTGTTCCTGCTCATATGAAAGAGAAGAAAACAAAGAAAATATAGAATCCTCTATGTCACAGTATAGAGATTCCTTGAGGTGTCAGAGGAAAACAAGAATAGAAGGATGAGGTAAGTGAAGAAAAATTCGAACACAATGAGAGAGATGGAGTTCAAATTGACAATGGAGGAGGAATGTTAGTGTTTAAATAGAAAAAGCTAAGAGAGGGGGAAAGAATTTTCGAAAATTAAAATTCAAAACAATTAGTTAAATAAAAAAGAATTTTGAAAAAAAGTTAATGTTTTTCGAAAATTAGAAGTGAAAAAGTGGTTAGGTGGTTTTGGAAAAGATAAGAAATAAATTTGAAAAAGATAAGAAGTTAAAAAGATTTTGAAATCATGGATTTTTTAAAAAGATATGTTGAAAAAGATATGATTTAAAAGATATGATTTAGAAAAAGATATGATTGAAAATATTTGATTTGAAAAGATTTGATTTTGAAAAAAAAACATGAATATTTGAAAAAGATTTGATTTGAAAACAAAGTTCATCTCCTTGTGTCATCCTGGCGTTAAACACCCAGGAGTTGCATGTTTTGGGCGTTTAACACCCAATTGCTGCATGGTTTGGGCGTTTAAATGCCCAGCCAGGTACCTGGTTGGGCATTTAAATGCCAGTTTTCTTTCTTCACTGGGCATTTTGAATGCCCAGCTTTTTCTCTATAATTCTTCTGCTTTATGTTCTTGGATCTCCATTTTGCTAAATCCTTTACTCAAGAAGATATGTTTTCAATTTTGAAAAATAGCAAAATGAGTCAAAACATATAATTCTAGGATCAAAACACAAGATATATGCAAGAACATTATGAACGTCAAGATGAACACCAAGAACAATCTTGAAGATCAAGATGAACATCAAGAACTCGATTTTTTTAATGAAAGAAAACATCGAGGACACCAAACGTAGAACTTTCTCACGTTTGGGCCGTATGAATGCAGAAATGCATATGTAGAACATCATGCAGTGCAAATCAATAACTCATGAAGATCAAACAACGCAATTCATCAAGAATGCAATGCATGTGTTTTGAAAATTGCAAGACAATTAAAATCATGCAATTGACACCAAACTTAAAATTTGGCCCTAGATTCAAATAAGAACCATGAAATATTTTTGAGTTTTTATGATTTTATGAAAATTTTTTGTATTTTTCGAAAATTGTTTTGGAAAAACGAAAAAGAAAGAAAAATTTTGAAAGGTTTTTGAAAACTTTTTGAAAATAAAATAAAGGTTGAAACAAGAAGAAAATTACCTAATCTAAGCAAGAAAATGAACCATCAATTGTCCAAACTCAAACAATCCCCGGCAATGGCGCCAAAAACTTAGTGCACGAAATTGTGATACATAATGGCGCCAACAACTTGGTATGCACAATTGTAATCTCAACTCTTTTTCACAACTTCGCACAACAACCAGCAAGTGCACTGGGTTGTCCAAGTAATAAACCTTACGTGAGTAAGGGTCGATCCCACGGAGATTGTTGGTTTGAAGCAAGCTATGGTCACCTTGTAAATCTCAGTCAGACGGATTCAAATGGGTTATGGAGTTTTGATAATTAAAAGGTAAATAAACAAAAAATAAAGATAAAGATACTCTTGTAAATCATTGGTGGGAATTTCAGATAAGCGTATGGAGGTGCTTCATCCCTATTGAATCTCTGCTTTCCTACTGCCTTCATCCAATCCTTCATACACCTTTCCATGGCAAGCTGTATGTTGGGCATCACCGTTGTCAATGGCTACTTCCCATCCTCCCAGTGAAAATGGTCCAAATGCACTGTCACTGCACGACTAATCATCTGTCGGTTCTCGATCATGTTGGAATAGAATCCAATGATCCTTTTGCATCTGTCACTACGCCCAACACTCGCGAGTTTGAAGCTCGTCACAGTCATCCCTTCCCAGATCTTACTCGGAATACCACAGACAAGGTTTAGACTTTTCAGATCTCAAGAATGGCCACCAATAATTCTAGCTTATACCACGAAGACTCTGATCTTTCGGAAAGGAGGCTAAGAGATATACGCTCGATCTAAGGTATAACGGAAGTGGTTGTCAGGCACGCGTTCATAGGTTGAGAATAGTTATGAGTGTCACGGATCATCACATTCATCATGTTGAAGTGCAAGCGAATATCTTAGAATATGAATAAGCTTGAATTGAATAAGAAGACAATTGTACTTTGCATTAATACTCGAGGAACAGCAGAGCTCCACACCTTAATCTATGGTGTGTAGAAACTCCACTGTTGAAAATACATAAGTGATAAAGGTCCAGGCATGGCCGTAAGGCCATCCTCCCCAAATATGAAAATATGATATCCAGAATAGGGAAAAAAGACCCCTAGTACAATAGTCAAAAGTTCTATTTATACTAAACTAGTTACTAGGGTTACAGAAATAAGTAAATGATGCAGAAATCCACTTCCGGGCCCACTTGGTGTGTGCTTGGGCTGAGCATTGAAGCTTTCATGTGTAGAGGTCTTCCTTGGAGTTAAACACCAGCTTTGGTGCCAGTTTGGGCGTTTAACTCCAACTTTTATGCCAGTTCTGGCGTTTTGACGCCAGAAAAGGGTAGAGAGCTGGCATTTTGACACCATTTTATGTCGTCAAAACCCACGCAAAGTATGAACTATTATATATTGCTGGAAAGCCCTGGATGTCTACTTTCCAATGCAATTGAGAGCGCGCCATTTTAAATGCTGTAGCTCGAAAAAAGTCTCTTCGAATGCAGGGATGTCAGAATCCAACAGCATCTGCAGTCTTTTGTCAGCCTCTGAATCAGATTTTTGTTCAGGTCCCTCAATTTTAGCCAGAAAATACCTGAAATCACAGAAAAACACACAAACTCATAGTAAAGTCTAGAAATGTGAATTTTGCTTAAAAACTAATAAAAATATACTAAAAACTAACTAAATTATACTAAAACCTATATAAAAACAATGCCAAAAAGCGTATAAATTATCCGCTCATCATGAACCTTCCACCAAAATCATGGGTGCACTGCTGACGAGTGTGTGATCGCCAAGGATTTGTTAGAGCAATTAGCTCAGCAAGACCATTTAGATAAATACATCAGCGGCCACATTGAAAACGACTCATACTCATCCTGACCAACTATGAGGAGTCATTAACTATATATATGGAGGTTTAGCAGGAAGGGGAGCCTTGAGCTCCGCCCGAAAACATATATACCGAGCTATTCTTTCAGTAGAAGGAAGTTTGACTGAGACTTAACAATCTCCTCACTTTTCGCAAATGACATCCCAGCCATCCGATTTAAACACAAACACCATGAATCTGGATTACTAGGTTGTTATTTCTATCTAGCTGGGAGATCTTTTAGAATGAAAAGTATTGCTGGATCCTAGAAGCAACCCAGACGTTTTAGTCTATTCTACATTCCAGAAAATAAAGATGAGCAATATCATACTCCAACCCTCTACTGGAGATCTGGTAGGGTTCTCAGGTGAACGAGTCTTGGTATTGGGATCTGTGTGGTTATAAACCACACTGGGTGGGAATCCTTTATCCAAAACTTCTGACATTCAATATTTGGTTGTTGACTGTTTTAGTTCTTACAATTTAATACTTGGCAGACCTTTTTTAAATAAGTTCGGCACTATAGTGTCTACACTTCTTCTCTGTGTTAAGTTTCCTGTGTAGGACGACCTCATCACAACTATTCACGATGACCATTGCGAAGCTCGTCAGTGCTACAACATCAATCTTAAATTACCAAATCGAGCTATAGGAGCCCAAGTAAACAATGTCCAGAATTATGACGAGCTCACAGCACTAGCAGATCTTGATCCAAGAGCTGAGTTCCTTGAACAACCAACACCAATAGAAGAAATACAAAAAGGGTATTTTGCTAACGATCTTAACAAATTTACTTATGTAGGTACAAATTAAGCCCAGAAGAAAACAGTACACTTTAACAATTCTTACAGTAACTGCCGATCTATTCGTCTAGACCCCTGCTGATATGCCTGAAATTGATCCCTTGATCATCTCTCACAAGCTGCACTTAATCTATCTACCCTACCTATAGCTAAGAAAAAATGCAACCTTGGAATTGAGAAAAAGCAAGCTTCCTTGGAGGAAACTAAAAAGCTCATCAATGCCGGCTTTATACAGGAAATCAGATTCACAACATAGTTAGCCAATGTGGTAATGGTAAAAAAACACAATGGTAAATGGCGCATGTGTGTTGATTTCACTGATCTCAACTGAGTATGCCCAAAAGATGCTTATCTTTTACCATCTATTGATTCTTTAGTCGATAATGCTTCTGGTTAAGAAACATTATGCTTTATGGATGCATATTTTGGATATAACCAGATCCTAATGCATCCTTCTGATCAAAATAAAACTGCCTTTACTATAAATATGGTAATTATTACTATAAGGTCATGCCTTCTGAACTTAAGAATGCAGGAGCAACCTACCAAAATCTCATGGATAAGGAGTTTGCGAACCAAATCAGACAAAACATGGAGGAATATGTTGACGACATAGTGGCAAAAACAAAGCTTGGTAACTAGCATGTTGACGACCTCACTGAACGTTTAATCAAATTAGACGCTATAACATGTGACTAAATTCGGAGAAATGTGCTTGCAATGTATGATAGTGTTTTTGTGGAAAAACGAATTTCCAACACACAAATCCAACCGGCAAGTATACCGGGCCGCATCAAGGAGTAATAACTCACTTAGAGTGAGGTCGATCCCACAGGGATTGATGGATCAAGCAACTTTAGTGGGTGATTAGTTTAGTCAAGCTAACATTGAGTGAATTGTGTGAAGTTGATCAACAGAAAGTAAATTGCAAGGAATTTAAAAGATGCAGAAAATAAAATTGCAGGAAACTTAAAGAACAAGAAAGTAAAAGAGCTGAAACTTAAATTGCATGAAATGTAAATTGCATTAAATGTAAAGGGGATTGGGTGCAAGGAATTTAAATTTCAACAAGAAAATGTAAAGAGCAATCAAGCAGAGGAGTAAAAGATGAAATAAGTGCAGCAGATTTAAACATAAATGGAAAATTGCTTGAAGAAGCAACACAGAATGTAATTAAGCTCAATTGTGAAATTTAAAGAGACAAGTGAGGATCTCAGGGAATCAATGAGACTAGAAAACAAGTCTAGATCTCAATTCCTTCCTTAATCCAACAGAGAAAATATTTGAAGAAGAAATAGAGATGGAAGCAGTAAAGAGAGACTTGATTCAAATCACAGTTCCTTGAATTATGCAGCAAAATAAGAACAGAGAGATCTCAGATAGAAATTGAAACAGAATTTCTCCAATCTCAATCCAAAATTTCAAAACAAGAGAAAAACTAAAGAGAGAGCTCTCTAATATTCCTAATGCTCCCTAGTGGAGCTAGCCTCCCGTGAAAATGAGAATGATGCCTTTATATAGGCTTTTTACAAAATAAAATGAAATTGAAATGAAAAATAAATTAAATGAAAATCCTAATTCTAGCTTGTTCTTGTGCCTTTGAGTGATGATGTGGGCTTTGCTTGCTTTGGATTTGAGGAGAAATGGGTTTGGTTGGCCTTGATTCAATTTGGAGAAGAATTGAATTTAAATGAAATTTTGGTTGAATTTCCAGCTTCGAACCTTGGTGGAAGCACATTGGTTTATTTTCGCTTATTTTTTGCCCTTAAAGATGCCTTTCATTCCTGCCTCAATTGTTTGCCAAATATGAATTGCTATATATTGTTGGAAAGCTCTGAATGTCAGCTTTCCAACGCAACTGAAAGCACATCAATTGGACGTCTGTAGCTCAAGTTATAGCCCTTTGAAGGAGGCATGGTCATGCTGTGAGCGCTCAGATTTTACCTTAGCGAAAATTCTTGCTTCCTACCTCACTTTGCATCACGATTCTGCCCTGCCCTTGGCAAGAGTAGGGCAGTGTGTGCTGATTGCCTATTCTCCTTTAATTTGGTCATGGGCCACGCTTTTAAAAGCGTGGCCTAAGGCTCCAAAGTGTGCTCCAACTTCAAAGTGTGTCCCAAAGCTCTTTTTTCTCCTTTTTTTGTGCTTCTTTGCTTCTTTTTCTTCTTATTTCCTACAAGATTTATAAAATTAAAAGATCAAGGAAATATACCA
>NC_029775.3:47970039-47971189 GCF_000817695.3 Arachis duranensis | reverse complement strand
AATCATTCTATTTCTGTATGAAAAAGCATAGAAAAATAGGTATATGATGACATGTCATCACAACACCAAACTTAAACCTTGCTTGTCCCCAAGCAAAAAAAAAAACCATGCAATAAAGATTGAGAATCCAAGGTAAGAAGAATAGCAACTCAATGTTCATGGTAAGATAGTTTTCTATGCATGCTTCAATCACAAAAGAAATGTAAATGATTGATGCTTCCATCTAGCTCAATTTAGGAAATCTTTTTCTTATAATTCTTCCTTGAAACAAGCTTTTAATTTTTTTTAGCTTCTCCTTTTGGGTGCTTTGCCCCATGAGTTGATAACAAAGCTACGACTTCTAAATGCTTTGTTTTCAAGTATTACCACTTGATACATAAGCACCACAAGCATTTAATTAGAGGACTTCATTAAGCTCATTTTTCTTTTCTTTTCTTGACTCTCTAATCATTGATGCTCAGAGCCTTGAGCTTTGAGGGAGTGCTTTTGCACTTGAGCCTAGCCTTGACTTCTAAGTGTTTTGTTTTCAAGCATTTGGCTTGATACATAAACACCACAAGCACTTAGCAAATAAATTGCCATTGGTACTCAGAGCCTTCAGCTTTCTCATTCTTTCCCTTTTTCTTTTCTTGCTTTAATTGTATTTGCTTCTTCAAGGTTTTCATGATTTTAAAAGATTTCACAAAATGTACAAGATGAAAAACTTCAATTAAATAAAATCCAATGCAATTGAGCAACAATCAATCATACTAGCTTTCCAATACTTGTATGCACATGCTAAATTCTTCTTTAATTCCTTGTTTATTTATGATCATGATGCTTTACTGCTTTTAAACTCACAAAACTTAAGTTGGTAGTCATAATGGTACAGCACCATGTTGTAAATCAAATTCAAGCTATGCTTAGTCATACCACACATGCATACAGAAAATATAGAGACAATCATGCAATTTAAAGTGCTGGAAATAAATGAGAGGAAAATGAACTTTACAACCTTGCAATTCATCTTCTCTATTGTTGTCATTTTCCTCCCATTCTTCTCCTTCCCATACCAACTCAGAATGCTTGCTTATCCTCAAGTAACAATTAAAACAATGGCTATGGGGCTAAGATGGATCATGAATGTCTTACACAATGAAAAGTTAGTAGT
>NC_029775.3:47967559-47969693 GCF_000817695.3 Arachis duranensis | reverse complement strand
CAGAGAAGAGAAATTATACCTACGGTTGGGTTACCTCCCAACAAGTGCTCTTTTAGTGCCATTAGCTTGACATGTTGTTCTCCACTTTCTTCCTCTTCTTCCAGTTTGTTAAGAGGAATGACCTCAAAGGAGGGAAAGATTCAGCTAGTGTCCCTTGTCTTGGCCTTTCCTCAGCAAGCTTTCTTTTGCAAATGGCTTGATTGATCTTACTTGCTGGATTAGGGACAAAATTGGTGTTCTTGCTTGTTGCCTTCACTTCTTTAGATTCAAGACTTGGTTGCTGTGTGATTATTGGAGTTTTGTATTCATCCAGAGCCTTTTGAATCGGTGGTTCCATGAACTCTTCCTCACTTGAGTGTGAATTCTCTGGAATGACTTCCTCACTTTCTTGCTCCTCCACTCCTTTCTTTGCACCCAACATTTGACTTAATAGTTCTTTTATGGAGGAGGTTTGTTGTTCTCCCCAAGATTTCTTCATCTCCTCTTCATATTTTTCGATCACAGATTCAAGGGAAGTTTGTGAGGGTTGTGAGTGTTCATGTTTCTTTGTCACCTCAAGTGGCTTTTGTGAATATAAAATTCTTGTCTCATGTTCCTCATCTTTCATTGCAATTTCACTTGACACAAGGACCTTTTGTTCTTATTTTTCCACTTCCTCTTTCACAAATTGATTTTTACTGTTTGATGGTTCTAAGTGTTTCCTTATGTTCTCCAGGTGCTCATTTGTCCTCTGACGGAGGATTTCTTTCCTTTTTCAGGCTTGTTCTTGTCTTTCAAAAATCCTCTGGACTTTTGAAGGAGATCCTCTTAATCACAATTTGAAGAATTATTGAACTCATCATAGTATGGATTACTAAGATTTCTTTGATTTTGACTTTTCCAGCCACAATATGAGTAGTTGTTAGACTCATCAAAATCTGGATCATATTGTGTCTCTGGAAGGTGTCCCATTTTAACTGATTGTTCACATTCTTCTTGATATGTCCAGACACCATGAGGATAATGATATAAGTCATTCTGTGGTTCTGGACAGTATCTCATGTGCTCAACTTGATCAATTTGTGACTCTGGAGCAAGTCTCCATTGATTGAAGTGTTCAGAATTTGTATCTTCTTGGTGATATTCCCAACCATCATTAGAATAATGACTTGAATCATATTGTGATGGTGGGCAATATCCCATGAAGTTTGTTTGATTAAAAGATGAGGTGAACTCCATTTGAATTTTGTAGAACACAACACCAATGAAAATTGAAATTACTCAAATCAGATATGAGTTTTGCTTAGTGAGGCAAAAACACAAACACATTGGTTTCCAACAAAAAGAAAATGCTTGATCTAGACTTCTCACCCACTTAATCATTGTTGATCTAGTCAATCCCCGGCAACGGCGCCAAAAACTTGATGGTGTTTTTGTGGAAAAACGAATTTCCAACACACAAATCCAAGTGGCAAGTATACCGGGTCGCATCAAGTAGTAATAACTCACTTAGAGTGAGGTCGATCCCACAGGGATTGATGGATCAAGCAACTTTAGTGGGTGATTAGTTTAGTCAAGCTAACATTGAGTGAATTGTGTGAAGTTGATCAAAAGAAAGTAAATTGCACGGAATTTAAAAGATGCAGAAAATAAAATTGCAGGAAACTTAAAGAACAAGAAAGTAAAAGAGCAGAAACTTAAATTGCACGAAATGTAAATTGCATTAAATGTAAAGGGGATTGGGTGCAGGGAATTTAAAATTCAATAAGAAAATGTAAAGAGCAATCAAGCAGAGGAGTAAAAGATGAAATAAGTACAGCAGATTTAAACAGAAATGGAAAATTGCTTGAAGAAGCAACACAAAATGTAATTAAGCTCAATTGTGAAATTTAAAGAGACAAGTGAGGATCTCAGGGAATCAATGAGACTAGAAAACAAGTCTAGATCTCAATTCCTTCCTTAATCCAACAGAGAAAATATTTGAAGAAGAAATAGAGATGGAAGCAGTAAAGAGAGCCTTGATTCAAATCACAGTTCCTTGAATTATGCAGCAAAATAAGAACAGAGAGATCTCAGATAGAAATTGAAACAGAATTTCTCCAATCTCAATCCAAAATTTCAAAACAAGAGAAAAACTAAAGAGAGAGCTCTCTAC
>NC_029775.3:47943120-47967286 GCF_000817695.3 Arachis duranensis | reverse complement strand
GTGTAGCGCTCCCCACTTCCCCTTAGGTGCTTGTGTTCGAACCTTGGTGAAAGCACTTGAGGAGCAATTTTTCCTTGATTTTCCATGAAGAGAGCACGACATTGCCCTGCTCTCCAAGAGGGCAGAGCAGAAAAATGAGCGCTACTTTACTTTGGAGTGAGGCTCCAGCTTCGAACCTTGGTGGAAGCACATTGGTTTATTTTCGCTTATTTTTGGCCCTTAAAGATGCCTTCCGTTCCTGCCTCAATTATATGCCAAATATGGATTTCTATATATCGTTAGAAAGCTCTGAATGTCAGCTTTTCAACGCAACTGGAAGCACATCAATTGGACGTCTGTAGCTCAAGTTATAGCCCTTTGAAGGAGGCATGGTCATGCTGTGAGCGCCCAGATTTTACCTTAGCGAAAATTCTTGCTTCCAACCTCACTTTGCATCACGATTCTGCCTGCCCTTGGCAAGAGCAGGGCAGTGTGTGCTGATTGCCTATTCTCTTTTAATTTGGTCATGGGCCACGCTTTTAAAAGCGTGGCCTAAGTCTCCAAAGTGTGCTCCAACTTCAAAGTGTGTCCCAAAGCTTTTTTTTCTCCTTTTTTTGTGCTTCTTTGCTTCTTTTTCTTCTTATTTCCTACAAGATTTATAAAATTAAAAGATCAAGGAAATATACCAATTAAGTATAAAAGCATTCAATATTTAAGCACAAATCATCAATTTCTTGTATGAAAAAGCTTAGAAAAATAGGTATATGATGACATGTCATCAGTGTACAAGGAGGAAAATTTCTAGGATTTCTAGTTACAAGCCGAGGTATAGAAGCCAATCCCGACAAATGCGGACCTATACTAGAAATGAAAAGTCCATAAACAGTCAAGGAAGTACAACGCCTAACAGGGAGACTTGCTGCCCTATCTAGATTTTTGCCATGTTTATCCTCTAAATCTTTTTGTTTTTTCCAAACATTAAAAAAGGAAAACAATTTCAACTGGAATAATGAATGTGAAAATGCTTTTTCCAATATAAAGGCTACCCTTTCAAAACCCCCAATTTTACAAAAGCCCATTCAAGGGAAGACCTTTATCGTTACTTATCCATCCCTGACTGGGCTGTAATCTCCGTTCTTGTTACAGAAAGAGAAAAAGTGCAACGACCCATTTACTTCGTAAGTAAGTCATTACAGCATGCCAAGCTACGTTACCCAAAGATAGAAAAACTAGCTCTTGCTTTAGTATTATCAGCAAGATGCTTCCGACCATACTTCCAAAGTCATGTCATCATTATCTGAACAGATCAACCACTACGGCAAGTTCTCAACAAGCCGGCACTAGCTGGACAAATTATAAAATGGTCTATAGAGCTCTCCAAATTCGACATCAGATATCAAAGAAGAGGACCAATCAAGTCACAATACCTAGCAAACTTCGTCGTCGAGTTCACCACTCCTTATTCGGACAAGCATTCCATAGAGTGGACTATTTATGGATGGAGCATTGAATCCTCAAGGATGTGGAGCTGGTGTCCAACTTGAAGATGGTAACGGATTTGTTCTTGAACATTTTTTACATCTTTTTTTCAAAACAAGTAATAACCAGACAGAGTACAAAGCCCTAATTGCTGGGCTAAGGTTAGCTATTGATCTACACATCTCAAAATTAAAGGTATATTGCGACTTTCTACTATTTTTACAATAGGTAAATAATTTCTTTAAAGTCAAAGACCCTGTATTAGCAAAATACTTAATGATGAGCAGATATTTTATACGCTTTTTGGCATCATTTTCATATAATTTTCAATATGTTCTGTTTAAGTTTTATTATGTTTTCATAGATTTTAGTGCAAAATTCACATTTTTTGATTCTACTTTGGTTTTGTGTATTTTATGGTGATTTCTAGTATTTTCTGGCTGAAATTGAGGAGTTTGAGCAAAAGTCTGATTTGGAGACAGAGAAAGCACTGTAGATCTATCAAGATCTAACTTTCATGGACTCAAAAGAGATTTTTTTGAGCTACGGAAATCCAAATGGCATGCTCTCAATGGTTATGCGAAGCTAACATCCAGGGCTTTTCAGAAATATATGATAGTTTATACTTTGCTTCAAAAATGAAGGCCAAAAACTGGCATTCAACGCCAGCCACCTACCCCGTTCCTGGTGTCCAATGCCCATAGAGGAGTAGCTGGCGTCCAACACCCAAAAGGGGGTCCCTAGCCAGCGTTCAATGCTCATAAGGGACCCTAGCTCGTGGGAGACACTCAAGCTCAGCCCAAACACTCACCAAGTTGGCTCCAGAAGTGGATTTTTGCACTATCAACTTAGTTTATCATATTTCTATAATCCTTAATTATTAGATTAGTATTTAAAGGAGAAAATCACCCCTGTTTAGGAGCTCTTTGGCATATCTTTGCCCATTTGAACCTTTCATTGTATTTTCCTAACAGTATGAGTCACTAAACCTCCTAGGTTAAGGTTAGGAGCTCTTCTGATTTTCATGGATTAATAAGAGTATTATTGTTCTATTCAATTTGTGTGTGACTCTATTCTAAGATGTATCTTCGTTTTTCGGCCTTATCAATGAGATGAACCATGACAAGTTATCTCTATTCTACATGGGTTCAGTGTGCGTCTTTAACCGGAGATCACTGAATCACAAGCTTGATTATACATCTCTTAGACAGCTAATCCATGACTTCGTTGGGGACTTCTCGAAACACCAGTTCATCCAAGGCACGGGGAGATTAGAGTCTTTGTGGTAGAGGCTAGAACTAAGGTGCAACATTCTCAGAGATTTGGAAGATTCGACCTTGTCTGTAGCTTTTTGAGTAAGATCATCAAGGGGATGAACTGCAGGAGCTTCACCCTCATTCAGATAGGGCGCACACTAAACCTGGCGTTCGGCTTGAAGGAGGAAGATTGGCGGCCATTGAACCGGCGTTGATCACTTACAGCCTGCCATGGAAGAAGCCACTCACAGTTGAAGAAGACAGTAAGAAATGTTGATCTAGAAGAATGAAGCATCTCCGAAGCCTCAACCATCTTCTTATAATTGAATTCACAAGCACTAAGTAAATTTATCTATATTTAATTTTTATGCGTTTTCACAACATACATCTTTTCTAATCGCCTGACTAAGATTTACAAGGTGTCCATAGCTTGCTTCAAACCAAGAATCCTCATGGGATCGACCCTGACTTACGTCTAGTATTACTTGGACAACCTAGTGCACTTGCTAATTCAGTTGTGTGGAGTTAAAATCCATGCACCACTTAACTATTGTCAAATCCCCCATTTCTAATTTTTCAAAATTTAAAATTCATCACACACCTAGAGAGCACAATCACTGAGTTGACATTTTATCTAAGCTCGCAAGCACACAATCACATACTTCTTCTCTTTATCAATCTACCTTGCTCACACTAAGTATCAATCTAACCAAGGTTTTAAGTGTCACTCAGGGAGAAGATTGGCGATGGCCTTATATAAAATATCTCAAGACTGGGAATATCCCACAAAACATTGATAATGTTCGGAAATTTTGTTGTCAGGCATCTTTCTTTACTCTATTCAATAATTCTCTATATAGACGAGATTTTTCTAGTCCTTTGTTAAAATGTCTTTCCAAATCGGAGGCCGAGCTAGTTATAACAGAAGCTCATGAAGGTATTTGTAGAACAAACGTCGGAGCTCGGAACCTATCCTCCAAAATACTTAGGGCTGGATTCTTCTGGCCGACCTTACAGCAAGATTGCAATGCCAAAGTAAAAGCTTGTCCTAATTGTCAAAAGCACTCCCCGATTACATATATTCCATGTGAGGTATTACATTATTCTGAAGTAAGTTGGCCTTTTAACCAATGGGGGCTTAATATCCTCGGCCTTTTCCCTTTAGTACCAAGCCAGGTAAAATTTCTAATAGTTACTATTAATTATTTTTCAAAATGGATTGACGCTCAACCCTTAGCTAAAATAACATCTCAACAAATGATTTCCTTTGTCTGGAAATATATCATCAGTAGATTTGGTATACCTCGACACATTATCACTGACAATAGTCGCCATTTTGCCGATCAAAGATTCACCTCTTTTTTTGCATAACTTATAAATAACACAACACTTTTCCTCGATGGAGAACCCGCAAACAAACGGCTTAGCAGAAGCGGCCAATAAAGTCATTTTACATGCCTTATAGAAAAAACTAGATGAAGCCAAAGGACTATGGGCCGATCTCATACCTGAAATCATATGGGGATACAACACCACCATCCATTCAACAACAAAAGAAACACCTTTCTGATTGAAATATGGATCTGAATCCATGATTCGTTTGAAGGTCTCTCAATTATCACTCGAAATGCAATTCACTGATTCTTGGGTACAAGATACAGCTCGACAGATTGATTTAGACACTATTGAAGAAATCCGAGATATAGTAGCCCTACGTCACTGCGCTATGCAGGAATTTATAGCCCGAGAATACAACTAAAAAGCCAACCCGCGATCTTTTCAAGTAAACAATTTGGTACTCCAAAAAACTGAATAGGCAAGCAAACCTCCAGCACATGGAAAGTTAGCCGCAAATTGGGAAGGGTCTTTTCGAGTTATTAAAACACCAGGAAATAGTGCATATCGTTTGCGATCTTTAAACGGTATCACTTTACCTAACACTTGGAATGTTTCTTCATTATAGCTTTACTATAGTTAAAATTCAGGAACAGACTTGTACTCATTTTCTTACTCACAAGATTTGTTTCCCAAAAGAAATTTTGCTTAGAGAGGTTTTAACGAGGCCAGCCTACCTGCACCTTTGTACACAAAGGTCGGCAATATTATACATTTGTCTATCCTCATATTTGAATTATTAATTGATTTTTTCCCTTGTTTTTCTAATCTATATCACTCCAAAATATATCCATCAAACAACAAATAATGACTTACATCATATTAATTGTAACACTCTACCACACAAAGTCTTAGGCTTAAGGCATAAAACTGAGGTGGCAAGGTATTACAACCTCTAAAAATAAAAATATATAATAATATTGAAAGGAGTTTATACCGAGAAGCCTTTGAAGGAAAGATTAAACAAAAGCGTTAATTAGAAAAGCGCATCACTCACGTAAGCAACAAGCGTAAACCGGGTAGGATAAGAGTAAAACAACACATAAATGAATAAAAGAAGAGTTCCAAGATACAGATAACATGGCTTCTGACTTGGCTCGCGATAAAACTGGCCAGAGCATATATAGCTATATATAAAATAAACTGAAAATGCCCAACATACAATTTATAGAACCTATTTCTCCAAATGTACCTCTAAGAGGGATAAAACGTGATATACTAAGGAACGGATTTTTGCGTGATCTAGAATTTCATAAATAAATCCTCATTGAAAGTTTAGCTTCTAGACCGACAAGGAATCTGAAGAGAGAACTTTTGCGTGGTCTAGAATTCAGAATAAATTTCCGTTGCAAGTATAGCTTCTAAACCAACAAAAGTCCTTTCTTACAAACGTTTTGGTTGTCACAAGTAACAAACCCCTAAATAAATTGATAACCGAAGTATTCAAACCTTGGGTCGTCTTCTCAAGGAATTGCAGGGAGGTATGTTCTTATTATTGGTTATGGAAAAGTATATTTTTGGGGTTTTCAAAAGGGTTGAACAAGTAATATAAAATAACAAGTCGTTAAAATAATAACTAATAAAGCTCTTGGCAAGGTATGAGAACTGGAAGTCCTATCACAGTTATCCTTATCAATTGTGATGAGAATTGGATTTTTCTCCCACTAAGTCAACCTCTAACTATGAAGGTAAGTTAAGTGGATGAATTAATTTTTATCCCTCAAGTCCTAGTCTTTCCTTGGAAAAGACTAGAGTTAGTGGAACTCCAATTAATTCTTGAAGAATTCCAATTTTCAGTCATCAATGAGTTTGATAACTCAAGAGTTACCAATTAATCAACCAAACCCATAAGGGAATAAAATCTACTTGAATGAAAATAATTTGGATAGAGCCCAAGCATCAATAACATAAATTAGAGAAAACAATCATAAGTCTGAAATACCTCAAATTATATTAATTAAGAAAATCCTAACATGAAAAGTTCATAAGCCAAATAGGCAACATAACTAATACAAGCATTAAAGTATCTGAAAGTAAAAGAGGAATACAAAATAAAAAGGAATATTGAACCCAATGAGGAGTTGAAATCCTAAATCCTTTAAGAGGAATCCTAATCCTAAATCCTAAGAGAGAGGAGAGAACCTCTCTCTCTAAAAACTACATCTAAAACTATAAAAAGCGTATTATGAATGAATGATTATGAATGGATGCATTCCCCCAATTTATAGCCTCTAATATGTGCTTTCTGGGCCAAAAACTAGGTCAGAAACAACCCAAAAATCGCTAATTTCGAAATCTGGTACGTATAGGTCGCGGGAAAGTGAGCGGAAGCGTCGTCCACACGTTTGCGTGGAATGAGATTCGCAGATGCGACGTGTCCACGTGGAGCGCGCGTTCGCGTCACCTATCTTTACGGCCACTATGGCGAATTATATATCAAATGGAAGCCCCGGACATTAGCTTTCCAACGCAAGTGGAACCGCATCATTTGAACCTCTGTAGCTCAAGTTATGATCGTTTTAGTGCGAGAGGGTCAGGCCGACAGCTTTGCAGTTCCTTCAACTTCTTGTATTCCTTCCACTTTTGCATGCTTCCTTTCCATCGTCTGAGCCATTCATGCCCTGTAATCCCTGAAATCACTTAACACACATATCACGGCATCTAATGGTAACAAGAGAGGATTAATATTAGCAAATATAAGGCCAAAGAAGCATGTTTTCAATCATAGCACAAAATCAGGAAGGAGAATGTAAACCCATGCATTTAGTATGACTAAGTGTATGAAAGATCGATAAATCCACTCAATTAAGCACAAGATAAACCATAAAATAGTGGTTTATCAACCTCCCCACACTTAAACATTAGCATGTCCTCATGCTAACCTCATGAGAAGCTATAAAGGAGTGAAGAGGAATGATAGAGAGTATGCAATGCAACCTATCTATGTGAATGCAACTACATGCAAAATGTTTCTACCTACTGGGTTAAAAGTGAATAAGTTCTTCAAGACAAATATGAATCAAATTCCATTAATTCAAATTATATAATTAAAAGCAAGTAAACCTGTAAGAAGATAGCTAATGAAAGTAGGGAACATAGAATCAAGCATTGAACCCTTACCGGTAGTGTATATCACTCTAGTCTCTCAGGTGTATAGGGTTATTCACTCTACTCTTCTCTAATCATGGTTTCTAAACTTTATTCTTCATCTAACCAATCAACAAATATTTAATGTACTAATGCAAACATCATGAGGTCTTTTCAAGGTTGTAATGGGGCCAAGGCAAGGGTAAGGGTATATGTATGGCTAAGTGAGCTATAAATTGAATCTTTGAATAACCTGGGCTATCACCTAACATACATACATTCTATATAACTTCTAAAATCATGCCTACCTACCCATAATTCCCACTTTTGTATCACATACTCATGTATCAACTTTTCTTTTGTGTCACATATGCATTGATTTTTTATTAACTTAACATTGGGGTAATTTTGTCCCATTATTTATTTATTTATATTATATATTTTTCTTTTCTTTTTTTTCTCTCTTTTTTTCTCTTTTTTTTTGAGACATAAAAACTAAAATAACATATCAATGCATATGAAATTTTTAATTTTCTATTTTACATGAGTAGATACCCAAATTTCCCAATATTCAGAATTAGAAACATGATACATTCCCTTATTAACCCATGTTCCCACAGTTTCCCCACACTTAGTTGATGCACAACCTCTATCTTAAGCTAACCAAAGATTCAATTGGGATATTTAATTTTTTTTTCTGCTTAAGGCTAGTGATGTGGTTATAAAACAGAAAGGGATTAAAAGCTCAAAGTGGCTAACAAGGGTGACATAAAAGGGTAGGCTTATTTGGGATAAGTGAGCTAAAACAAGTAATGGCCTCAATCATATGCAAGCATGTAAATACACTAAATAATGGACATATAAAATGAAACAAAGTAAAGATTGCAATCATAGAGAAGAAAACACACAAGAATAAAAATTTATGGTTAAATAATGTAACCATGTAATTAAGCTCAAGACTCACAGGTTGTGTGTTCTTTAGCTCAAAAACCATGTTCCAAATACAACTTCAAACAAATTTAACATATAAAAAATTTTAATTTTTTTATTTAAATTAGTAAAATTTTTCAAAAATAGGGGTCTTAACAAGAAACTTATTATTTTAACCAAGTAGTAACTAAATGCATAAAATAAAATAAAAACATGCAAATACAACAATTAACAAATTAAGAAAATAGAGTATTGGTGTTGAAAAGAAGGTAACTAATCCCTGGAAGTCGGTATCGACCTCCCCTTACTTAAAGATTGCACCGTCCTCGGTGCATGCTAAGATGTGCAAGTGGATGGGGGTTGTGGTTCCTCAGCTGGGGCTCTTTTTGTTCTTTTCCTTGCCGGTGGTTTGGGAGTAGCTTTCTCTTTACCCTTCTTGGTGGCCATCCTGAAAAGGGAAAAAGAAAGTAACTTTGAAAGCTAAGGGTTAGAGCAAGGAAGAGAGCGGGAAAGGTGGTAATCAATGCACAATAAAGAAGAATGACGTTACCACATGGTCATGACTACATGTGAAAAGTTCATCAATGGAAATATAGCAAGTGCATGTAATAACAATTAAATGCAAGATGTTTATTGGCAATGCTGGCAAAGGCATGAGTAGCATATATCAAGAATTCAATGTCCAAGTTAGATTACCAAGTCTTTCAAACTAACAACATGTTTGTAATGACAATTATATTTAATGAATATGATATGAAAAAGGGTTTCGTGAAAAGCAAGCATTCAGAGTAGTAGGATAAAAGATACTGAAAAACAGTGCATAATGCCATATAGGCATTTTCACAAACACTTAGTATGCATGGTAAATAATCTAATTGAAAATAATAAATTCAACATGCAAGCAACCCTTTAAAAATTAATATATAATTGCCAAACAATTTTGCAACAATCCACAATGACCCAAATAAATTTCCAACACCAATTAAAAAGAAAAAGAAAGAAAAAGAAAACATATGAAATGAAAGTAAAAAGAAAGAGAAAGGAAGAAGAAAAAATAAAGAAGAAGAATAGAAAAGTAAGGATTTAAGATATTTGGCAAATTAGGATAAGCTGTGCAGCGCAGGCAACGCGGACGCATGGGAGACGCATTCGCACGAATGCGCTTAGATGGATTGATGCGGTCGCGTCGATCACGCGGTCGCGTGACTCGTTTTACGCGATTGGCGCGAGGGCAGCCTTGTGTTCGCACAACTCTCTGTTCAAAATCTTATTTTGCCAAAATATGGGTGACGCGATCGCGTGGGTCATGCAATCGCGTGAGTGGCCAATATTGGGATATGATGCAGACGCGTGGGGCACGCGTTCGCGTGGGGCACGCGTTCGCGTGGTAGGGACTGTGCGTCTAGCACTAATCCAGCACCACTCCAGCATAACTTTCGGCTATGCACCCTTTTCTCGTCGATTACCAGGTCACGCGGCCGCGTGGGTGATGCGGACGTGTGGGAGGCGTGTTTCCCATGTGACGCGGACGCGTCAGCGACGCGGTCGCGTGGGATGATTTATGCAAAGGCACGCCTCTAGCCACGCTCTCGCGTGACTCTCTGTTCAATTTTATTTTCTTCTCAACGCATCTATGACGCGGACGCGTCGGCGACACGGACGCGTCGGCGACGCTGGCGCGTCGCATGCGATTTCTTCTTTTTTTTTAATGCAGAATGCAATGTATGTTATGCAAAATTCCAGGTTCAATCAAAAACTCAAAAACAGACTAAAATTTAAACTGAAAAAGGAACGATCATACCATGGTGGGTTGTCTCCCACCCAGCACTTTTAGTTATAGTCCTTAAGCTGGACATTTGGCGAGCTCCTTGTTATGGTGGCTTGTGCTTGTATTCATCCAAAAATCTCCACCAATGTTTGGAGTCCAGTAGCCTCCGGGGTCCCAAACTAGGCGCAGAAAGCCTTCAAGTAAGTTAAAGCAAGTGACAAGGCCCCAAGAGTGTTGATTGCCACAATAAATTTCGGGGTCCCAAATCTTGCTTTTGCACCCGTCTTCTTGTTGATCATTATGATTCCATCCGGGTAGCAAGCAATCTGAATTCTCACTAAAGCGGCCAAACAACTTCCTTGACCCATTCAGTTGAGCTTTACACCAACCTTTGTATTTAAACTTTGAGCTTCCAACCATAATAAACCTTACAGGACAATTCTTACCACTGACCATCTTCCTCTTACTCTTGATGCCACAAAGAGCTCTAAGTTGACCATCCGTCTCCAGTAGCCCATATTCAAGTGGAATTAGAAAGCTAAGGGATATGAATTTTACGCACTTTAATCTTGTGAAGGATGATGGAAACCTAGGGGGAGGTGTTTCTAATGAACGTGCAAGCTCCACTCCTTTGTGCTCTTCTTCGACATCTTCCACCTTTTTGTAATCTTCTTCAATATCAACCTCTTCCTCTTGGTGGATTTCTTCCAATTCAATCTCTTCTTCATTGTTCACCAAGGGCATGAGAGGTTGTTCTTCTTCTTCTTTCATCTCCATGTCAAGTCCAATGGGAGAGGACACAAATGTAGAAAAAAATTCATCAATGATCGAATCCATCTCTTGACCATCCCTTTCAAAGTCTTCAATCATGAGATGCCTTGGAGGTTGTACACGCTCCTCAACATCAATTTCAAACGTCTTTGAAGGAGGTTGTATAACTTGACTTTCCCATGGAGGTTCAGCATCTCCTAAGTCTTCAACCACTGCTTCCTCTTCCTCTTCAATAATTCCGGCTTCCTCCACTTGTTCCAGTACAAATTCATGCTCCTTACTGTCCACCGGAGTTTCTAATGTCTCCTTCATGCTACGTTCTTCATTAGATTGTCCACATGAAGCCATGGGGGTTCCTTGAGTGTCCGAACGTTTGGAAGCTAATTGATTTATTGCTTGCTCCAGTTGATGAAGGGTTGCATGAAATTGATCTACTGATTCCTTGAGGCGAGCCTGTGATTCTTGGGTCGATCCAAAAATTGGCAGTGGTGGTTCTTGGGAGTAATTGGGGTGGGATTGGGGTGGTTCTACATATGGTTCATACGGTTCATAGGGTGGTTGGTTTGGTGGATATGTGTTAGGGTCATATGGAGGTGAGTGGCTGATGTTAGGATTTTTGCTAGTAAAGAATTTATAAAAATATTCGCGTTGTAGATATAGCTTTTAAACTAACAGAAATCCCTTCGTACAAAAGTTTTGGTTGTCACAAGTAACAAACCCCTAAATAAATTGATAACCGAAGTATTTAAACCTCGGGTCGTCTTCTCAAGGAATTGCAAGGAGGTATGTTCTTATTATTGGTTATGAGTTTGTAAATTGGGGGTTTTAAGAATGAGGAACAATTATGCTGAATGACAAGTAAAATAAATAATTGACTGTAAAGCAAACCCTTTGGTAAGGTACGAGAAATTGGAAGTCCAGACTTAGTTATTCTTATCAATAATAATGAAAGATAAATCTTAATTCCACTTAGTTAACCTTTGCTAAAGCAAAGGAAAGTCAAGGGACTAATTAGTTTGACCTTCGAATCCTATTTATTTCTTAAGAAAAGGTTGGGATTATTGAAGTTCAATTCAATTAGCAAAGATAACAGTTATCAATTATGTTGAGCTGAGATAACTCCTGAGTTACTGATTTCTTAACCAAGACCAAAAAGGTGGAAAGCTGAATTGAAATCATAAATCTAAAAACATCTCAATAATGTATAATCCTAACATGAAAAGTTTATAAGCCAATTGGGCAATACAAATCAAATACCAATAAAAGCATTAAAGTATCTAAGATAAGAGATAAATATAAAGTAAAGGAAATATTGAACCTGATGAAGAGTCGAATTAAATCCTAATTTCTAAAAATCCTACCTAAATCCAAAGAGAGAGGAGAGAGCCTCTCTCTCTCTAAAAACTACATCTAAAACTAAAATTATGAATTATGAAAAGCATGATGAGTCTCTGCAAGTTCTCTGACTTTAATCTGTGTTTCTGGGCCGAAAACTGGGTTGAAATGCGGCCCAGAATCTCTGCCAGCGACTTTTGTAATTCTGCAGATTGCGTCATCCATGCGGACGCGTCATTCGCGTTTTTCCCTGCCACGCGTTCGCGTCGTCCACGCTTCCGCGTCACTTGTGCTTTTCTAATCTGTGCGGTCGCGTGAGCCATGCGACCGCGTCACTGCGGATTCCTTTCTTCCACGCGGTCGCATCGCTGAGGCGTACGCGTCACTTCTCGCTGATCATCTCCTCAATTTCTTGTGTTCCTTCCATTTTTGCTAGCTTCCTGTCCAATCTCTCACTCATTCATGCCCTATAAAGCCTGAAACACTTAACACACAGATCAAGGCATCGCATGGTAATAAGAGATGATTAAGATTAGCTAAATTAAGACCAAAGAAGCATGTTTTCAATCATGTAATAATTTTAGGAAGGAAATATAAATGCATGCTAATTATATGAATAAGTGGGTAAAGACCATGATAAAACCACACAATTAAACACATTGTGAACCATAAAATAGTGGTTTATCAGTGGCGGAAAGGGGCTTGTGAGTATGGTGGTCTAAAGTTATGTTGAGGAGAGGGTTCATAAGCATATGGTGGTGGTTGTTGATAATCTAAAGAGCACTCCCCATAGCCATTGCCTTGATATGCATCACAGAATGGTTGTTGATAGTCCATTGGAGGTGGTTGTTGCCATGAGGGTTGATTAAATCCTTGTGGTTCCTCCCATCTTTGATTGTTCCAACTGTGATGCCTGTTCTCATTGTAATTTTCTCTTCCTGCAAAATAATTGTAACCAGACTCATAGCCAAAGGGGTGAGAGTTCATGGTAGTAGGAAAAAAAATAAAAACAAAAACTAACAAAAAGAAAATATTTTGAAAAAGATATGATTTTTGAAAAAGATTTGAAATTTGATTTGGAAAAAAGATAAGATAAGATAAAAATTTTAAAATCTGAAAATTTTTTTTTGAAAAATATTTACAATAACCAATAATAAGGCACACGTTTGCAATTCCCCGGCAACGGCGCCATTTTGAAGAGAGATCTTTTGCGTGGTCTAGAATTCAGAATAAATTTTCGTTGCAAGTATAGCTTCTAAACCAACAAAAGTCCTTTCTTACAAACGTTTTGGTTGTCACAAGTAACAAACCCCTAAATAAATTGATAACCGAAGTATTCAAACCTCGGGTTGTCTTCTCAAGGAATTGCAGGGAGGTATGTTCTTATTATTGGTTATGGAAAAGTATATTTTTGGGGTTTTCAAAAGGGTTGAACAAGTAATATAAAATAACAAGTCGTTAAAATAATAACTAATAAAGCTCTTGGCAAGGTATGAGAATTGGAAGTCCTATCACAGTTATCCTTATCAATTGTGATGAGAATTGGATTTTTCTCCCACTAAGTCAACCTCTAACTATGAAGGTAAGTTAAGTGGATGAATTAATTTTTATCCCTCAAGTCCTAGTCTTTCCTTGGGAAAGGCTAGAGTTAGTGGAACTCGAATTAATTCTTGAAGAATTCCAATTTTCAGTCAGCAATGAGTTTGATAACTCAAGAGTTACCAATTAATCAACCAAAGCCAAAAGGGAATAAAATCTACTTGAATGAAAATAATTTGGATAGAGCCCAAGCATCAATAACATAAATTAGAGAAAACAATCATAAGTCTGAAATACCTCAAATTATATTAATTAAGAAAATCCTAACATGAAAAGTTCATAAGCCAAATAGGCAACATAACTAATACAAGCATTAAAGTATCTGAAAGTAAAAGAGGAATACAAAATAAAAAGGAATATTGAACCTGGTGAAGAGTTGAAATCCTAAATCCTTTAAGAGGAATCCTAATCCTAAATCCTAAGAGAGAGGAGAGAACCTCTCTCTCTAAAAACTACATCTAAAACTATAAAAAGTGTATTATGAATGAATGATTATGAATGGATGCATTCCCCCACTTTATAGCCTCTAATCTGTGCTTTCTGGGCCAAAAACTGGGTCAGAAACAACCCAGAAATTGCTAATTTTGAAATCTGGTACGTACAGGTCGCGGGAAAGTGACGAGGAAGCGTCGTCCACGCGTTTGCGTGGAATGAGCTTTGCAGATGCGACGTGTCCGCATGGAGCGCGCGTTCATGTTGCCTATCTATACGACATCAAAGCCCCGGACGTTAGCTTTCCAACGCAAGTGGAACCGCATCATTTGGACCTCTGTAGCTCAAGTTATGATCGTTTTAGTGCGAGAGGGTCAGGCTAACAGCTTTGCAGTTCCTTCAACTTCTTGTATTCCTTCCACTTTTGCATGCTTCCTTTCCGTCCTCTGAGCCATTCATGCCCTGTAATCACTGAAATCACTTAACACACATATCAGGGCATCTAATGGTAACAAGAGAGGATTAATATTAGCAAATATAAGGCCAAAGAAGCATGTTTTCAATCATAGTACAAAATCAGGAAGGAGAATGTAAACCCATGCATTTAGTATGAATAAGTGTATGAAAGATCGATAAATCCACTCAATCAAGCACAAGATAAACCATAAAATAGTGGTTTATCAGAATCCTTTCGTACAAAAGTTTGGTTGTCACAAGTAACAAACCCCTAATAAAATTAATAATCGAAGTATTTAAACCTCGGGTCGTCTCTAAAGGAATTGCATGGAGGTGTGCTTATAATTGGTTATGGAAAAGTGTGTTTTGGGGTTTTGTGAATAAGAGAACAAGGAAAGTAAATGGCAAAAGGAATAAACTAATAACTAGAAAAGCTCTTGGTAGGGTATGAGAACTGGAAATTCTATCCTAGTTACCCTTATCAATTGTGATGAGAATTGTTCATTGCTCCCACTTAGTTAACCCTCAACGAATGAAGGAAAGTCAAGTGGATTATCAATTTGATTCCTCAAGTCCTAGTCAACTCCTAAGGAAAGACTAGCTTTAATGGAATCCTAATCAATCAGCAACTTTCAATTATCAATCAACAAAGGAGTTTGATAATTCAAGTGTTACCAATTACTCAACCAAGCCAAGAACATAGAATCCTACTCTAACAACCTTCTAAGCATTTTGTCCAGCACTTGGCAGGTATAAAATAAAGCATAGAAAAGCAATAATAGAATATTAAATCCAAACAAATACAAAATACCTCAAATTGCATTAAATAGAAAATCAAAGCTAACAAAAGAGTAGAAGAGAAACTAAATTAAAGGAACATTGAACCTGAATTTGATGAAGAAATAAACCTAAAACTAATAGAAATCCTAAATCCTAAAACCTAGAGAGAGGAGAGAGCCTTTCTATCTAAAAACTACATCTAAAACCTAAAATTGTGTGAATGAAAAGTTGAATGATTAATGAATGGATTCACCCACTCGGTAGCCTCTAATCTATGTTTTCTGGGCCAAAACTTGGGTCAAAAACAGCCCAGAAATTGCCCCCAGCAATTTCTAATTCGTCCAGCACATGTCTCACGCATACGCGTCATCCACGCATACGCATGGATTGAACTTTTGCCAGGTCACGCGTACGTGTGATCCACGCGTGTGCATCGCCCAACAGACAAGCAGCTATGGCAAATCATACATTGTTGCGAAGCCCCGGATGTTAGCTTTCAAACACAACTAAAACCGCCTCATTTGAACCTTTGTAGCTCAAGTTATGACCATTTGAGTGTGAAGAGGTCAGGGCTGACAGCTTTGCAGTTCCTTCAGCTTCTTGTATTCCTTCCACTTTTGCATGCTTCCTTTCCATCCTCTAAGCCATTCCTACCCTGTGATCTCTGAAAATACTTAACACACATATCAAGACATCAAATGGTAATAAGAGAGAATTAAAACTAGCTAAATTAAGACCAAAGAAACATATTTTCAATCATAGCACAAAATCAGGAAGGAAAATATAAAACATGCGAATTCTATGAATAAGTATGAGAATAGTGGATAAAATCCACTCAATTAAGCACAAGATGTGCCACGAAATAGTGGTACATCAAATCTCCCCACAGTTAAATATTATCATGTCCTCATGCTAAGCTCAAGAGAAGATATAAGAGTGAAGAAGAATGGTAGAAAGTATGAGATGCAACCTATAAATACAACTATATGCTAAGATATTTCTGTCTACTCGGTTAAAAGTAAATAAGCTCTTCAAGACAAACATAAATAAGATTTCACTAATTCAAATTATACAATAAAAGACAAGTAAACTTGTAAGAAGATAGCTCATGAAAGCAGGGAACATAGAATCAAGCATTGAACCCTCACATGAAGTGTATATGCACTCTAATCTCTCAAGTGTCTAGGGTCAATCACTCTACTCTTCTCCAATAATGCTTTCTAAAACTTTGTTCTTCATTTAACCAATCAACAAGTATTTAGTATACCAATGCAAACATCATGAGGTCTTTTCAAGGTTGTAATGGGGCTAAGGTAAGGGTGAGGATATATGTATGGCCAAGTGAGCTAAAATATGAATCTTTGATTAACCTAAGCTTTCATATAACACACATACACACTCTATGTAACTCTAAAATCATGCCTAACTACCCAAAATTCCAACTTTTGTATATTTCACATACTCATGTACCAATATTTTTTTCTTTAATATATATATATTTTTCTCCTTTTCTTTTTCTTTTTCTCTTTTTTTATTAAAAATATAAAAGTAAACATAACATATCAAAGCACATGGCTCTTTTAATTTTCCTGGTCTCACATGAGTAGGTACCCAAATTCCCAATATTTTGTCAATGAAACATTATACACTTCCATCAACAGAAGTTCCCACAGTTCCCCACACTTAATTGACACACAATCTCTATCTTAAGCTAACCAAAGATTCCAATGGGATAAGTAATTGTTTTTTCGCTTAAGGCTAGTGATGTGGTAAAATATAGAACAGAAGGGGATTAAAAGGCTCAAAGTGGCAAACAAAGGTGATTGAAAGGGGTAGGCTATTTAGGATAAGTCAGCTAATACAAATGATGGCCTCAATCATATGCAAGCATGTAAATACACTAAACAATGGACATATAGAATGGAACAAAGTAAAGATTGCAATCATAGAGAAGAAAACACACAAGAATAACATATTATGGTTGAATAATGTAACCATATAATTAAGCTCAAATCTCACAGGTTGTGTGTTCTTAGCTATAATTCAGGTTCCAAATTACAATCCTCAAACAAGTTTAAAAAAATTTCAATTTAAATAAGTGAAATATTGTAAAAATGGTCTTGAAAAGAAACTCATTATTTTAACTAAGCAAGACATACATGCAAACAAACATGTAAATGCAACAACTAACAAGGAAAATAAATGATTGGTGTTGAAAAGAAGGTAACTAACCCATGAAAGTCGGTATCGACCTCCCCACACTTAAAGATTGCACCGTCTTTGGTGCATGCTAAGATGTACAAGTGGACAGGATGCTCCAACTGATGCTTGTAGATGCAAGCGCCTTAACTGGAGGTCTCGTGGTTCCTTTCCATGCTGGTGTCTTGTCAGTGACCTTCTCTTTTCCTTTATTCGTACCCCTGTCTAAAGAAGAAAGAAAAGGAAGAGTGTGAAATATAGACAACTAAGAACGGAAGGTAGAAAATTCCAAGTGATAATGAATGCCAAAGGAAAGATGTTAGCCCAACTACATGGTAGCTACAACATGTTTGTAAGACATCAATACGGATCAAAAAGGCAATTCATAAAATTAGATGCAAGATGGTAAAAAGCATGCAAGTAATGGGCATGAGAAGCATAATTCAAGCATCAATTATTAAATGTGCCAAATTAAAGAGCATATGTAATAAAGACAATTGTGAAAAATAATCTCAAATACATGTGGAATCCAAGTGTTGTGAAAAAGAGGCATACAAGTAAATGAGTAAAAGAAAATAGGATTCAAAGTGCCAGAAAAGCTTTTTCACAAACACGTGGTGTGTAAGATATAATTGGAATGAAAATAATGTAATCCAAATGTATAAGAGAGCCAAATTGAAATATCAATTGTCAAATCACTCCTCATAAAATAGACAAGCTCAAAATAATAAAATAGTACCCAAATAAAATTCCAACACCAACATAAAAATGCATGAGAAGAAACCATAGATAACTAAGGCAACATAAAATAAATAAATACAATAATGGAAAGAAGGGGGACAGAGTAGATGGGGGGCAAAAGAAGGGGAAAGGAGAGAAGAAGGGAGAAGGGCATGAGAAACAGGACGCGACGCATAAGCGTGCATCACTCGTACGCGTGAAAACTGAGTTGGCCCTGCAACGTGTAAGCATCGCCCATGCATATGCGTGGGTGGTCTGAAAGAACCACAATCACCCCCAATGATTTCTGATATGTCTAGCACGTGCGCATGTCACGCGTACGCGTCGTTCACGCGTACGCGTGGATTGAACTTTCGCCAGGTCACGCGTACGCATGATCCACGCATGCGCGTTGCCCAACAGCTAGGTAGCTATGATAAATTATATATCGTTGTGAAGGCTCGGATGTTAGCTTTCCAATGCAACTAGAACCGCCTCATTTGAACCTTTGTAGCTCAAGTTATGATCTTTTAAGTGTAAAGAGGTCAGGGTTGACAGCTTTGCAGTTCCTTCAGCTTGTTGTATTCCTTCCATTTTTGCATACTTCCTTTCCATCCTCTAAGCCATTCCTGTCCTGTGATCTCTGAAAACACTTAACACACATATCAAGGCATCGAATGGTAATAAGAGAGGATTAAAACTAGCTAAATTAAGACCAAAGAAACATATTTTCAATCATAGCACAAAATCAGGAAGGAAAATGTAAAACATGCGAATTCTATGAATAAGTGTGAGAATAGTGGATAAAATCCACTCAATTAAGCACAAGATGTACCACGAAATAGTGGTGCATCATATACAATAGAGATATAAAGTATCTACAAACATATCAAAAACCAAAATAAAATCCCAAATAGCTAGAGTCCTTCGCCTCAGAAACTTCCAGAATGCCTCAACGACTTGCCTTACGTCCTGCATCTTGAAAACAAAAATATCACATGGGATGAGAACTATAGGTTCTCAGTATTGTAACAGTACCTACATAACTAACATATAAGGTCCCGGGAAAGCCGAAGGTGATCCTAGAACTTTAGACAAAAGATTCAAAGCTAAAAATGAAATCTAAAACCATAAATTACGGAGAGGTATCTAAGTTTAAGGATTCCTAGTTTTTATCACAGTTCTAACCTAAGTCCCTAAGTTCACCGCCTTTCTTCTAACCCTCCAAAACACCAATACACAGACAAACAATGCATACAGAGAAAACACAAGAAGTTTACAATTACAACAAATAGGACATATAGCAGTTAAGCATGAATATCAGTTACACAACCCAAGAAGGAAAAACCAAACAAACTACTCAAATGCTTATAATGCATGCCTTTTCTACTAGCTGTGAGCTCACGTGTTGGTTACTTTGCCAGAACCTGACCCATCCAGTAGCTAACCCAGATATCGTCCTCTTGAAAACCAGTGGGCGGTATACTCCCACGAACCCCACCATTGCGAGCGGTACACAACCACGAACCTTGCAAGATCTTCAATTGGAAAATAACACACACATGTAGGCGGTAAACCACCATGAATCCCACATAACATTCTCTTTAAAAACATGTGGGCGGTACACCACCATGAACCCCACAAAGCATTTTCATTTAAAAACATGTGGGCGGTGATGACATGTCATAATGTCATGTTTTTCTATGCTTTTTCATACAAGAAATTGATGATTAGTGCTTAAATAATGCATTCTTGTGTGCTTAAATGGTATATTTCCTTTATCTTTTGATTCTATGAATTTTGTAGGAAATAAGTAGAAAAAAAAGCAAAATAGCACAAAATCAGCTCAAAAGAAGAAAAGAAGGATTTTAGGGCACACTTTGAAGTGAAGGAAAGCAGGGAGGAAGGCCGAGCATATAAAGATGGAGAAGAAGCAACGTTGGTGGCCAAGTTGGACCACCAACATTGACTCAAACTTAGAAGAGAAATAGACACTCCTTTGTAACTAATGTTGAAGCTCACGTTTGAGGTAACGTTGAACATCCAACGTTAACCCCAACGTGATAAGGAAATGAGCTTTCTGGAGTTTTTGAAAAACTGCAGGGATACAGACGCGTACTATACGCGCACGCGTGGATTGGAAATTCTGACAATCCACGCAAACGCGCACATGCCGCGTACGCGTCGATAGGAGACGTTGGACCCCAAACGCTACCTCCAACGTGAAAGCCAACATGAGCAATCTTGAATCTGGGATTCTGAGTTTAAAAAAGCACAAGGGCATGCTCGCACCTATGGCGCGTACACGCAAGTTCAACCATTGAGTATCCGCGCAGACACACACATGCCGCGCATGCGTGGATGAGCTTCGTGATCCAAGTGCGCAGACCCGCGCGGTACGCGTATGTGCAGGATGGCTGACGTTAGCCCTCCAACGTTGAGTCAAACGCCAATGATAGCAGTATTTTCCTTTTTTGCTGGTCTGTTCGAAGTGGCGTTTGAGTCAACGTTGACACTCAAACATTGACTCAAACTTGAAGCACCAGTATTCAAACTTTGCTCAGATTTCTTCTCAAAACTGAAAGCCAATCCTTCAAATCTAAAGCAAGCAAAGCCCATTATCATCACTCAAAGGCATAAGAAACAATTAGATTAGGAATTTCATTTTATTTGTAATTTGTTTTCAATTTCATTTTCATTTGTCATTTTTGTAAAAGTCTATAAAAAGGCATCTGTTCCATTTTAGATAGGAGGCTGGCTCCACTAGGGAGCAGTAGGAGTAGAGCTCTCTCTTTTAGTTTTTCATTTTGAATTTGAATTTTGGATTGGGATTGAAGGAATTATGTTTCATTCTTGATCTGAAACTTCTCTTTGTTTATCTTCTGCATAATCTTAGTGCATTGAGAATTGAATCTGAGATTTCATTTACTGCTTCCATCTTTTTTTCTTCTGCAAATTGTTTTCTGCTGGATCAAGGAAGGAATTGAGATCTAGACTTGTTTTCTAGTCTCATTGATCCCCTGAGATCTTCACTTGTCTTTTTGGATTTCACAATCAAATTGAGTTTTCTTGTTGTTTTGAATTTTTCAAGCAATTTTCCTTTTCTGTTCAGATCTGTTGCAAGTTATTGCATCTTTTACTTCTCTGTTTGATTGCTATTTACACTTTCTTGTTTGATTTCTTGGATCCCAGCTCCTAAAATCCTTTTATTTTTTCTGCAATTTAAATTTCTAGTTGCTTAATCTATTGCTTTCTTTAATTTTCAGTTCCCACTCCCTTTTATATTCACAGCAATTTACATTTATTGTCATTTAAGTTTCTGTAATTTACGTTCCTTGCTCTCTAAGTTTCTGTCCAATTTACTTTCTACACTTTAAATTTTCTTGTCATTTACTTTCTGCTGCATCAATTATCACTCACCAATATTAGCTTGACTAAACTAATCACCCACTAAAGTTGCTTCATCCATCAATCCCTGTGGGATCGACCTCACTCATGTGAGTAATTACTACTTGATGTGACCCTGTACACTTGCCGGTGAGTTTTGTGTTGGAATTCGATTTCCACTCATTAGGCGGTAAACCACCAAAAACCCCATAAATATCTCGATGTTGGGCAAGCGGTAAACCACCAGGAACCTTTCCAGGTCAAGCTCAAAAGAGTTTTATTTTCAAATTCATTACAAATTATTCATTCATATCCAAACAAAATCATCAATTCTTATACATATACATATATACATCATCCAACATCACAAACTTGCATTATCCACCACCATCACTTTTTCTCATGCCATTAATCATCAACCCAACTATTTCATAACAATTTGACATAATATACACACTAATACATGATTCAACCTATCCTAAGTCATCTAGCCTAAATTTTCAGGACACATTATATTTTAGATATGAGAAACTGAAATCATACCTTGGCTGATCCTCTGTTAATCCCGAAACGTCACAATTGGCTACCGTTCCACAAAACCCAAGGCTCCAAACCCCTCCAATGAAAATTCAGCTTCCAATGTTCACTCCCAAGCATCCAATTTTACCAACTCCATCTCCAATTCAACATAATTTTAATCTAATACAATTAATCATCACTAAATCAACATAAACTTCACTTAAAAATAGATTTCACAAGGGTTAGAGGTTCTTCACCTTACCAATGGAGATTTGAGTCAATACCCAACAAGTCAATAAAGCTAATTTGATCCTAAACACCAAAATCACATAATCTCTCAAAAATCAAAACCTAAATTCGTGAAAAATGGGGAAACAAAAAACTGGGTACACAATATCAAATTTCTTACCAAATAATTGAGTGGGTTTCACAGAAAATTCTAAGACGAACGCGTGGCCGCTGATGGCTCGTCAATCAGAGCTTCGGATCAAAAGTTACAAAAGATTGAATTTTTGAGGTAAAAGGAATTTTGGAGATTCATCAATTCTGTTCTTCTCTACATGAATTGGAAGAATGAAGAAGAAGAAGGCTGTTTGGCAAGCCTATAATGAGGGTTAGGTGGGTGGGCTTGGGCCCACCTGGGTTCGGTTCGTTCGCTTCGGCCTATTCGGCCCAATCTTTGGCCAAATTATTTAAAATTAGTGTCAAAATTTTTATTTTAATTAATTCTTCCATTATAAACTATAAAATTTAATTATCTAATTTCTTTGATAAATAATTAATTTATTATCTAATTATTCACTACTTATGCGAGATTTACATTCTACCCACTTAATTAGGAATTTTGCCCACAAAATTCGCTTTCCAATTGTCAAATACGCGCTCTCAAATTCAACTAAACTCGTAGCATTCATTCTACCACTTTCCAATATCAATTCAAATACCTATTTATATCACTCCTTCATATACACAGCGTTATAAATTTAACCAAATTCAAGCCTATGTCGTACTCATCCATTTGTATTTTCGTAAAAATTTTGATATAACCTCCCCTAAAAGTGAACTTAGCCACTTTAAAGGTTCCCTAAATTCAACAAGCTACCAACCTCTTCTTCGTCAAAGAATCCTCAGACCCTCAATAGTAATATACCTTGTCAACAAAATACTCTTTCAACAGTAGTACTTTTATTAATTCATAGGATTCAACAGGGCTCCTCCCCTCAACCTAGGAGGTTTAGAAACTCATACTAAACTAAAAATACAATGGAAAATGTGTAAAACGTTCAAAGAATGATAAAAAGGTTCGAAGAAGGTCTGTATTACATAAATATAATCCCTTAAATACTAAACAGATGACTAGTGGGGGTAAAATAGTCTATTTAGTGCTAAAATCAACTTTTGGAGCTCACTTGGTGAGTGATTGGGATGAGCTTTGAAGAGATCCACATGCTATGAGGCTCCTTGGGCATGGAACGCTAGCTAGAGGGTCCTCTCTGAGCGTTTGTACATTGGTCTCTGCTCTTTGGGGGCTGGACACATGGAAGGGGGTAGGAAGCTAGCGTTGGACGGCAGTTTTGGGCATTCTAAACCGAACCAAAGGATAACTATTATATATTGTTGGAAAGCGCTGGAAGTCAGCTTTCCATAGCCATTGAGAATCCTCCATTTGGACTTCTGGTGGACGAAATTGTGATTGCCCTCTTTGTATTTGCATGAGATTTATTTAATGGCTCTTTGGCATATGTGATCACAACTACGTTCAACTTAACCAGCAAGTGTACTGGGTCATCCAAGTAATACCTTACGTGAGTAAGGGTCGATCCCACAGAGATTGTTGGTATGAAGCAAGCTATGGTCACCTTGTAAATCTCAGTTAGGTAGATTAAATTGGTTTATGGTTTCGAAAATTAATAGTAAATAGAAAATAAAAAGGGATAGAAATACTTATGTAAATCAATAGTGGAAATTTCAGATAGGCGTATGGAGGTGCTGTGCTCCTCTTGAATCTCTACTTCACTACTCACTCTTTCTTCAATCCTTCTTACTCCTTTCCATGGCAAGCTGTATGTAGGGC
>NC_029775.3:47942747-47943032 GCF_000817695.3 Arachis duranensis | reverse complement strand
TCCTTCCATGGCAAGCTCTATGTAGGGTGTCACCGTTGTCAATGGCTACTTCCCATCCTCTCAGTGAAAATGGTCCAAATGCTCTGTCACAGTACGGTTAATCATCTGTCGGTTCTCAATCAGGTTGGAATAGAATCCCTTGATTCTTTTGCGTTTGTCATCACGCCCAGCCTTTAGGAGTTTGAAGCTCGTCACAGTCATTCAATACCGGAATCCTACTCGGAATACCACAGACAAGGTTAGACTTTCCGGATTCCCGGGATCCTACTCGGAATACCACAGATG
>NC_029775.3:47941718-47942600 GCF_000817695.3 Arachis duranensis | reverse complement strand
TGTTGCATGTAGAACGGAAGTGGTTGTCAATCACGTGCGTTCATGAGTGAGAATGATAATGAGGGTTACTTATCATCACATTCATCATGTTCTTGGGTACGAATGAATATCTTGGAATAAGAATAAGAGAGATTTGAATAAAAGAGAATAGAATTGCATTAATACTTGAGGTACAGTAGAGCTCCACACCCTTAATCTATGGTGTGTAGAAACTCCACTGTTGAAAATACATAAGTGAAAGGTTCAGGAATGGCCGAATGGCCAGCCCCCCAAAACGTGCTCAATGGCCTCCTAAGATGAAAAACAAAACTGAGATCAAAGATGAAACGTGGTCAAAAAGAAATCTAATACAATAGTTAAATGTTCTATTTATAATAAACTAGCTCCTAGGGTTTACATGAGTAAGTAATTGATGCTTAAATCCACTTCCGGGGCCCACTTGGTGTATGTTTGGGCTGAGCTTGATCTATCCACGAGCTAAGGCTTTTCTGGGAGTTGAACTCCAAGTTATGACGTGTTTTGGGCGTTCAACTCCGGATCATGACGTTTTTCTGGCGTTTAACTCCAGACAGCAGCATGTACTAGGCGTTCAACGCCAAGTTACGTCGTCAATTTCCGAATAAAGTATGAACTATTATATATTGCTGGAAAGCTCTGGATGTTTACTTTCCAACGCCGTTGAGAGCGCGCCATTTGGAGTTCTTTAGATCTAGAAAATCCATTTCGAGTGTAGGGAGGTCAGATTCCAACAGCATCAACAGTCCTTTTGTCAGCCTTTTTCAGAGTTTTGCTCAAGTCCCTCAATTTCAGCCAGAATTTACCTGAAATCACAGAAAAACACACAAACTCATAGTAAAGTCCAGAAATATGATTTTTGCCTAA
>NC_029775.3:47940370-47941652 GCF_000817695.3 Arachis duranensis | reverse complement strand
AGAAATGTGAATTTATCATAAAAACTAATGAAAACATCCCTAAAAGTAGCTAGAACCTACTAAAAACTACCTAAAAACTATGCCAAAAAGCGTATAAATTATCCGCTCATCACAACACCAAACTTAACTTGTTGCTTGTCCCCAAGCAACTGAAAATCAATTAGGATAAAAAGAAGAGAATATACTATAAATTCCAGAATATCAATGAATATTAATTATAATTAGATGAGCGGGACTTGTAGCTTTTCGCTTCTGAACAGTTTTGGCATCTCACTTTTTCCTTTGAAGTTCAGAGTGATTGGCGTCTCTGGGAACTTAGAATTTTGGATAGTGTTATTGACTTTCCTAGTTAAGCATGTTGATTCTTGAACACAGCTACTTATGAGTCTTGGTCGTGGCCCTAAGCACTTTATTTTCCAGTATTACCACCGAATACATAAATGCCACAGGGTGAACCTTTTCAGATTGTGACTTAGCTTTGCTAGAGTCCCCAGTTAGTGGTGTCCAGAGCTCTTAAGCACACTCTTTTGCTTTGGATCATGACTTTAACCACTCAGTCTCAAGCTTTTCACTTGGACCTTCATGACGCAAGCACATGGTTAGGGACAACTTGATTTAGCCGCTTAGGCCTGGATTTTATTTCCTTGGGCCCTCCTATCCATTGATGCTCAAAGCCTTGGATCCTTTTTACCCTTGCCTTTTGGTTTTAAGGGCTATTGGCTTTTTCTGCTTGCTTTTTCTTTTTCTTTCTATTTTTTTTCGCCATTTTTTTCTCTTTTTTTTCGCACAAGCTTTTGCTTTTCACTACTTTTTCTTGCTTTCAAGAATCAATTTCATGATTTTTCAGATCATCAATAACATTTCTCTTTGTTCATCATTCTTTCAAGAGCCAACAATTTTAACACTCATAAACAACAATATCAAAAGACATATGCACTTTTCAATCATTCATTCAGAAAACAAAAAGTATTGTCACCACATCAATATAATTAAATTAAATTCAAGGGTAAATTTGAAATTCATGTACTTCTTGTTCTTTTGAATTAAAACATTTTTCATTTAAGAGAGGTGAAGGATTAATGGAATTTATTCATAGCTTTAAGACATAGTTACTACATACTAATGATCATGAAGTAAATACACAAAACATAAATAAACACAACATTAAAAACCGAAAAACAGAAAAAAAAAAAAGAACAAGGAATGAATCCACCTTAGTGGCGTCTTCTTCTTGAAGGACCAACAATGTCCTTAAGCTCTTCTATGTCCCTTCCTTGGCTTT
>NC_029775.3:47937363-47940355 GCF_000817695.3 Arachis duranensis | reverse complement strand
AGTAACATAGATGGCAAATAAGGTGAGGAAAAGCTAGCCTTGCCAGGTGGAGGGCTTGTTGGCTATTTTGTAGATTTCATTGGAGATAACCTCATGAACTTCTACTTCCTCTCCAATCATGATGCTATGAATCATGATGGCCCGATCCACAGTAACTTCAGATCGGTTTCTTGTAGGAATGATGGAGCGTTGAATGAACTCCAACCATCCTCTAGCCACAGGCTTGAGGTCCAGTCTTCTTAGTTGGACTGGCTTGCCTTTGGAGTCTCTCTTCCACTGAACTCCTTCCACACATATGTCCATAAGGACTTGGTCCAACCTTTGATTAAAGTTGACCCTTCTAGTGTAGGGGCATTCATCTCCTTGCATCATGGGCAAGTGAAACGCCAACCTCATATTTTCCGGACTAAAATCTAAGTATTTCCCCCGAACCATTGTGAGATAATTCTTTGGATTCGGGTTCATACTTTGATCATGGTTCCTAGTGATCCATGCATTGGCATAGAACTCTTGAACCATTATGGTTCCGACTTTTTGCATGGGGTTGGTTAAGACTTCCCAACCTCTTGTTCGGATCTCATGTCGAATTTCCGGATACTCATTCTTCTTGAGCTTGAAAGGGACCTCAGGGATCACCTTCTTCTTTGCCACAACATCATAGAAGTGGTCTTGATGGCTCTTGGAGATGAATCTTTCCATCTCCCATGACTCGGAGGTGGAAGCTTTTGTCTCCCCTTTTCCTTTTCTAGAGGATACTCCGGCCTTAGGTGCCATTGATGGTAATGGAAAAACAAAAAGCTTATGCTTTTACCACACCAAACTTAAAATATTGCTCGCCCTCGAGCAAGAGAAGAAAGAAGAGAAGAAGAAGAAGAAGAAAAGATGGTAGAGAGGGAGAGATGTAGGTTCGGCTAAGTGGGAGAAGAGGGGTTTGTGTTGTGTGAAAATGAAATAGAATGGAAGGGTATTTATAGGGAGAGGGGGTAGTGTGTATTCGGCCATTTAGGGTGGGAATGGGTGGGAAAATGGTTTTGAATTTTTGAAGGTAGGTGGGGTTTATGGGGAAGAGTGGATGGATGTGAGTGGTGAAGGGGGTGATTGGGAAGAGGAATTGAGGTGATTGGTGAAGAGTGTTAGGAAGTGTGACATGGGGAATACAAATCACAAAAATAGGATTAGGAGGTAAGGAGGGAATATAGTAGGTGGGGATCCTGTGGGGTCCACAGATCCTGAGGTGATCCTGTGGGATCCACAGGTCCTGAGGTGTCAAGGAATTCCATCCCTACACCAAATAGGCATGTAAATTGCCTTGGCACACCATTCTGGCGTTTAAACGCTGTGTGGTGCACATTCTGGGCGTTCAACGCCCATGTAAAGTATGTTTCTGGCGTTGAACGCCAGTTTCATGCTTGTTACTGGCGTTCAGCGCCAGAATGGTGCTCTGTTCTGGCATTGAACGCCGGCCAGATGCATCTTACTGGCGTTGAACGCTAGCCTGTGCGTCTTCCAGGGTGTGAATTTTTTCTTCTGTTGTTTTTGATTCTGTTTTTATTTTTTTATTTTTTTTATTTTTTCGTGACTCCTCATGATCATGTACCTAATAAAACATAAAATAACAAAAATAGAATAAAATAAAAATTAGATAAATAAAATTGGGTTGCCTCCCAACAAGCGCTTCTTTAATGTCAATAGCTTGACAGTGGCTCTCATGGAGCCACAAGGTGATCAGGTCAATGTTGTGTAGTCCCAACACCAAACTTAGAGTTTGGGTATGGGGTCTTAACACCAAGCTTAGAGTTTGGTTGTGGCATCACAACACCAAACTTAGAGTTTGACTGTGTGGGCTCTTCTTGACTCTGAACTGAGAGAAGCTCTTCATGCTTACTCTCTTTTGTCACAGAGGATGGCCATGTGCCTTAAACACAAGGTAGTCCCCATTCAATTGAAGGACTAATTCACCTCTGTTGACATCTATCACAGCTCCTGTTGTGGCTAGGAAAGGTCTTCCAAGAATGATGCAATCATCCTCTTCCTTCCTAGTGTCTAAGATTATGAAATCAGCAGGGATGTAAAGGCCTTTAACCTTTACTAACACGTCCTCTACTATTCCATAAGCTTGTCTCAATGACTTGTCAGACAATTGTAATGAGAACAAGGCAGGTTGTACCTCAATGATCCCCAGCTTCTCCATTACAGAGAGTGGCATAAGATTTATCCCTGACCCCAGATCACATAGAGCCTTTTCAAAGATCATGGTGCCTATGGTACAAGGTATTAAGAACTTGCCAGGATCTTGTTTCTTTTGAGGTAGAATTTGCTGAATCCAGGTATCCAGTTCACTAATGAGCAAGGGAGGTTCACTTTCCCAAGTCTCATTACCAAACAACTTGGCATTCAGCTTCATGATAGCTCCTAAGTATTGGGCAATTTGCTCTCTAGTCACATCTTCATCCTCTTCAGAGGAAGAATAGTCTTCAGAGCTCATGAATGGCAGAAGGAGATTTAATAGAATCTCTATGGTCTCCATATGAGCCTTAGATTCCATTGGATCTTTAATAGGAAACTCCTTCTTGCTTGAGGGACGTCCCAGGAGGTCTTCCTCACTAGGATTTTCGTCCTCCTCCTCCCTTGTGCATTCGGCCATATTGATTATATAAATGGCCTTGCACTCTCCTTTTGGATTCTCTTCTGTATTGCTTGGGAGAATATTGGGAGGAGTTTCAATGACTTTCTTACTCAGCTGGCCCACTTGTGCCTCCAGATTTCTGATGGAGGATCTTGTTTCACTCATGAAACTGAAAGTGGCCTTTGACAGATCAGAGACTAGATTGGCTAAATTAGAATTGTTTTGTTCATAATTCTCTGTCTGTTGCTGAGAAGATAATGGATATGGCTTGCTATTGCTTAGCCTATTGCGTCCACCATTGTTAAAACCTTGTTGAGGCTTTTGTTGATCCTTCCATGAGAAATTTGGATGATTTCTCCATGATGA
>NC_029775.3:47936957-47937194 GCF_000817695.3 Arachis duranensis | reverse complement strand
GTTGGATGCATTTTGCCATCCATTCAGACTTTGAGAGATCATGTTGACTTGCTGAGTCAACACTTTGTTCTGAGCCAAAATGGCATTCAGAGCATCAATTTCAAGAACTCCTTTCTTCTGAGATATCCCATTATTCACGGAATTCCTCTCAGAGGTGTACATGAATTGGTTGTTTGCAACCATGTCAATGAGTTCTTGAGCCTCTTCAGGCGTTTTCTTTAGGTGAATTGATCCACT
>NC_029775.3:47935578-47936791 GCF_000817695.3 Arachis duranensis | reverse complement strand
TTCATAGAGGGATTCACCATCTTTTTGCTTGAAGGTTTGAACATCCACTCTCAGCTTGCTCAGCTTTTGAGGAGGAAAGAATTTATCCAAGAAGGCTGTGACCAGCTTATCCCAGGAGTCCAAGCTATCCTTAGGTTGTGAATCTAACCATATTCTAGCTCTGTCTCTTACAGCAAAAGGGAAAAGCATGAGTCTGTAGACTTCAGGATCAACTCCATTCGTCTTTACAGTCTCACAGATCTGCAAGAAATCAGTTAAAAACTGATAAGGATCTTCAGATGGAAGTCCATAAAACTTGCAGTTTTGTTGCATTAAGGCAACTAGTTTCGAAAATTTCTGAAAGGTTACCTTTAGAATAATTTAATTTAGCTTCTCTTAATTTCCTCTTCAGAGTCCTTTCAGGTTCTGTATCAATTTCAACAAGAGTGCCTTTTTCCCTGCTCCTGCTCATATGAAAGAGAAGAAAACAAGAAAAGGAAGAGGAATCCTCTATGTCACAGTATAGAGATTCCTTTATGTTAGTAAAAGAAGAAGGGGGTAGAAGAATGAAGAAGGATGGATTCGGATTTTTGGATGAAGAGAGGTGAAGAGAAGTGTTAATAATTAAATAATTAAATAGAATAAGAAAAGAGAGGGAGAAATTCGAAAATAATTTTGAAAAAAAAGGGTTAGTAATTTTAGAAAATTAGAGATAAAGTGTTTAAAATTAAAATTTAAAACAAAAAGAATTTTTGAAAAAGGGATGAGATATTTTCGAAAATTAGAGAGGGAGAAGTAGTTAGTTGGTTTTGAAAAAGATAAGAAACAAACAAAAAGTTAGTTGGTTGATTGAAAAAGATTTGAAGTTTTTAATTTTAAAAAGATGAGAAGATAGGAAGATAGAAAAGATATTTTAAAATCAAATTTTGAAAAAGATAAGATTTTTGAAAAAGATAAGATAAAAGATAAAAAGATATGTTTGAAAAAGATTTAATTTTTAAAATGACTTAACTAACAAGAAACTACAAGATAGGATTCTAGAACTTAAAGATTGAACCTTTCTTAACAAGAAAGTAACAAACTTCAAATTTTTTAACCAATCACATTAATTGTTAGCTAATTTTCGAAAATTAGATATAAAAGATAAGAAAAAGATTTTTGAAAAAAATAATTTTTAAAAATTTCGAAAATAAGAAAAAAAATGGAAAAGATATGATTTTTGAAAAAGATTTTC
>NC_029775.3:47934132-47935464 GCF_000817695.3 Arachis duranensis | reverse complement strand
AAAATTTTTGACCAAGTCAACCCAAAATTTCGAAAATTTGGAGGAAAATAAGGAAAAGATATTTTTTTGATTTTTGAATTTTTAATTATGAGAGAGAAAAACAACAAAAATACTCAATGCATGAAATGTTTAGATCAAAACAATGAATGTATGCAAGAATGCTATGAATGTCAAGATGAACACCAAGAACACTTTGAAGATCATGATGAACATCAAGAACATAATTTTGAAAAATTTTTGATGCAAAGAAAACATGCAACACACCAAACTTAAAAATTTTTAATGCATGAAAAATATGAATGCAAAAATGCACATGAAAAACAACAAAAGACACAAAACAAGAAATCATCAAGCACATGAAAAACAAGAAAAGACACAAAACAAGAAATCATCAAGATCAAACAAGAAGACTTGTCAAGAACAATTTGAAGATCATGAAGAACACTATGAATGCATGAATTTTTGAAAAATGCAAGAAAAAGATGAACATGCAATTGACACCAAACTTAAAATTTGACTCAAGACTCAAACAAGAAACACAAAATATTTTTGGTTTTTATGATTTTCTAGTTTTTTTGGATTTTTATTGATTTTTTTTTGAAAATATTTTTGGAGAAAACGAAAAAGAAAAGAAAAATTTTGAAAAAGATTTTTGAAAAGAAAATTACCTAAACTGAGCAACAAGATGAACCGTCAGTTGTCCAAACTCGAACAATCCCCGGCAACGGTGCCAAAAACTTGGTGGACGAAATTGTGATTGCCTTCTTTGTATTTGCATGAGATTTATTTAATGGCTCTTTGGCATATGTGATCACAACTACGTTCAACTTAACCAGCAAGTGTACTGGGTCATCCAAGTAATACCTTACGTGAGTAAGGGTCGATCCCACAGAGATTGTTGGTATGAAGCAAGCTATGGTCACCTTGTAAATCTCAGTTAGGTAGATTAAATTGGTTTATGGTTTCGAAAATTAATAGTAAATAGAAAATAAAAAGGGATATAAATACTTATGTAAATCAATAGTGGAAATTTCAGATAGGCGTGTGGAGGTGCTGTGCTCCTCTTGAAACTCTACTTCACTACTCACTCTTTCTTCAATCTTTCTTACTCCTTTTCATGGCAAGCTATATGTAGGGCATCACCATCATCAATGGATACTTTTAATCCTCTCGGGAAAATGGTCCTATGTGCTGTAACTGCACGGCTAATTGTCTGGAGGCATCACCCTTGGTTGATGGCTACATCCCATCCTCTCAGTGAAAATGGTCCAAATGCTCTGTCACAGCACGGTTAATCATCTGTCGGTTCTCAATCAGGTTGGAATAGAATCC
>NC_029775.3:47880395-47934033 GCF_000817695.3 Arachis duranensis | reverse complement strand
AGAAACTCCACCGTTGAAAATACATAAGTGAAAGGTTCAGGAATGGCCGAATGGCCAGCCCCCCAAAACGTGCTCAATGGCCTCCTAAGATGAAAAACAAAACTGAGACCAAAGATGAAACGTGGTCAAAAAGACATCTAATACAATAGTTAAATGTTCTATTTATAATAGACTAGCTCCTAGGGTTTACATGAGTAAGTAATTGATGCTTAAATCCACTTCCGGGGCCCACTTGGTGTATGTTTGGGCTGAGCTTGATCTATCCACGAGCTGAGGCTTTTCTTGGAGTTGAACTCCAAGTTACGACGTGTTTTGGGCGTTCAACTCCGGATCATGACGTTTTTCTGGCGTTTAACTCCAGACAGCAGCATGTACTTGGCGTTCAATGCCAAGTTACGTCGTCAATTTCCGAATAAAGTATGAACTATTATATATTGCTGAAAAGCTCTGGATGTCTACTTTCCAACGCCGTTGAGAGCGCGCCAATTGGAGTTCTGTAGCTCCAGAAAATCCAATTCGAGTGCAGGGAGGTCAGATTCCAACAGCATCAGCAGTCCTTTTGTCAGCCTTTTTCAGAGTTTTGCTCAAGTCCCTCAATTTCAGCCAGAATTTACCTGAAATCACAGAAAAACACACAAACTCATAGTAAAGTCCAGAAATGTGAATTTAACATAAAAACTAATGAAAACATCCCTAAAAGTAGCTTGAACTTACTAAAAACTACTTAAAAACAATGCCAAAAAGCGTATAAATTATCCGCTCATCAACTTCTATAGCTTCAGAAAAGCTCTTCCAAATGCAGGCAGGTCAGATTTGGATAGCATTTGTAGTGCTTTCTCTGTCTCTAAATCAGACTTCTGCTCCAACTCCTCAATTTCAGCCAAAAATACCTGAAATTGTATAAAAATACAAAAACTCATAGTAGAATCCAAAAATGTAAATTTAACACTAAAACCTATAAAAACTTAATAAGAACTAAATAAAAACTACTAAAAACTATATGAAAGTGATGCCAAAAAGCGTATAAAATATCCGCTCATCACAAAACCAAACTTAAACCGTTGCTTGTCGCCAAGAAACTAAAAACACAGTAGGATAAAAAAATTAAGATACAATAAATTTCTAAGTTTCAAATGAAGCTTAGTTACAATCAGATGAGCAGGACTTAGTAGCTTTTTGCTTCTAAATAGTTTTGGCATCTCACTATCTATTGAAACTCAGAGATTTTGGGATCCTTAGGAACTTAGAATCCAGATGATATTATTAAATTTTCTAGTTAAGCTTATTTTGATTCTTGAACACAGTTTTCTGAGTCTTGGTCGTGACTCTAAGCACTCTATTTTCTAGTATTACCACCATATATATTTATGCCACAGATACTTTAACTGGGTGAACCTTTTCATATTGTGACTCAGCTTTACTAGAGTTCTTAGATAGAGGAGTCCAGAGTTCTTAAGCACACTCTTTTTGCTTTGGAACACGACTTTAATCGCTCAGTCTCAAGTTTTTCACTTGACACCTTCACACCACAAGCACATGGTTAGGGACAACTTGGTTTAGCCAATTAGGCCAGGATTTTATTCCTTTGGGCCCTCCTAACCACTGATGTTCAAAGCCTTGGGCCCTTTTACCCTTGCCTTTTGGTTTAAAGGGTTACTGGCTTTTTGCTCTTGCCTTTTGGTTTAAAGAGCTATTTACTTTTTCTGCTTGCTTTTTCTACTTTTTTTCTTTTTTTTGCCATTTTTTTTTGCATGCAAGCTTTTGCTTTTTATTTTTACTACTTTTTCTTTCTTCAAGAATCAATTTTAGATTTTTTAGATTATCAAAAATACTCTTCCTTTTTTCTTATTCTTTCAAGAGCCAACATTCATAAATTTCAACTTCAAATATGCATTGTGATGTGCGAAAAATGATCCAACATAAAACTCACCGGCAAGTGTACTGGGTCGCATCAAGTAGTAAAACTCACTTAGAGTGAGGTCGATCCCACAGGGATTGAAGGATTGAGCAATTTTAGTTTAGTGGTTGATTTAATCAAGCGAATCAAGTATTGGTTGAGTGGTTTATCATTAACAGAAGCTAAATTGCTTAGAATGTAAAGGGAGAAGGGAAATTGCAGTAAATTAAAGAGCAAATGAAACAAAGAAGCTGAATCTTAAAGAACAAGTAAATGGAATTGCAGAAACTTAGATTGCAAGAAATTTAAATGGCTGAAGCTTAAAGTGCAAAAAATGTAAATTGCTTGAATTGTAAAAGGGATTGGGAATTAGGATTGCAAAATTTAAACAAGAACAAGTAGATTCCATTAAACATAAAAGAGGAAATTGGCTTGCAGTGAAGTAAATCTTGACAGAAAAGTAAAATGCCTTGAAGAATTTAAAAACAGGAAAGCAGTGCTTAATTTGCAGCAATTTAAAAGTGGTTCAAGATCTCAGGAGTGGAAGAGACCTGATAACAAGTCTAGATCTCAAATCCTTCCTTGATCCAACAAGAACAATTGCAAAAGAAGTAAAGAAAAGTAAATTGCAGAAAGAGTAGAAGCAGAAGCAATAAACAGAAAGTAAAATTCAATTATGCAGAAGAAAAAATTAACAAGAGATTTCAAGGTGAGATTGAAACAGAAGTTCTTCAATTCTTCCCCCAAGATCCAAAGCAAGAAAAGTAAAGAGTGCTCAAGCAAGAACAAGGAAGAAGAGAGATCAATTCTCCTTCCCAATTCTCTAAGAATTTCAAAAGTTCAAAATTAAAATGCAAGTCAAAAGGAAAATTCAAAATGAGGTCTCCAGCTCCAATTACATCAAACTAGCTCCTATTTATACACTTTCTATTCTTGGATTTTGGAATTTGGATGGGCTTTTGATTTGGTGAAGAAATGAATTAAGTTGGATTTTTAATTCAATTTTCAGCCCATGAAGAATTTGGTTCCAGGAGGATGCTCAGCTCACAAGTTGAGCTGAGCATTGAGGCCTTGTGTGGATTCCCTTGTAGCGTGCAATGCATCAGGGGAATGCTCAGCTCAACTTGTGAGCTGAGCATTGGTCTCTTGGTGCCAATTTGTGCGTTGCCCTTGGACCGTGTCATGTGCGCTCCATTCCGTCCTGGCCGTGCCAAGATGTGCCCCCTTGCACCAAGAATAGCGCTCTGCTCACTAAGTGAGCTAAGCATTGGCTCTTCCAAGGGGAGGTCCTTGGTTCATTCCTTCATTGTTGTGCCACACTTCTTCCTTCCTTGGCCACACTTTTTCTTCTTTAGGCCACGCTTCTTAGGCCACGCTTTCTTCTTTTCTTCTTTTCTTCACCTACAATTAATCAAAATAACCAATCAAAGTATCACCAAATTCACAAGGTTTATAAATCATTAAAATTCAATTAAATTTAGCCTAAACCTCATGATTTAGCATCAATTATATGGTGGTTGTTTGATTCAAAGAAGTCATGCATTTCCATTCCAAATCACTTACTTAGAATGCAAGAAAGTGCATAAAACCTAATGAAAACAAAGAAAAAGACTAGTGAAACTAGGCTAAGATGACTTGCCATCACAACACCAAACTTAAAACTTGCTTGTCCCCAAGCAAGCATCAAACACAAGAGAAGATAGAATGAAATAGATAAGTATATATGTTCTTATTAAGCAGATAGTTGAATTTGGTCTATGGGATTTTATGCAGATCAAAAGTAGCTCATTTATTACTTGCTGTCAAAACAAACAATGTTTCCTTAAGGATTCACTAAGGTTGCTGCTACAATGTCTTACTTTTTGATCACTTCCCTTGTTAGCTTTTCTTCTTTCTTTTGCATAAAGAGCTTATTACTTATTAAAGACTTGGTGGCAAATGTTGCAGTGGCCTTTGGCTTAATTTCACTCAACATTTCTTCACCACAGACACATGGCTCACCTTTTTCTTCCTAGGATCATTGATGCCCAGCATCTCGTTGGATAACTAAATGTTTTGTAGCTAGGTTGCTCTTTATTGTGGACTTTCAGTTGGCAATCCCAAATCAGTTGATCTAAGTTGCCAAGTTTTAAAATACTCCTTAGAACTTACCTGTCCAAGCATATCCTAGCACATAAACACCACAGGCATGTGTCCTAGGGTCCAAGCTATTGGTGTCTAGCCTTATTGTTTGTTTCTTTGCCAGCTTTTGGCTTTTCTTTTTCTTTTTCTTTCTGTTTTGGTTTATTTTCAAGGGACTTCCAATAATTGAGAAATAATAGCAGCAAACTAGCTTAGGCTTCAAGTAACAAGTCATTTTGCAGCATTTATTCTATGAGCTAACAATTTAATCAAACACATACCACCACTAACTCCCATTATAACTTTTGCAACATTGAACAATTACTTTTCTAAATCAAATATCTTTCTTTTATTCAAACAGCAAGGGAAAACAAAGCAAAGTATTCAAGCTAATGAGTGATGACAATTATTATGCAAATTGCTTATTCTTGACTAACTATTAATGTAAACAAAAGAAGTAATTGAACAAAAAGTATTTGGAGGCATGTCATGTTTCAGACATGCATCTTCCTTATTTAAACAATAGTAAGAAGAAGCTTTACCACCTCTATTTGTCAGGCATTTCCATTCTTTTGGATTTGCTGGATTCCCCCTTCTTCTTCTTCCTTTTCTGTGTATAATCTTGAGCTTCTTCACGAGGACATCTTCTATCCCAAACAGAATCTGTGAGACCTGAAAGCCCAACTTTCTCTAATCTTTGAAGTGTTACATGGGTATAATGATGAGACCTTGCTGCCTGTCGGTCTCTCAGTTCTTGGCACTGCTCAAATGATTTGATCTGTGGATTCAGTGTTGGCATGCTCTGGGTTAAATACTCCAACCTTGCTTGCACATCCTCATTACACTCAGATTGTTGCACGTATCTAACCTCTCCAATAGTGTGATGAATGTTCTTCCATTGATATAGGTTGTGAGTATACTCCCCATATTTGGGTTGGGTCAAGAACTATATGCCTCTTGAAGTCCTGTTGTTAGTTCTCTTTGTCCCTCAAGAATTTTGGCTTGAAACTCTTATTATTGGGCCATTGATTATTGCTGCCAGCTCTCTATTCTTTCCTCCATTCTGTGCTGCCAAGCTTCATTCTGCTCCCTGTCTCTCAGGTATTGCTCTTGTGCTATCATATTTTGCTGTGATATTTCCTCAAGAGTTCTTTGCAGTTGACTCATGTCTATGACACTGTGGGTTTGTTCTCCTCCTTCTTCTGGTCTTTTTATTCTTTGGGGTCTTTCTTCTTGATCCTCATCCTCAGCAGTTCCTTCCATGCTTTTCTTTGAGATTCCAGACCCCCTTCTTACTTTTTCTGTATCCTCATCTTCAAAGATAACCCCAGCTTTATCGCACAGCCTTAGAATTGTGCTTGCATGACCGAGCATAGTAGATTTGCTTGAGCTCTCAGCTGTTTCTTGAATACTATTGGCTATGAGTTTTGCAAGGTTGATTTCTCCTCCATGTAAGATACAATATGTCAAAAGTGCTCGTTTGATTATGACTCCTGAGGTGTTTCTAGTAGGGAGTATGGATCTTCTCATGATTTCATACCACCCCTTTGCCTCAGGGATGAGATTTATTCTTTTCAATCTGCTTGGGACTCCTTTCGAATCCCTCTCCCAATCTGTGCCCTCCAAGCATATCCCTTGTAAGATTTCGTCCGGGTCATTTTCTCTCTGTAATCTGTCCTCATAGCTGGGTTCGTTATAAGTTATGGTTCTTAGCTTCAAGGCCCTTGTAATGGATGCTGGACTGAAATCTACTTCACTTCCTCTAACTTAGCTTTTGTAAGGGATGCTGTCTTTACTTTTCTTCACAGCATTTGCATAGAACTCTCTGATCATGACTGCACTGATCTTGGGGAGAGGGTCGCATAGAAGATCCTTCCTTCTTTCACTGGTTATTTGCTTCATGATGGGATATTCTCCGTCCTTAAGCTCGAAGCCTCTTTCATGAATAATGAGCTTTGTTTTCATGAATCTATGGTATTTTCCTTCATGAAATTGAGACCTGAACTTTCTTGCATCATAAGCTGGGGTTTCGGCTACCATGGGCTCCTTGCCTGGCCTTCTTCTTGTACTTGGTGAAGCCATGAGTGCGATCAAAAAGACAAGATAAGGGTGGATTTGAGATTGGTTGAGGTATGATTTTGAGGTATAAAGAGATTGAAGAAAGAAGTATTGCTGTTATGAGAGGAGTGGTGTGTGTATATAGGATGGCCTGATGTGGGAGCAGAGGCTTGTTTGTAAGGAAGGTTTTTAGGCATGTAGGATGCAGGAAGTGCCTTGTCTTATTTATAGGCTGACTATCAAAATGTTGGATAAAGACCACACTTGCAGAATGATTCGGTCATGGCTTTTGAAGGGTGGAGATTGAATTGAACACCATGGCAACTTCGTTAGATGAACAGCTTTCATGTTCTCTTGAGGATTGACAAGGATTCTCTTCCCATTGGTTGCATGTAGTTCGTCCTTCAAGGTGAGCAGCATGCAGATTTTTACTTTCCAAGATTGACACACCTCTCTAGGCACATGTGATCCTTCTCTTGACTTGTCATAGCCGTTCCTTCCTCTTGTCTTTTTCTCCAAATTTCTTTTCTAATTAAATCAAAATGAAATGCTTCAGAACTTATTTAAAGCACGGTAGTAAGGTGGTGAATGCTTACATTCTATCTTATGGCCCTTAGTTATGAAAGATCAATTGTATCCCTTACTTAGTGAATCAAGGTTTAGTGAACACCAAACTTGTTTCTTGCTTAGTAATTAAAATAAACATTTGCCACAATTGATACTTTCATCATAAGTGTCCTATTTATTTCTTAGCATAAACTCTTAAAATGAAACAATGCATGATCCATCTCTGCATGATTAAAGCCTTCCTAAACAAAAGTTGATTTTTCTTAAAATTCGTACACATGCAGACACCAAACTTAGTGTTTGGTCATACACTTCACCAAGATGACTGAGCATATAATCTAAGAATGCTTGAACTGTTAACTTTGGTGTGCTATCTAGCACACCAAACTTAGAAGTATGGCATGTATTTCAAAACATTGTATGCATCTGTTAAGGGTGTCTAGAAAGATTCAAAATCATGCTAAAGTGATCACACTTTATTGAATTCAAAAGCAAACAAGAATCATAAAGCATGGGTTGCCTCCTATGGAGCGCTCTTTTATTGTCATTAGCTTGACATTGACTCCCTCTTTTAAGGTGGTTGATGACTATAATGCCTCAACTTGTCCCCTCTGATTGTGAGCTTCTTCTTTGTTCCTTGGTGCTCTATTTCAGCATGCTCTAGTGAGAGTATTTTGTTCACAGTATAATAATCATCGGTCTGTTGACTTGCTCCCAGTTGTTGGTAGACCAATTGCACTTTGTCACCTTTGGAAAGCCCTTCTGTTGGAATTTTTTTATTCCTCCATCCCTTTTTGATTCTGTTCTTGTCTTTCTTCCCTCCTTTTGTCGATCCTTCCTTTTTCACAACATGCTTTTTCTTGAGATCTCTTTTCTTAATTGCCAACACTCCAATGTTTTCTTGAACTTCTTCATTATTTTGCATAGTCTCTTCCTCTTTTTGATCTGCTGTATCATCTACCTTTTGCTCGGGAATGCAGCTGTTGTTTGTCTTGCTAGTTCCCTCTATCCATTGCAGATTTTCTCTGCCAATTTCCGTATCCTCATTCTTTTCATTACTGAATTGTGTTTCTGGTAGTACACTCAGGGTTACACTTTCATCATGCATTCTGAGGGTTACTTCTCCTTGCTCTACGTCTATAATGGCCCTAGCAGTGGCCAAAAATGGTCTTCCCAGTATAATGGAGTCACCCTCATCTTGATCTGATTCTAAGATGAGAAAATCTGCAGGGAAGATGAATTTGTCTACCTTGACTAGAAGATTCTCAATTACACCCCTGGTATATATCACTGACTTGTCCACCAATTCTAGAGACATTTGTACTAGTTTCACCTCTTTTATGCACAGTTTTTCACTAGAGAGATAGGCATTAAGTTGATGCTAGCTCCTAAGTCACACATCGCCTTGTTGATAGTCATACTTCCAATGGTGCAAGGTAGAAGGTAACTTCCAAGATCTCCAAGTTTAGGGGGAAGTCCTTTCTGGATTAGTGCTCTGCATTCTTCAGTAAGCAGTATGGTTTTATTAACTTGCCAACTCCTCTTTTTGTTGATGAGTTCTTTCAAGAACCTAGCATACAGAGGCATCTGCTCAAGTGCTTCAGCTAAGGGGATATTGATCTCCAACTTCTTGAAGACTTCAAGAAATTTTGGGAAGTGTTGGTCCTTAGTCTCTTTGCTGTACCTTTGAGGATATGGCAATGGAGGTGTGAAGTTCACTTCCTGCTTTTGTTCCTTTGTTGACTTTCCCATTGCTTCCTTCTCTTTTCTAAATTTTGGTGCCTGGTCTTCTTTTTTTTTAGGCTGATTGCTTGCTGTTGCATCTTCATCATTGGCTGCCTCTTTTTCAGCTTGTTTCTCGTCACTTTCCTTTGGCTTCTTGGTAGCTTCTTCATTTTTCAACAAGATTTTTCCACTCCTTAACTGTATTGCCTTGCACTCCTCTTTTGGATTAGGAATGGTGTCACTTGGTAGTGAGCTTGATGGTTTCTCAACAGAAATCTGCTTGGAGATTTACCCAATCTGCCTCTCTAGGTTCTTCATGGAGGCTTCCTGGTTCTTTGTGGTCAGTTCTTGGTTCTTCATCATCTTCTCCATGAGCATCTCTAGATTAGTGATTCTCTGAGAGTCTTGGGAGATTGGTTGGTTGTGGGGTGTTGATGATTGATAGTAAGTATTTTGGTTAGTGAGTTGGTTATTGGATGGATGATGGTTAGAGTTGGGGTAAGTGTTTTGTGGTTTTCTGTATGTGTTTTGGTTAGTGTTTGGCTGGTTGTTGTGGTTTGTGTTTTTCCAATTGTTTTGAGTTGAGTTCCTTTGCCATGGCTGTTGAGTTTGATTGTGGTTGTCTCCCCATCTGAGGTTGGGATCGTTTTTCCAAGAGGGATTATAAGTATCACCATAGACTTCATTTGATCCAAAATTTTGGTTGTGTATCTACTGGACTTGCTCTTGTTGTTGCTCCTCTTGAATTTCTTCATTTTGCCCCCAAGTGGTGGGCTTCCTCTGCAGTTTTCATGAGTTGCAAAGAGCCTCCAGCTGAGTGATCCAATGCTTCCTGGGATTTCAATGTTAAGCCTTCATAAAAATTCTGCAACTTATCCCACTCAGTGAACATTTCAGGAGGACACTTCCTGATTAGAGCTTTGTATCTCTCCCATGCCTCATATATGGGTTCAGCCTCCATTTGTGTGAATGTTTGTACCTCAGTCTTCAACCTAATGATCCTTTAAGGTGGGTAGAATTTGGCAGGAAACTTGGTTACCAAATCATCCCAATTGTTGATGCTGTCTCTTGGGAAGGATTCCAACCATTGAGTGGCTTTGTCTCTGAGAGATAATGGAAAGAGCAGTAGCTTGTAGCTGTCAGGAGGCACACCATTGGTTTTGACCATCTCACAAATCCTCAAGAAGGTAGATAAGTGTTGATTGGGGTCTTCAAGTGGTCCTCCTCTATAGGAGCAATTATTTTGAACTAGAGTGATAAGTTGTGGCTTTACTTCAAAATTGTTTGCATTGACATTTGGAGTTAAGATGCTGCTTCCACAATGTCTGGGATTTGCAAATGTGTAGGAGGCCAAAACTCTCCTCTGTGGTGGATTGTTGTTGTTGTTAGCTACTCCTCTTGGTGGATTGGTTGAATGTTCCTCCATGTCTTGAAATTCTTCTTCTGACTCCTCCTCTCCAACAATGTTTTTCCCTCTTTCAGCTCTTCTTAATCTCCTGAGGGTTCGTTCGTCTTGTTCATGAAAGATGGGTGTAGCTCTTCTTGTATCTGTCATATAAACAAAACATAAGAAACACACAAAACCAGTGACACTTCAATCTATTGCTAAAGTGAAGTTTTAGTTAGCTTAAGCAAAAATTCAAACAGTTAGTGGGTCGATCAAAAATTAAAGAAACAGAAAAGAAAAGGTGCTTGATCTAGACCTCCACTTCACTTAATCATTGTCAATCTATTTCAATCCCCGGCAACAGCGCCAAAAACTTGATGTGCAGAAAATGATCCAATACAAAATTCACCGGCAAGTGTACCGGGTCGCATCAAGTAGTAAAACTCACTTAGAGTGAGGTCGATCCCACAGGGATTGAAGGATTGAGCAATTTTAGTTTAGTGGTTGATTTAGTCAAGCGAATCAAGTATTGGTTGAGTGGTTTATCATTAAAAGAAGCTAAATTGCTTAGAATGTAAAGGGAGAAGGAAAATTGCAGTAAATTAAAGAGCAAATGAAACAAAGAAGCTGAATCTTAAAGAACAAGTAAATGGAATTGCAGAAACTTAGATTGCAAGAAATTTAAATGGCTGAAGCTTAAAGTGCAAAAAATGTAAATTGCTTGAATTGTAAAAGGGATTGGTAATTAGGATTGAAAAATTTAAACAAGAACAAGTAGATTGCATTAAATATAAAAGAGAAAATTGGCTTGCAGTGAAGTAAATCTTGACAGAAAAGTAAAATGCCTTGAAGAATTTAAAAACAGGAAAACAGTGCTTAATTTGCAGCAATTTAAAAGTGGTTCAAGATCTCAAGAGTGGAAGAGACTAGATAACAAGTCTAGATCTCAAATCCTTCCTTGATCCAACAAGAACAATTGTAAAAGAAGTAAAGAAAAGTAAATTGCAGAAAAAGTAGAAGCAGAAGCAATAAACAGAAAGTAAAATTCAATTATGCAGAAGAAAAAATTAACAAGAGATTTCAAGGTGAGATTGAAACAGAAGTTCTTCAATTCTTCACCCAAAATCCAAAGTAAGAAAAGTAAAGAGTGCTCAAGCAAGAACAAGGAAGAAGAGAGATCAATTCTCCTTCCCAATTCTCTAAGAAATTCAAAAGTTCAAAATTAAAATGCAAGTCAAAAGGAAAATTCAAAATGAAGTCTCCAGCTCCAATTACATCAAACTAGCTCCTATTTATACACTTTCTATTCTTGGATTTTAGAATTTGGATAGGCTTTTGATTTGGTGAAGATTTGAATTTAATTGGATTTTTGATTGATTTTTCAGCCCATGAAGAATATGGTTCCAGGAGGATGCTCAGCTCACAAGTTGAGCTGAGCATTGAGGCCTTGTGTGGATTCCCTTGTAGCGTGCAATGCATCAGGGGAATGCTCAGCTCAACTTGTGAGCTGAGCATTGGTGCCTTGGTGCCAATTTGTGCGCTGCCCTTGGACCGTGTCATGTGCGCTCCATTCCGTCCTGACCGTGCCAAGATGTGCCCCCTTGCACCAAGAATAGCGCTCTGCTCACTAAGTGAGCTGAGCATTGGCTCTTTCCTTGTTTCTTGGCTTCCTATTGTGCTCAGCTCACAAAGTGAGCAGAGCATTGTGCCTTGGTTCCCTGGGAGTAAGTATAGCGCTCACTTAGTGAGCTTGGTGCTCTTGGGGAGAGCTTCATGGTTTGTTGCGCCACACTCCCTCCTTTCTTGGCCACACTTTTTCTTCCTTGAGCCACACTTCTTAGGCCACGCTTTCTTCTTTTCTTCTTTTCTTCACCTACAATTAATCAAAACAACCAATCAAAGTATCACCAAATTCACAAGGTTTATAAATCATTAAAATTCAATTAAATTTAGCCTAAACCTCATGATTTAGCATCAATTATATGGTGGTTGTTTGATTCAAAGAAGTCATGCATTTCTATTCCAAATCACTTACTTAGAATGCAAGAAAGTGCATAAAACCTAATGAAAACAAAGAAAAAGACTAGTGAAACTAGGCTAAGATGACTTGTCATCACATTGTTTATTCATACATTCAGAAAATAAAAGCAAATAACACCACATCAACATAATTAAATTAATCTTATTTTAAACTTGAAATTCATGCATCTCTCAATTCTTTTCAAATAAAATTTTCTTTTAAGCATGGTGAGAGATATATGGAACATTTTACAACTTAAAGACATCAATGCAAATGATCATGCAACTAGAACAAGAAAACAAATAACATGACAGAAAAATAGAAAAGGAAAGGAAATAAAAGAGAACGAGTCCACCTTTAATGGTGGCGCCTAGTGCTCCTCTTTAAGGATTAAATGTGATGTTTGATCTCTTCTATATCATTCCTTTGCCTTTGTTCCTCTTCCCTCATAGCCCTTTGGTCTTCCTTTATGGCTCTTTGATCTTCTCTTATTTCATTGAGAGTGGTAGCATCTCCTTGATGCTCCATCCTCAACTGCTCCTTGTTAGTACTCAATGTTCCTAGAGAAGTTTTCCATTGATCCCAATAGCTTTGTGGAGGAAAATACATCCCTTGAGACATCTCAGGGATCTCATAATGAGGCGGTTACACAGGCTCTTATACATGCTCTCTAATTTGCTCTATTCGCTTCTTAGTGATGGGCTTATCCTCCCCAATGGAGATATCTCCATTTATGACAATTCCAGCTGAATTGCATAGGTGACAGATGAGGTATGGGAATGCCAACCTGGCATTGGTGTGAGGCTTCTCAGCTACCTTGTATAATTCTTGAGGAATCACCTCATGTACTTCCACCTCAGTTCTAATCATGATGCAATGAATCATGATGGCTCTGTCAACAGTCACTTCTGATCGGTTGCTAGTAGGGATGATGGATCTTTGGATGAATTCCAACCATCTTTTAACTATGGGCTTTAGGTAAACCCTTCTTAACTGAATGGGCTTGGCTTGGGAATCCCTTTTTCACTATGTGTCTTCTACACAGATATCTCAGAGTACTTTATCCAATCTCTGATCATGGTTGACTCTCTTAGTGTAAGAATGAGGATCTCCTTGTAATAAAGGCAAGTTGAATGCCAACCTCACTCTTTCTGAGCTAAAATCTAAGATTCTTCTTCTGAACATGGTGATCCAACTCCTTCGATTTGGGTTCACACTGGTGTCATGGTTTTTGGTAACCCATGCATTAGCATAGAACTCTTGCACCATGAGAATCCCAACATCTTGAATGGGATTGGTTAGGACTTCCCAACCTCTTCTCCAGATCTCTCTTCGGATTTTTGGATACTCATTCTTCTTGAGCATGAAAGGGACCTCAGAGATCACTTTCTTCTCAGCCACTACTTCATAGAAATGGTCATGGTGAGCTTTGGTGATGAATCTCTCCATCTTCCAAGTTTCAGAGGGATTGGCTACTGCCTTTCCTTTCCTTTTCCTAGAGGAGTCTCTAACCTTGGGTGCCATAAATGGTAGTTGAAAGAACAAAAAGCTATGCTTTTCCAACACCAAACTTAAAACTTTGCTCGTCCTCGAGCAAAAATAGAAGAATAGAGAAGAAGAAGAAAATAGAGAGAGGGAGAGGGAGAGAGAGGGCTCGGCCTTGTGGGGTAGAGAAGGTATGAGAGGTGTGTGTATGAAGGGTTATAGAGAGGGTTATCTATAGGAGTAGGAAAGGTTTAGGGTTCGGCCATAGGGTGGGTTTTGGGTGGGAAATTCAATTTTGAAGTGGGTGGGGGTAGGTGGGAGTGATGATGGTTTGGGAAAATTAAATGGATGTGAAAGTAAGTGGGGTAGGTGAAAGATGCTTTGGGACCCACAGGTCCTGAGAGGCTAGGAAATCCAGATTTCCTGCTTCTCTATACTGGCATTTGAATGCCCAAGGGCTACTCCCTGGCTGGCGTTCAACGTCAGCAATGCTCCCCCTTTGGGGTGTTGAATGGCCAGCAGGGATACCCTGGCTGGCGTTCAACTTTAACACTCCATCTAGAGTGTTTTGTTTTCACTGCTGTGAATTCTGTCTCTTGACTGATGCACATGATCATGACTCTGAAAACTGAAAGAAAAATAAAATAAAAATAAAAGTAGTTGAGTGAAGTTGGGTTGCCTCCCAACAAGCGCTCTTTTAACCTCACTAGCTTGACCTTTAGCTCCTTACAGAGGTGAGTATTGGCGCATGTTTTCACCCCTTACAGTAAATCTTTGTCCTATTCTCTCATGAATGAGCTCTACATGATCTAGAGATAGGACATGACTCACTGTATGTGGTAGGACTGGATTCTTAGTGAAGACAGCTCTCATGCCAGGTGAGAGGCCTTCAGTTGAGACTTTCCTGTCCCTCCAACCTTTAGGTACTTTCTTTTTAGTACCTCTGTGCTTAGAGCTTGTTGAGGGCTGCCCAACACCAAACATAGAATTGATGTCTGGGGGCTTTGCAGAGCTCTGCACAAAGAGAGGGCTAGCACAATAAGTGTTGCACAGTTATCTCTCTTTTAGAAGGAAAATTAGGATGAGGCATCTTGAATAAGATGTAATCCTTTAGGGATAGTTCTCCCTTAGCCACATCATTGATAGCATTGGCTGTGGCTAGGAAAGGTCTTCCAAGGATGACACAGTCATCCTTATCCTCTCCTATGTCCAAGTCAATGAAGTTTGCAGGGATGTAGTGGTTTTCAACTTTAACGAAGACATCCTCTACTTAGCCATATGGCTTCTTCATGGTCTTGTCTGCCGTCTCTAAACAGATGTGTACAGCTTGTACCTCAAGGATTTCCAACTTCTCCATTACAGAGAGTGGTATGAGGTTAATACTTGACCCTAGGTCACATAGAGCCTTATCAAAGGTCATAGTGCCTATGGTGCAAGGAATTAGAAATCGTCCAGTATCTAGAAGCTTCTGAGGTAGCTCTTGCTGAACCAAAGCATGGAGTTCTTTGGTAAACAATAGAGGCTCTTCTTCAAGAGGGTTTTTACCAAATAGCTTGGCATTCTGCTTCATTAGAGCTCCTAGGAAACAAGCAACTTGCTCTTCGCTAGTGTCTTCATCTTCATCTAAGGATGAGTAGTCATCATAACTTATGCATTGTAGAAGTACATTCAAAGGAACCTCTATTGTCTTTATGGTTTCCTTTGGTTCTGGGCCAGAGGGTTCTTGACTGGGATTTAGGAACTCAAAAGGTGTGCTTTGACTGACATTCAATGCTAGCTCTGTTGGCTTATTGGGCGTTGAATGCCCTTGTTGTTCACCCTGACTGGCGTTAAGCACTAGTCCCTCTAGCATTCTGGGCATTGAACGCCCAGCAGGGATGTCTTTGAACGCCTACTTTCCTGGGTGAGTGGGCGTTGAACGCCCAGTGAGAGGTTCCTCACTGGCGTTCAGCGCCAGAATGGTTGGGAGTTTGGGCGTTGAACGCCTAGTGAGGGGTTCCTCACTGGCGTTCAGCGCCAGAAAGCTTTCCTGTTTAGATGTTGAACGCCCAGCCAGTGCTCCCTGGCTGGCATTCAACGCTAGCTTTTCTGCCAGGATGTCCTTTAAACACCCAGTGAGGAGTTCCTCACTAGCATTTAATGCCAGGCTTGCTGCCATTGTAGGCGTTGAACGCCCAGTGAAGGCTTCTTCGCTGGCATTCAACGCCACCCCATTCTCCTCTAATTCGGCCTCTTTCCCCATGGTTATGGTGTTGCACTCTTTTCTTGGATTAACCTCAATGTTACTGGGAAGAGTGTCAAGAGGAGTCTCAGGGATCCTCTTGCTCAGTTGACCAACCTGTACGTTCAAGTTTCTAATGGAGGACATTGTTTCATGAATGAAACTATAGGTGGTCTTAGTGAGGCTGGAGACTAGAATGGCTACGTCAGAAAGGCTCTTCTTAGAGGTCTTGATATTCCCTTGAGAAGATGGGAATGGTGGTCTATTATTGAACTTATTTTGGTTCCTACCACCTTGATTGTTATTTAAACCTTGCTGAGGTTTCTATTGATCCTTCCATGAGAGGTTAGGATGATTCCTCCATGAAGGGTTGTAAGTATTTCCATAGGATTCTCCCATGTAATTCACCTCCTCCATGGTGGGTTGATTAGGATCATAAGCTTCTGTTTCAGAAGAAGCTTCCTGATTACTACCAGCTGCAGTTTGCATCCTAGTCAGATGTTGAGAGATCATGTTGACCTGTTGGATCAAGATCTTATTCTGAGCCAAGATGGCATTCAGAGTCTCAACTTCATGAACTCCTTTCTTCTGAGGGGTTCCATGATTTACAGGATTCTGCTCAGAAGTGTACATGAACTGGTTGTTAGCAACCATTTCAATGAGTTCTCTAGCTTCTGCAGGCATTTTTTTCAAATGGAGAGATCCACTTGCAGAGCTGTCCAATGAAATTTTGGATATCTCAAACAAACCATCATAGAACATGCCTATGATGGACCAGTCTGAGAGCATGTCAGGAGGACATCTCCTAATCAGTTGTTTATATCTTTTCCAAGCTTCATAGAGGGATTCACCTTCTCTTTGTCTGAAGGTTTAAACTTCCACTCTAGTCTTGCTCATCCTTTGAGGAGGAAAGAACTTAGCCAGAAAAGCATTAACTAGAAAGAGCATCAGCTTGTAGACTTCAGGATTAACTCCATTAGTCTTTACAGTATCACAGATCTATAAAAATTCTGCTAAGAACTGATGTGGATCTTCCAGTGGAAGTCTATGGAATTTACAGTTTTGCTGGAGAAGAAATACTAACTGAGGCTTAAGCTCAAAGTTGTTAGCTCCAATAGCAGGTACAGCTATGCTTCTGCCATAAAAGTCTGATGTAGGCATGGTGAAGTCATCAGGGACCTTTCCTGGCTCCTCTTGAGGTTCGGCCATGTCTTCTTATTCTTGTTCAAAACTTTTTGAAAGGTCTCTTCCGGAGTGTTGTGCTTTAGCTTGCTGTAAACGCCTCTTTAGTGTCTTCTCAGGTTCAGGATCAGGAGTCAAGAGGGGTTCTTTATCCCTATTCCTGGTCATAAACAAGAAGAACAGAAAAAGAAAGAAAAGAAGAAGACTCTCTACGCCAATAGGCAAGAAGCTCCTCCTTAAAGTCAGAAGTGAAGAAAGAAGAAGAAAAAAGAAAAAAAAGCAAAAGAAGTAGAAGAAGAATACGTTGGAAATAGTAGAGAAGAGTAAATAAAAGAAGATAGAAAAAGTGAAGATGGAAGATGAGAGAGGGTGAGAAGTTGAATAATAGAGATGTGCGAGGAAGAGAAATATAAATAGAAAAAGTAAATAAGAGTTAAAATATTTTTGTTTTTATTTATTTTATTTATTAATTAGGAAAATTAGTTAATTAATTTAAAAAGAATTTAAAATTTAGATGTTAAATTCTCGAAAATAGAAGAGAGAGAAGAGGGAGAAGTTTTTGAAAATTAAGAGAGGTGAGAGTTAGTTAGGTGGTTTTGAAAAAGATGAAAGAGAGAAGAAGATATGATTTTCGAAAGTTAAGAAGAGAATAGTTAGTTAGGTAGTTTTGAAAAAGAAGAGAGAGAAGATGAGATATTAATTAAGAAAAGATTTTTAATTTAAAAATAAAATAGAAGATAAGATAAGAAAAGATTTGAAATTAAAATTTAAAATTACGATAAGAAATTTAAAAAGATTTGAAAAAGATATGATAAGATTTTGAAAAAGATAAGATTTTTGAAAAAGATATGATTTTTATTTTTTGAAAAATTTGATTTTTGAAAACTTGACAACTAAGATATGATAAGATAAAAATTTTAAAATTGAAATATGAATTTTTATGTATGATTTTCGAAAATTATGGTTACAATTAAGTTAGAAAAGATATGTTTTTTTATTTTTGAATTTTATGATGAAAGAGAAAAATACAAAAAAAAATACAAAACTTAAAATTTTTAGATCTAGCACCCTTGTTTTTCGAAAATTTTTGGAGGGAAATACCAAGGGATACCAAACATAAATTTTAAGATCAAAACACATACAAGACTCAAGAACACTTTGAATACTCACAAGAACACGAAGAACAAAATTTAAAGACTCAAAGAACTCAAGAACACAAAAAGAACACCAAACTTAAAATTTTTTTAGAAAAACAAACAAGATTTTTGAAAAAAAATATAAAGAAAAACACAAGATGACACCAAACTTAAAAATTGAAGCAAGATTTAAACAAAGAAAAATTATTTTTGAAAAATTTTTAGAAAGAATGACTCTAGGTACAACACTTACCAAGAACATAAGCCGACGCTCTAACCAATTGAACACAGAAAATAAGAAATATTTTTGAGAAACCTTTTTTATTTTTCGAATAAAATAGAGAAGAAAAAAAATAAAAATAAAAGACTCAAATAAAAAAGAAAGTTATACTCTTGCAAAAATCAAAGACTCAAAGAACACAAGACTCAAACAAGAACACAAATTAAACAAAGAAAAGAAAAATATTTTTGAAAAGGTTTTTAGATTTTTTTTCGAAAATTGAGAAAGAAGAAAACAACATAAAAGACTCAAATAAAATAAAAATTACCTGATCTAGGGAACAAGACAATCCTTCAATTTGTCCAAACTCAACAATCTCCAGCAACGGCGCCAAAACCTTGGTGCGTGTATGCAAACCCCACCTTTCTGTACAGCAGTACCAGCAAGTTTACTCGGTCGTCCAAGTAATACCTGAGCGAGTCAGGGTCGATCCCACTGAGATTGTGGCTTGAAGAAATCTATGGTTGTCTTGCAAGTCTTAGTCAGGTGAAATCAGAAGGTTGTTGATTGTAAAGGAATACCGAATTTTAATAAAGTTAAAGAGGTAGAAAATACTGATAGGAATAAAGTTGAAGATCGGAGTTGCTTTGTCTTTCTGAATTAACTGCGGTATTGCTGCTCTCCTTGCTTGTGAGTGATTTCTTCAATAACAGGCTGTATGTGATTGACACTGGTTTGAGCAGCTGCCAATACTCCTCCGGATCTAAACCCCAGGTTCAATGTGGATCCATCTCTGCTTGAGGGTGAAGCGCGTACAGTCCATTCTCCTTTAATATCCTACTCAAAACGCCATAGACAATGTCGGATCTTCCGGATCAGAGAATGCTATATTTTTGGGTTCTAGCTTCTACCACAGAGACCCTAATCTCCCCGGAAATTGGCTGAACTAATGTCTCGAGAAGTCCCCAACGAAATCATGATTAGCCGTCTGAGAGATGTATATTCAAGCTGTTGATCGTCCTTGTCCGGTGAAAGACGCATTTTGACCCAATTAGATGCGGGTGTTTGTCAGGCACGTTCATCTTAATGTGATGAACTGAGCTAATTTTTTAGATCATCCTATTCACCACGATGAAGTACGAATATACATCTTAGAACCAATCAAACACGGGTCGAAGAGAAACAGTAGTACTTTATTACTTCATAGGATTCAACAGGGCTCCTCCCCTCAACCTAGGAGGTTTAGAAACTTATATTGAAGTAAGGATACAATGTAAAATGTGTAAAAGGTTTGAAGAATGATCAAAAGGTTCGAAGAAGGTCTGAATTACATAAATATAATCCCTTAAATACTAAACAGATGACTAGTGAGTGTAAAATAGTCGATTTAGTGCTAAAATCCACTTCTAGGGCCCACTTGGTGAGTGTTTAGGCTGAGCTTTGATGAGATCCACGTGCTATGCGGCTCCTTGAGCATGGAACGCTAGCTAGGGGGTTCTCTCTGGGTGTTTGTACATTGGTCTCTGCTCTTTGGGCGCTGGACGCCTGGAAGGGGGCAGGAAGCTGGCGTTGGATGCCAGTTTTGGGCCTTCTAATTCGAAGCAAAGTATAAACTATTATATATTGTTGGAAAGCCCTAAAAGTCAGATTTCCATAGCCATTAAGAGCGCTTCATTTGGATTTTTGTAGCTCCAGAAAAACTCTTCTGAATGCTGGCAGGTCAGATCGGATATCATCTGCATTGCTTCCTCTGTTCCTGAATCAGACTTCTTCTCCAGCTCCTCAATTTCAGCCAAAAAATACACGAAATTGTATAAAAATACAAAAACTCATAGTAGAATCCAAAAATGTGAATTTAACACTAAAACCTATACAAACTACTAAAAACTATATAAAAGCGATACCAAAAAGCGTATAAAATATCCGCTCATTAGGATTCTAGACTTCGATTCTGTTTGGGTTCCAAGGAAATAGGATTAAAATTGAATTTAATATAAATTTTTAACGTTCAGCTACCCCATTTTTTAAAATCGGAGAAAATAGCAAGTAGTAGTTGTTTTAGAAAAATCATGAAAATTTCAATTTTAGTCAAACAGCTTTCAAATTTGGTGGGTCATACTAGACTCATCCATGTTTCATTTAAAACAAGTTTCAGATCAATATCATGTCATATGATAAGGTTATGCAAATTTAAAGAGAGCCTTGTTTTAAATCATGTTGTTCTAAAAATTCAGTGAGCTAGTTGCCTTCCAGGTTGCATAATTAATTCTTCAAAATTGATATGAATCTGAAATTTGGAATGAATATCCTAGACACGTAGAGATCTAAATTTCTTTTGGTTTCAATCCAAAACCTGATCAGAATTTAAAGTTATATAGATTGAAAGTTGCTGCTATAATAACCCGAAAACAGATTCTGCAGCAAAAACCACTTAACTTCAAAAATTTATATATCCCAATCCACTTATCTGAAAATTATGAAATTTTTATGGGATGATCTAGACTTTCAAAATTTTTATAGAAAATTAATTTCACTTAAAGAAAGAGTCTAGATTGCTTCCAGAATTTTGTACGAGTTGCTGCCAAATTCTGCAGCAAATCCTGAAGTAAGCAATTTAAACCTCTCGTATCAGCTTTAGTTTCCTAAGCTTCTAACTTCCTTAAACTCATGGTTCTAGCTTCCTTTTGGCCATCCAGACTTGTTTCACTTATTGTCATGGTCCCAAGATTCCATATCATTATTTTCACTATCACACAAGTACAGATACATAGAAACATTCATTCAAAATTTCTGCAGCAGAACTAATTTTCGATAACCATACTTCCAAAATTCACCACAAATCATATATTTAACGAACCACCTTACAACTTTCCAATCCAACTCAAATTCCATTAATTAATCACACAAGACATCCATAATTCATTTGTAATTATCCACCAAACTTTTTAGGCATTTATAATTTAAAATCTTTGATTTCTAAATATATCCCTTACTACTCCCCATTGCAACTATCCGGTGTCAACATTACCGCAAGCTTCTACTGCGTCACTCTAATCTCAAATCACTAAGGACTTACTTATCTACCAATGTTAACCAAAACTCTCCTTGTATCTCTTTACCTCACTAACTAAACGTCATCGGCCACTACTTCTGTTGTACGAGTTCTAATCCCTTGGTTACTTCCACCACCAAGTCTATTATTGCTTCCTTCATCGTTTGTAGTTTGTTGTCCCAACCTAAAAGTAGTAGCTTGCATAAACATCCCCATCCTCTCCAGTGTAACCCTGAAATTTTCCGTATCACCTCGCTCGCGTCCATGAGATGCCCTTTGGGTCTTATCCACACCGAACAAGTGATATTAAGGTGATCAATCTTAATATCTCAAGTCTAGTGCTCCGAATCTCCAAAGTATGCTCATGAGCATTTATGCTATATATGTCAAGCAGACATCCTAAATAGCATGTACACATAGCCAGAGTATGCTCAGAAGCATAGTCAATCCATTCCCCAGGCACTATTGGAACGAGCAGCTTTGATACCATAATGTAACACTCTACCACACAGAGTCTTATGCTTAAGTCATAAAACTGAGGTGCCAAAGTATTATGACCTCTAAAATTAAAAATATATATAATAATAATTGAAAGGAGTTTATACCGAGAAGCCTTTGAAGGAAAGATTAAACAAAAGTGTTAATTAGAAAAGTGCATCACTCACGTAAGCAACAAGCATAAATCCTGTAGGATAAGAGTAAAGCAACACATAAAAACATAAAAGAAGAGTTCCAAGATACAGATAACATGGCTTCTGACTCGGCTAACGAAGTTAAAAACTGGCCAGAGCATGTATACATATATATAAAATAAACCCAAAATGCCCAACATACGATTTATAGAACCTGTTTCTCCAAATGTACCTCTAAGAGGGATAAAACATGATATACAATAGAGATATAAAGTATCTACATACATATCAGAAACCAAAATAAAATCCGAAATAGCTAGAGTCCTTCGCCTCAGAATCTTCCAGAATGCCTCAGCGACGCGCCTTACATCCTGCATCTGAAAAATACAAATATCGTATGGGATGAGAACCGGAGGTTCTCAGTATGGTAACAGTGCCTACATAACTAACATATAAGGTCCCGAGAAAGCCGAAGGCGATCCTAGAACTTCAGACAAAAGATTCAAACCTAAAAATGAAATCTAAAACCACAAATTAAGGAGAGGTATCTAAGTTTAAGGATTCCTGGTTTTTATCACAGTTCTAACCTAAGTCCCTAAGTTCACCGCCTTTCTTTCGACCCTCCGAAACACCAATACACAGACAAACAATGCATAGAGAGAAAACACAAGTAGTTTATAATTAAAACAAATAGGACATATAGTAGTTAAGCATGAATATCAATTACACAACTCGAGAAGGCAAAACCAAACAAGCCACTCAAATGCATATGATGCATGCCTTTCTTACTGGCCATGAGCTCACGTGTCGGTTACTTTGCCAGAACCCGACACATCCGGTAGCTAACCCGGATATCGTCTTCTTGAAAACCGGTGGGCGGTACACCACCACAAACGCACCTGGCGGGCAGTACACCACCACGAACCCTACCATTGTGACCGTTACACCTCCACGAACCTTGCAAGATCTTCAATTGAAAAACAACATACACACATGAGCGGTAAACCCCACGAACCCCATATATCTTTCTCTTTAAAAACATGTGGGCGGTACACCATTGACATTAGGATTTTTGCTAGTAAAGAATTTATAAAAATATTCGCGTTGTAGATATAGCTTCTAAACTAACAGAAATCCCTTCGTACAAAAGTTTTGATTGTCACAAGTAACAAACCCCTAAATAAATTGATAACCGAAGTATTTAAACCTCGGGTCGTCTTCTCAAGGAATTGCAGGGAGGTCTGTTCTTATTACCGGTTATGAATTTGTAAATTGGGGGTTTTAAGAATGAGGAACAATTATGATGAATGACAAGTAAAATAAATAATTGACTGTAAAATAAACTCTTGGTAAGGTATGAGAACTGTAAGTCCTATCCTAGTTATTCTTATCAATTGTGATGAGAATTGGATTTTTCTCCCACTTTGTTAACCTTTAAGTATGAAGGTACGTCAAGTGAATGAATTAATTCGAATCCTCAAGTCCCAGTCTTTTCTTGGGAAAAGTTAGAGTTATTGGATCTCGAATCAATTCTTGAAGAATTCCAATTTTCAATCAACAATGAGTTTTATAACTCAAGAGTTACCAATTAATCAACTAAAGCCAAAAGGTAGAAAAATCTAAATTATTTATATCATAAATAAGAGAAACAAATCATAAATATGAAATTCCTCAATTGCATTAATAAAATAAAATCAATCCAAATATGAAAAGTCATAAGCCAAATAAGCAACATCAATAATCAACAATTAAGAGGAGTCGAAATAAAAAGATATTGAACCTGATGAAGAGTTGAAATAAATCCTAATTTCTAAAAATCCTAATTTCTAAATCCTAAGAGAGAGAAAAGAACCTCTCTCTCTAAAAACTACATATAATCCTAAAATTATGAATTATCAGAGCCTCCTGAGTCTCTGCAAGTTCCCTGACTTTAATCTGTGTTTCTGGGCCAAAAACTGGGTTGAAATGCGGCCCAGAATCTCTGCCAGTGACTTTTGTAATTCTGCAGATCGCGCACGTCACGCGATCGCGTCATCCATGCGGACGCATCATTCGCGTTTTTCCCTGCCACGCGTTCACATCGTCCACGCTTCCGCGTCACTTGTGCTTTTCCAATCCGTGCGGTCGCGTGACCCATGCGGCCGCATCACTGCGGATTCCTTTCTTCCGCACAGTCGCATCGCTGACGCGTACGCGTCACTTCTCGCTGGTCATCTCCTCAATTTCTTGTGTTCCTTCCATTTTTGCAAGCTTCCTTCCCAATCTCTCACTCATTCATGCCTTATAAAGCCTGAAACACTTAACACACAGATCAAGGCATCGAATGGTAATAAGAGAGGATTAAGATTAGCTAAATTAAGACCAAAGAAAATATAAATGCATGTAATGATTTTAGGAAGGAAATATAAATGCATGCTAATTATATGAATGAGTGGATAAAGACCATGATAAAACCACACAATTAAACACATTTTAAACCATAAAATAGTGGTTTATCAACCTCCCCACACTTAAACATTAGCGTGTCCTCATGCTAAACTCAAGGAGACCAAATAAATGAGTAGGAAAAGGCAAGACTCATGCAATGTAACCTATAAATGTGAATGCAACTACATGCTAAAATGATTCTACCTACTTGGTGAAAAAGTAAATAAATCTTTCAAGAATAAATATGAACTGGATTTCACTAATTCAAATCACAAAATACAATATAAATAACTTGCAAGAAGAAGATAGCTCATGAAAGCAGGAAACATAGAATTAAGCACTGAACCCTTACTAGTAGTGTATATCATTCTAGGTTAGGGTCAAGGTAGGATTGTATTTGGCCAAGTGGACTAAAATCTGAATCTTTAATTAACATAAACTTTCCACCTAACTCAAGACAATCCATTTAATTAAAATACAAAATCTAGCTTCCCATCAACTATGTTTACTACATATTTATGCATTCTATGTTTTTAGTACAGCTCATATGCATTGATTTCACTTATTTATTTTGGGGCATTTTGTCCCTTTTTATTAATTGCACTTTTCTTTTTCTTTTTCACTTTTTATTTTCAATGCATATGATTAAAGTATTGAATGCAATAATATGTGCTCAACCATTATTTTGCACATTTTCACTAAAATATACAACACCCAATTATTCAAACCAAATATTTTCAAACCCAACTTCCCCACACTTAAATCATGAGCACTTTTACTAGTCTAAGCTAACCAAGGATTCATATTAAGGACATTATTATTTTCTGCTTAGAGTTAGTAATGAGCTAAAGTAAAGAACAAATGGGTATATTAGGCTCAAATTGGTTTGCAAAGGATAATGAAAGGGTAAGGCCATATGGGTATGTAAGTTTAGTGAAACAAGGGCCTCAATCATATCAGTGCATGCATACATCAAACAATGGAAATATAGAATTAAGCAAGACAAAGATCACAATTTTAGAGAGAAAAACACACATCAAAAATAAAATATTGGTTGATAAAATGCAACCAATCAAAAAGGCTCAAAATCTCACTGATTTTGTGTGTTGGAGCTTTAAACCATGTTCCAAAATAAGATTTCTTCAAACAAGTTTTTCAAAAAGTTTTATTCAAATTAGTGAAATACTATAAAAATTTCTTGAAAAATAAAATATTACTTTAACCAAGTGGTAAAATATGCACAAAAAACAAACATGCAATCAAACATGAAAATGCAACAATGAAAAATAAAAATTGGTGTTAAGAAGGGACTAACTGACCCGTGGAGATCGGTATCGACCTCCCCACACTTAAAGATTGCACCGTCCTCGGTGCATGCTGAGATGTACAGGTGGATGGGTGTTGTGGTTCCTTAGCTGTTGCTCGTTGTAGAAGCTTTCTCTTTACCCGTTCTGGTGGCCAGCTTGAAAAAGGGAGAAGAGAAAGGGACATGAAGTCAAAGGGATGGAGCAAAGAGGAGGGTGGTACGAGTGATAATCATGCCAGGTAAGAAAAATAGTGAATGAAAGACATGGTCGCGATTCCATGTGATCAGTTCAGAAATGGAAATATAGCAAGGCATGGGGAGTATTCGATGCAAGATGCTTAGCATGCCGGCAAGGGCATGAGTAGCATAGATCAAGCATCAAAAGTCTAGATGTATTATTAGTCGTGAGAAACTAACAATAACGTTTGTATTAACAATTATATTTAATTAAGAAAATAGTAAAGGGAATTTGTGAAAAGCAGGCATTTATAGTAGTAGATTAAAAGAAATCTTAAAAATAGTGCACAATGTCATACGGGCGTTTTCACAAACACATAGCATGCACGGTAAATAAGCTATTTGAAAGTATTAAATTGAACATGCAAGCAACCCTTTAAAAAGTAATATATAATTGTCAAATAATCCACAAAAATATAGAAAAAAATGACCCAAATAAAATTCCAACACCAATGAAAATAATGCAATGAATGAAAGTATGCAATTAAGTAAAAGAAAATGAAAGATAAGAAGAATGAGAAGGGAAAGAAGGGAAGAAGAAGTAAGTAAGAAAGGAGGGAGGAAAATTAGGATTGGAGAAGAAAAGATAAAATATTTTGGCATATTAGGTTAAGGTGTGCGACGCTAGCAACGCGGTCGCGTGGGTGACGCGGCCACGTAATGCGCAATAAGGTCAGGCGACGCGGACGCGTGGGTCACGCGATCGCGTCACTTGATTTGTGCTAGTGGCACGAGTGCAGCCTCGCATTCGCACAACTCTCTGTTTGAATTGTATTTTGCCAAAAATCTGGGTGACGCGGTCGTGTAAGTGACGCGATCGTGTGGATGGCCATTTTTGAAAGACGACGCGGCCACGTGGGGCACGCGTTCACGTGGGAGGGCTTGGGCTTCTAGCATGAGTCCAGCCCAATTCCAGCACAACTTTCGGCCATGCACCTTTTTGACGTCGATTTTCATGGCACGCGGCCTCATGGGTGACACGGTCGCGTGGGAGGCCAAAGTTCCACATGACGCCGTCGCGTGGGGTCAAATCATGCTAATGGCGAACCTCCAGCCACGCTCTCGCGTGACTCTTTGTTCAATTCTTTTCTTCCCAATGCACTAGTGACGCGGACGCGTCAGCGACGCTACCGCGTCGCGTGCGTGTTTTTGCTTTTTTTTATTATGCAATTTTGTAGTATGCAATATACAGTGTTAATGTAGATGCTATGAAAACTTCCAGGTTCAATGAAAATAAAATAAAATAAAAAAATAAACAACACGAAATAAAATTGAAAAAGAACGATCATACCATGGTGGGTTGTCTCCCACCTAGCACTTTTAGTTAAAGTTCTTAAGTTGGACATTTGAGGAGCTTCCTGTTATGGCAGCTTGTGCTTGAACTCATCCAGAAATCTCCACCAATGTTTGGAGTTCCAGTAGCCTCCGGGGTCCCAAACTAGGCGCAGAAAGCCTTCAAGTAAGTTAAAGCAAGTGACAAGGCCCCAAAAGTGTTGATTTCTAGATTGAATTCTGGGGTCCCAAATCTTGCTTTTGCACCCGTCTTCTTGTTGAGCAATATTGTTCAAGCCGGGTGGCAAATAGTCTGAATTCTCACTGAAGCAGCCAGACAACTTCCTAGACCCATTCAATTGAACTCTACACTAACCTTTGCGTTTAAATGTTGAGCACACAACCATGTTGAACCTTGCAGGATAAATCTTATCACTGACCATCTTCTTCTTACTCTTAATGCCACAGAGAGCTCTAAGTTGACCATCCGTCTCCAGTAGCCCATAATCAAGTGGAATTAGAAAGATAAGGCATATGAATTTTACCCACTTGAATGTTGTGAAGGATGATGGCAACTTAAGGGGAGGTGTTTCTAATGAACGTGCAAGCTCCACTCCCTTGTGCTCTTCTTTGACATCTTCCACCTCTTTGTAATCTTCAATATCAACCTCTTCCTTTTGGTGAATTTCTTCCAATTTAATCTCTTCTTCATTGTTCACCAAGGGCATGGGATGTTGTGTTTCATCTTCTTTGAACTCCATATCAAGTCCAATGGAAGAAGATTCAAATGTAGATAAGAATTCATCAATGATTGAATCCATCTCTTGATCGTCTCCTTCAAAGACTTCAACTATGATATGCTTTGGAGGTTGTACACACTCCTCAACATCAGCTTCAAATGTCTTTGAATGGTGCTCTATAACTTGACTTTTCCATGGAGGTTCAGCATCTCCTAAGTCTTCAACCACTGCCTCCTCTTCTTCTTCAATAATTCCGACTTCCTCCACTTGTTCCAATATCAAATTGTGTTGCTCACTATCCACCGGAGTGCCCAATTTCTCTTTCCTGCTACATTCTTCAGTAGATTTCCCACATGAAACCATGGGGGTTCTGTCGGAAAGGTAATCGATTTCTTTCTTAATCCAGGTATTTAAGTATGCAATCATATTCGTCCTCGATGATTTTCTTTTCAACTATTTCTTCACCTTTAAGCACAAAATCCTCCTTGTTGTCTTCTTTCACTAGTTCTTCAACCGTGCTGTCAACTTCAAGGGTGTCTACTACCTTTACCTTTAGTGCCTCCTCTAGCTCCTTATGAAGTATGGATTCGCGAAGATGATCCCTTCTCTCTCGTTCCATGTCAATAGTATCAGTGGGATCATGTTGCTCTTGGATTGATGGATGTTGGTGCTCTTCCACGGATGGTGGTTATGGGATGGGTGGATCATTATGTGGTTGAGATGGAAGTGCAGTGGAGCTTGAGGGTTGAATATTGGGTGTAGAGGGTTGGCCCAAGAGGGATATAAGTGCTTGAAGAGTTGAGGCGAGACTAGTGATATAGGCAAGTTTGCTTTCCATGGAGGTTTGGGGTGCATAGGAGGGTTCATTTGTTGGGAGAAAAGGTTCATAACACGGAAGTAGTTCCTCTTGATAAGGATATGGAGATGGTGTATATTAAGGTGGTGGTTCTGGGTATGGTTCATATGATGGTTTGGTGTGGTGAATGAGAATTGGGGTCATATGGAGGTGAATGGTGGAAAGGGGCTTGTGAGTGTGGTGGTTCAAAGTTATGTTGTGAGGATGGTCTCTGAGCATATGGTGGGGCTTGTTGGTAGCTACTAGGCGGTCCACCATATATATCAGCTTGGTATGCATTGTAGGATGGTCTTTGTCTGTGATATCTAGGAGGGTGTTGTTGCCTAAAGGGTTGATCAGATCCTCTTGGCTCCATCCATCTTTGATTGCTTAGACCTTGATGCATAGTCCTGTTATAGCTTTCATTCCTTGCAACAAAATTAGAACCAAACTCAAAGCGAGAATATATTTGAAAAATATTTACAATAACCAATAATAAGGCAAACGTTTGCAATTCCCCGGCAACGGCGCCATTTTGACGTTAGGATTTTTGCTAGTAAAAATTTATAAAAATATTCGCGTTGTAGATATAGCTTCTAAACTAACAGAAATCCCTTCGTACAAAAGGTTTGATTGTCACAAGTAACAAACCCCTAAATAAATTGATAACCGAAGTATTTAAATCTCGGGTCGTCTTCTCAAGGAATTGTAGGGAGGTATGTTCTTATTATCGGTTATGAGTTTGTAAATTGGGGGTTTTAAGAATGACGAACAATTATGATGAATGACAAGTAAAATAAATAATTGACTGTAAAATAAACTCTTGGCAAGGTATGAGAACTGGAAGTCCTATCCTAGTTATCCTTATCAATTGTGATGAGAATTGGATTTTTCTCCCACTTTGTTAACCTCTAACTATGAAGGTAAGTCAAGTGAATGAATTAATTCGAATCCTCAAGTCCCAGTCATTCCATGGGAAAAGTTAGAGTTATTGGATCTCGAATCAATTCTTGAAGAATTCCAATTTTCAATCAACAGTGAGTTTTATAACTCAAGAGTTACCAATTAATCAACCAAAGCCAAAAGGTAGAAAAATCTAAATTATTTATATCATAAATAAGAGAAACAAATCATAAATCTAAAATACCTCAATTGCATTAATAAAATAAAGTCAATCCAAATATGAAGAGTCATAAGCCAAATAAGCAACATCAATAATCAACAATTAAGAGGAGTCGAAATAAAAAGATATTGAACCTGATGAAGAGTTGAAATAAATCCTAATTTCTAAATCCTAAGAGAGAGGAGAGAACCTCTCTCTCTAAAAACTACATCTAATCCTAAAATTATGAATTATCAGAGCCTTATGAGTCTCTGCAAGTTCCCTGACTTTAATCTGTGTTTCTCGGCCAAAAACTGGGTTAAAATGCGGCCCAGAATCTCTGCCAGTGACTTTTTTGTAATTCTGCAGATCGCGCACGTCACACGATCGCGTCATCCATGCGGACGCGTCATTCACGTTTTTTCCTGCCACGCGTTCGCATCGTCCACGCTTCCGCGTCACTTATGCTTTTCTAATCCGCGCGGTCGCGTGAGCCATGCGGCCGCGTCACTGCGGATTCCTTTCTTCCGCGTGGTCGCATCGCTGACACGTACGCGTCACTTCTCGCTGGTCATCACCTCAATTTCGTGTGTTCCTTCCATTTTTGTAAGCTTCCTTCCCAATCTCTCACTCATTCATGCCCTATAAAGCCTGAAACACTTAACACACAAATCAAGGCATCGAATGGTAATAAGAGAGGATTAAGATTAGCTAAATTAAGACCAAAGAAGCATGTTTTCAATCATGTAATGATTTTAGGAAGGAAATATAAATGCATGCTAATTATATGAATAAGTGGGTAAAGACCATGATAAAACCACACAATTAAACACATTGTAAACCATAAAATAGTGGTTTATCAACCACCATGAACCCCACAAAGCATTTTCATTTAAAAACATGTGGGCAGTAAACCCCCACGAATCTCACAAACATCTCGACGCTGGGCAAGCGGTAAACCACCACAAACCTTGCTAGGTCAAGCTCAAAACAGTTTGATTTTCAAATTCATTACAAATTATTCATTCATATCCAAACAAAATCATCAATTCCTATACATATATATATACACACACATCATCCAAAATTACAAACTTGCATGATCGACCACGATCACTTTTTCTCATGCCATTAATCATTAACCCAACTATTTCATAACAATTTGACACAATATACACATCAATACATGATTCAACTTATCCTAAGTCATCTAGCAAAAGTTTTCATGACACATTATATTTTAGATACGAGAAGCTGAAACCATGCCTTGGCCGATTCCCCGTTAATCCCGAAATGTCACAATTGACTACCGTTCCACAAAACCCAAGGCTCCAAACCTCTCCAATGAAAATTCAGCTTCCAAGGTTCACTCCCAAGCATCCAATTTACCAACTCCATCTCCAATTCAACATAATTTCAATCTAATACAATTAATCATCACTAAATCAACATAAACTTCACATAAAAATAGCTTTCACAAGGGTTAGAGGTTCTTCACCTTACCGATGGAGATTTGGGTCAATACCCAGCAAGTTAATAAAGCTAATTTGATCTTAAACACCAAAATCACATAATCTCCCAAAAATCAAAACCTAAATTCAGGAAAAATAGGGAAATAGAAAACTGGATACACAACATCAATTTTCTTACCAAATAATTGGGTGGATTTTGTAGAGAATTTCGAGACAAACGTGTGGCCACTGTTGGCTCATCAATCGGAGCTTCGGATCAAAAGTTATGAAAGATTGAATTTTTGAAGTAAAAGGAATTTTGGAGATTCATCAATTCCCTTCTTCTCTGCGTGAATTGGAAGAATGAAGAAGAAGAAGGCTGATTGGCAAGCCTTTAATGAGGGTTAGGTGGGTGGGCTTGGGCCCACTTGGGCTCAGTTCGTCCGGTTCGGCCTATTCGATCCAATCTTGGGCTAAATTCTTTAAAATTAGTGTCAAAATTTTTATTTTAATTAATTCTTCCATTCTTAACTATAAAATTTAATTATCTAATTTCTTTGATAAATAATTAATTTATTAGCTAATTATTTGCTAGTTATGCAGGATTTACACTAATATAATCACAAAGCAATGCTAAACACGCTTTTCAAATTTTATCCAATATTTTTGGATTCTAACTCCTACTATCATAACTTATAGCTATCAACAAATCAATCAACTACTAGAATTACTAATCAAATCAAGATCAATTGAATTCTTGAGCAAACATAAACTGCATACCAAACATAACCACAAACAACAAAGTCAAAGCTCTTCAAGAGCGCACATACTTAAAATACATATTGTTTTTACCATCATATAAACAAAATCATACAAGTTCAAAACAAATTTCAAAACACTGCATAACTATTCCAGATTTTGATATCCCTCCTCAGCTCCCTCATCATCATCCACTAAAGCTCTATCACGAACAATTTTTTCAGGATCTATTTGAGAGAAATCTTGATTCGGGACAAAAAAATTTGCCTGCATAACAGCATGCTCAAACCCCTCTACAAAGGCATCCAAAATCTTTGATTGCTTGTTTTTTTCCAAATCCTTTAACTTTATAATAACATCGATAACTTAATCCTTCATACTAGACAGATCACCCTTGTTCTTTTTCAATAATTCAGCTTCCTTCTCATATTTATCTTTCATCACCTTTAACTCTTCTTCTTTTTTCAGAAGCTTACCCTCCAAATCTGAAAGTGCATTTTTCTTCAGAGCCAATTCTTCCCCCAACTTTCTTGGCTCTTCATCTTGTCCAAACAATTTCTTATGCTTCACTTCTTGGTTCTGACCTAAACTAGCTAAGCACAAACCAAGCACTTAAATCATAACGAAACACAAAATTATACAAGATCAAACCAACTCCAAATAAGGAAAAAATGTATTATACTTGCATGTATTAATCGATGGCAACATCCCCAACCTCATTCGCCAAAGCTACATCAAGCGATGACTAACACACCCCATCAGTGACAACCATAAAAGGGAAATCTTTTTCCTAGACCGAAGATCCATCTATATCATCAGCAAACCCATGAAGCCTTTTTTGACCATCCACAAAGGTAGTCAGTTCCTCCAGTGGTATGTCCTTATCTTTATCGGACAAGTCATCCGAAACATCAACATCAATAAAATTGGATTTTATTTTCTTAAAAATAATCTTCTTTCGTCTTTGGTGAGATTGGTTCATGATGAGCGGATATTTTATACGCTTTTTAGGGGTAATTTCATATAGTTTTTAGTATGTTTTAGTTAGTTTTTAGTATATTTTTATTAGTTTTTAGGCAAAATTTATATTTCTGGACTTTACTATGAGTTTGTATGTTTTTCTATGATTTCAGGTATTTTCTGGCTGAAATTGAAGGAGCTGAGCAAAAATCTGATTCAGGCTGAAAAAGGACTGCTGATGTTGTTGGATTCTGACCTCCCTGTACTCGGAATGGATTTTTTGGAACTAAAAGAGTCCAATTGGCGCGCTTTTAATTGGGTTGAAAAGTAAACATCCAGGGCTTTCCAACAATATATAATAGTCCATACTTTGCGCAAAGATAAATGATGTAAATTGGCATTTAACGCCAATTCCATGTTGCATTCTGGCATTGTACGCCAGAAACAGGTTGCAAGTTGGAGTTAAACACCAGAAATAGGTTACAACCTAACGTTTAACTCCAGAAACAGCCCAGGCACGTGAGAAGCTCAAGTCTCAGCCCCAGCACACACCAAGTGGGCCACAGAAGTGGATTTCTGCACTATCTTTCTTAGTTTACTCATTTTCTGTAAACCTAGGGTACTAGTTTAGTATTTAAACAATTTTTAGAGACTTATTTTGTATCTCATGACATTTTTAGATCTGAACTTTGTACTCTTTGATGGCATGAGTCTCTAAACTCCATTGTTGGGGGTGAGGAGCTCTGCAGCGTCTCGATGAATTAGTGCAAGTATTTCTGTTTTCTGTTCAAACACGCTTGTTTCTATCTAAGATGTTCATTCGCACTTCAATATGAAGAAGGTGATGATCCATGACACTCATCACCACTCTCAACCTATGAACGCGTGCCTGGCAATCACCTCCGTTCTACATTAGACTGAATGAGTATCTCTTAGATTCCTTAATCAGAATCTTCGTGGTATAAGATAGAATCCATTGGCAGCATCCTTGAGAATCTGAAAAGTCTAAACCTTGTTTGTGGTATTCCGAGTAGGATTCAGGGATTGGATGACTGTGACGAGCTTCAAACTCGCGAGTGTTGGGCATAGTGATAGACACAAAAGGATCAATGGATCCTATTCCGATATGATCGAGAACCGACAGATGATTAGCCGTGCTGTGACAGAGCATTTGGACCATTTTCACTGAGAGGATGGGAAGTAGCCATTGACAACGGTGACGCCCTACATACAGCTTGCCATGGAAGGAGCCTTGCATGTTTGAAAGTAAGAAAGCATTATGTTGCAAGAATTCAGAAGACAAAGCATCTCCAAAACTCCAACATATTCTCCAGTATTGAGTAACAATTACTTATTTTATGCCCTTTCACTTTTTACAATTGAAACTAAAGAACCCTATTGGTATCCTAACTAAGATTAATAAGATAACTATAGCTTGCTTCAAACCAACAATATCCGTGGGATTCGACCCTTACTCACGTAAGGTATTACTTGGACGACCCAGTGCACTTGCTGGTTAGTTGTGCGGATTGCAAAAGTGTGATTGCAATTTCGTGCACCAGTTCACCGCCCCCTTTACACCTCCTTTGTCCGCGTTTGATGACGAACCCTCTTTTTTCCAAGTTCTTACTCTTAAACCGAGCTCTCAAGCTTACAGCCGAGACTCCTGGATACTTCCCACCTGAAAAAACACAAAATATAAAATCAACAAATAGTCGAGAATACATGATCCCTAGCTAATTCCTGTATACCAACAAATTCTTACCCAAATAATCTATTACATATAGCCTACTGTCTTATCACAGAAGCAAATCAAACACTGACTTCAAATTTTTTCGATCAATAACTTTCACCAGATATTCAATTATACACTCATTCCTCAAGCTGATTTTCTCAAGGCCAAGAATATGCTACGGCTGAGAACACTAAAACAAGGAAAAATTTTCGGCCAAATTTTCTTCAAAAACAAAAAGAAACATATCCTCGGCGCTCTTCACCTTTAAAAACATGTCTTTGAAATCTTTAAATGAGGATTTAAACAATTTAAAAATAGAAAATCTAGGAGTACTATTCAAATTCACCCACCCCCTTTCGCCTAAAACAAGGAGTAGATCAACTCCAATGAAGGTTTTAAATCCAAAAATTCCAGCAAAATTTCAAAACACGGCAAAAATGTAGAACCTTTTGGGTGAAGCTGTGACAGAGCACAGTTTAACTGCTTTAACGCATTGCATTCGAAAAAGGTAAATGAAGGTTTAACCCGCAATTCCTCAAGCGCATAACTATGCATGTAGAAAAACTCAAAATCATTTTTTCTATGAAATGACGATCGGCCCTAGAACATGGCAACAACTCAACACGAACCTCAGAACCTGCCCTCACAACCTTTGTCACTTCTATCTCACTAACACTCTCTTTGTCTACAAACAGTGACTGGTGCACGAAATTGTGATCTCAATGGCGCCAACAACTTGGTACGCACAATTGTAATATCACTCTTCACAACTTTGCACAACTAACCGACAATCTCCGTGGGATCAACCCTTACTCACGTAAGGTATTACTTGGACGACCCGTGATGAACGGATAATTTATATGCTTTTGGCATTGTTTTTAGGTAGTTTTTAGTAGGATCTAGCTACTTTTAGGGATGTTTTTATTAATTTTTATGCAAAATTTACATTTCTGGACTTTACTATGAGTTTGTGTGTTTTTCTGTGATTTCAGGTATTTTCTGGCTGAAATTGAAGGACCTGAGCAAAAATCTGATTCAGGCTGAAAAAGGACTACTGATATTGTTGGATTCTGACCTCCCTGAACTTGAAATGGATTTTCTGGAGCTACAAAACTTCATATGGCGTGCTCTCAACTGCGTTGGAAAGTAGACATCCAGGGCTTTCCAGCAATATATAATAGTCCATACTTTATTCGAGTTTAGATGACGCAAACTGGCATTCAACGCCAGTTCTATGCTGCATTCTGGAGTAAAACGCCAGAAACACGTCACAAACCAGAGTTAAACGCCAAAAACATGTTACAACTTGGCGTTTAACCCCAAGAGAAGCCTCTGCACGTGTAAAGCTCAAGCTCAGCCCAAGCACACACCAAATTGGGCGCTGGAAGTGGATTTCTGCACTAAGTCTTATTTCTGAAAACCCTATTAACTAGTTTAATATAAATAGAACTTTTTACTATTGTATTAGACAACTTGGTATCTATCTTTGGACGTTTAGTTCTTAGACTTTGGGGGCTGGCCATTCGGCCATGCCTGGACCTTTATCACTTATGTATTTTCAACAGTAGAGTTTCTACACACCATAGATTAAGGTGTGGAGCTCTACTGTACTTCGAGTATTAATGCAATTACTATTATTCTTCTATTCAATTCAGCTTATTCTTATTCTAAGATATTCGCTGCACTTCAACATGATGAATGTGATGATCCGTGACACTCATCATCATTCTCACATATGAACGCGTGCCTGACACCCACTTCCGTTCTACCTTAGATCGAGCGCGTATCTCTTAGCCTCCATTCCGAAAGATCGGAGTCTTTGTGGTATAAGCTAGAATTATTGGCGGCCATTCCTAAGATCCAGAAAGTCTAAACTTTGCCTGTGGTATTCCGAGTAGGATCTGAGATGGGATGACTGTGACAAGCTTCAAACTCGCGAGTGTTGGGCGTAGTGACAGATGCAAAAGAATCACTGGATTCTATTCCAACATGATCGAGAACCGACAGATGATTAGCCGTGCGGTGACAGCGCATTTGGACCATTTTCACTGAGAGTACGGGAGGTAGCCATTGACGCCGGTGAAACTCGAACATACAGCTTGCCATAGAAAGGAGTAAGAATGATTGGATGAAAGCAGTAGGAAAGCAGAGATTCAGAAGGAAAATAGTATCTTCATGCACTTATCTGAAATTCCCACCAATGAATTACATAAGTATCTTTATCTCTATTTTATGCTTTATTTATCTTTATATTCGAAAACCATTATAACCATTTGAATCCGCCTGATTGAGATTTACAAGATGACCATAGCTTGCTTCATACCAACAATCTCTGTGGGATCGACCCTTACTCACGTAAGGTGTTACTTGGATGACCCAGTGCACTTGCTGGTTAGTTGTGCGAAGTTGTGAAGAGTGATATTACAATTGTGCATACCAAGTTGTTGGTGCCATTGAGATCACAATTTCGTGCACCAAGTTTTTGGCGCCATTGCCGGGGATGTTCGAGTTTGGACAACTGATGGTTCATCTTTTTGCTCAGATTAGGTAATTTTCTTTTCAAAAAGTTTTCAAAAAAATATTTCAAAAATTTTTATTTTATTTTCGTTTTTCCAAAAAGAAATTTTCGAAAAAACCAAAAAATATATATAATACAATCATAAAAACCAAAAATATTTTGTGTTTCTTGTTTGAGTCTAGTGTTAATTTTTAAGTTTGGTTTCAATTGCATATTTTAAAAAATTTGTGCTTTTTTTTTCGAAAATTTCATGCATGATGTTCTTGATGATCTTCAAGTTGTTCTTGACAAGTCTTCTTGTTTGATCTTCATATTTTCTTGTTCTGTGTTTTTTTGTTGTTTTTCATATGTATTTTTGCATTCATAGTGTCTAAACATGAAAAATTTCTAAGTTTGGTGTCTTGCATGTTTTTCTTTTCTTGAAAATTTTCAAAAATAAGTTCTTGATGTTCGTCATGATATTCAAAGTGTTCTTGGTGTTCATCTTGACATTCATAGTGTTCTTGCATGCATCATGTGTTTTGATTCACAATTTTTATGTTGTGAGTCAATTTTTGTGTTTTTCTCTCTCATCATTAAAAATTCAAAAAATATCTTTTCCTTATTTCTCTCATAAATTTCGAAATCTTTGGGTTGACTTAGTCAAAAAATTTTAAAATAAGTTGATTCTTGTAAGTCAAGTCAAGATTTCAATTTTTAAAAATTCTATCTGTTCCGAGGGTTGCCTGAAACTATAGGTCAATCTCGGATGAGATCTTCTGTAATGGTCAGAGTTAATGTGTCTGACTTGTTGGACTTGGTGGCGGTGTTGATTCCTCCGTCCCCAGAGGGTGGGGGGTACCTGCAAGGGACTCCGATGCTTAAGTTAGCAAGGGTATTAAATAGGTATTGAGTAGAATCAGAGTATGAGTTATACCTGGGTGCTCCAGTGTATTTATAATGTGTATAGTGACCTTTGCAGATAAGATAAGTTGGTTATCTTATCTTATCTTTATCTTTATCTTTCATAGGAACCGCCCTTATCTCTATAGGCTTGGGCTGCCTTTGGATTGGGGTCGTGTTCCTCTGTTTGGGCCCTTTATTGGGCTTTCCTGTGACTTGGCCGAACTCTTTGAGAAGAGGTCAGGTCATCCTAACCTGAAGAGGTCGGTCGCTTTGTCTGTAGAACATCTCGGGTCGGACAGCTCGACCCAGGGTATGAACAGTGCCCCTGCTCGAACTCGGTCTTCCTTTTTGAGGTTGAGTCTTTAGTTTTAAGACTTTTGATCCTTCTCGGGTGAAGTCGAACTCGAGCATTTTGTCCCTTTTTTCTTTGTAGGGTTCCCTTTTTGAATGCAGAACGTTTCGCTTCCTTTGAAAACGCGCGCTTTTGGATTAGCGTCCTGGCCTTGGGAATGTGCGAGGGTTTTTAATGCTCCATTAATTGGTTTTTGATGCTCCGTTTCTCTTGGCTTTTATTTTGAAATTTACTCTCAAAAAATGTTTTCCTCCTCTCTCGCTTTTGCTATGACTTCCCTTTTTCTCCTTTCCTTCTATTTTCTTTTGAAAACTTACGTTTCTTTTGATGTTTCTTCTTGCAACGTTTGTTCAGCAATCGTAAGTGCTTTCGACGGTGATTTCTAGCCTCCTCATCTTCAACCTTCTTGTGTATTCTTCTCCTTTCTCAGGTTGGTTTTGCTTTCCCTTCACCGTTTATTTCTACTGTGTTGTGTTTGATTTTGAAGCTTTGATTTTGACTGAGTGCATGTCGGAAAGCTTGAATTTTTATCGCGCCTGGTTTGTTATTGTGATGCATGCTTTTTTCCTTTTGACCTTACGTATGCTTCTGAGTGTATTTTCCTGGTTTGGCTCTTTAGGGCTTTGTATGCTACTGCTGATTTCTGAACTGTTGTAGCCTTTTCTTTTGGCGGCTCATTTGATCTTCTTCGCGTTTGTTTTTCTTGGAAAAGGTTTTTGTTGAGACATTAGTCTTGTAGATTTTCCTAAATCTTTATTCCCTGATTGCCTCCAAAGGATGCCCCTGGACCTTGGGTTGTGTCCTAGGGTTTTCCTTTTTATCTGCTGTACTGCACTGGATTGTGCTGTCCGAGTTGTTTTGATTTTGTCTGGGATGTCTTTACCTTTTTAGTAATCCAATATTTTTCTTGTTTGTAGGACTATTTGGCCATGTCTTCCCGAAAAAATATTGTCGAGGCATCTCCTAAGGTTCCCGAAGGGATGTCCGATTGGCTGGACTCTCTTGTCTTGCTGTGTGTTTCTTTAGCCAATTCTGAATTTTATGTGATGCTTAGAAGGCATCATCATGTCTGTAGCAGTGAGGATCAGGAGAGCAATTACGAGTTAGTAGTGATGAGTGGATATTTTATACGTTTTTTGGGGGTAATTTCATGTAAATTTTAATGTGTTTTAGTATATTTTTATTAGTTTTTAGGCAAAATTCATATTTCTAGACTTTACTATGAGTTTGTGTGTTTTTCTGTGATTTCAGTTATTTTCTGGCTGAAATTGAGGGAGCTGAGCAAAAATCTGATTCAGGCTGAAAAAGGACTGCTGATGCTGCTGGATTCTGACCTCCCTACACTCGGAATGGTTTCTTTGGAGCTACAAGAGTCCAATTGACGTGCTCTTAATTGGGTTGGAAATTAGACATCCAGGGCTTTCCAGCAATATATAATAGTTCATACTTTGCGCGAAGATAAATGATGTAAACTGGCGTTTAACGCCAGTTCCATGTTGCATTCTGGCGTTGAACGCCAGAAACAGGTTGCAAGTTGGAGTTAAACGCCAAAAACAGGCTACAACCTGACGTTTAACTTCAGAAACAGCCTAGGCACATGAGAAGCTTAAGTCTCATCCCCAGCACACACCAAGTGGGCTCCAAAAGTGGATTTCTGCACTATTCGTCTTAGTTTACTCATTTTCTGTAAACCTAGGTTACTAGTTTAGTATTTAAACAACTTTTAGAGACTTATTTTGTACCTCATGACATTTTAGATCTGGACTTTGTACCTTTTTTACGGCATGAGTCTATAAACTCTATTGTTGGGGGTGAGGAGCTCTGCAGCGTCTCGATGAATTAATGCAATTATTTTTGTTTTCTATTCAAACACGCTTGTTTCTATCTAAGATGTTCATTCGCACTTCAATATGAAGAAGGTGATGATCTGTGACACTCATCACCATTCTCAACCTATGAATGCATGCCTGACAACCACCTCCGTTCTACCTTAGACTGAATGAGTATCTCTTAGATTCCTTAATTAGAGTCTTCGTGGTATAAGCTAGAATCCATTGGCAGCATTCTTGAGAATCTAGAAAGTCTAAACCTTGTCTGTGGTATTCCGAGTAGGATTCAGGGATTGAATGACTGCGATGAACTTCAAACTCGCGAGTTTTGGGCGTAGTCACTGACGCAAAAGGACCAATGGATCCTATTCCGACCTGATCGAGAACCGACAGATGATTAGCCGTGCGGTGACATCTCATTTGGACCATTTTAACTGAGAAGACGGATGGCAGCCATTGACAATGGTGATCCACCAACACACAGCTTGCCATAGGAGGAACTTTGCATGCGTGAAGAAGAAGACAGGGGAAAGCAGAGATTTAGAAGACAAAGAATCTCCAAAACTCCAACACATTCTCCATTTCTGCATAACAATTACTTATCTTATGCTCTTTCACTTTTTACAAATTGAAACTAAAGAACCCTATTGGTATCCTGACTAAGAATAATAAGATAACCATTGCTTGCTTCAAGCCAAAAATCTCCATGGGATTCGACCCTTACTCACGTAAGGTATTACTTGGACAACCCAATGCACTTGCTGGTTATTTGTGCGGAATTACATAGTGTGAGTGTAATTTTCGTGCACCAAGTTTTTGGCGCCGTTGCCGGGGATTGTTCGAGTTTGAACAATAGACGTTTATCTTGTTACTTAGATTAGGAAAAATTTTTCTTTTTGTTTAGAGTCACTAGGATTGCATCTTCTATTATTCCTTTTAAAAATCTTTCAAAAATATTATTTTTCTTTATTAGTTTTTAATTTTTCTTGGAGTCTTTTGTTTGAGTTTAGTTTCATATTTTAAGTTTGGTGTCAATTGCATGCTTTTCTTTGTCTTTCAATTTTTGAATTGCATGTTCTTTGTTTTTCCTTGATCTTCAAATTGTTCTTGTCAATTTTGCTTGTTTGATCTTTGGTTTGTCTTGTTTTGTGTCTTTTCTCATTTTTCTTGTGCTTTTTCAAGTTTTTAGTTTTAAAAAAATCTTATTTATTAAATACCTTTTTAAAACACGTTGGATTTATATCTCAGTTGGATAGATCGTTAGATTATGTTCTTGGCAATTGGGTATCTTCTTTTTAAAACTTTTTTCAAAAATATTTTTTCTTTGATTAAATCTTGTGCCAAACTTTAAGTTTGGTATTCTCTTGTTAATTTTCTTTAATTTTGAAAAATTTATTGTGGTTTTCTAAAAATTTTAAGTTTGGTGTTCTATCTTTTGTTCTCGTTGTTCTTTTGAGTCTTCAAAGTGTTCTCGAGTCTTCCTTGTGTTTTGATCTTAAAATTTTTAAGTTTGGTGTGCCTTGGTGTTTTCCCTCCAAAATTTTCGAAAACAAGGAGCATTGGATTTAAAAATTGTAAGTCTTGTGTCTTGTGTGTTTTCCTCTTTCATAATAAAATTCAAAAATAAAAAATATCTTTTCTAACTATTTTTAAGTAACTATTTCGAATTTGTTTTCATAAAAATTCAGATTTCAATTTCAAAATTTTTTGAATCTTATCCTTTTAAATTTTTTAAAAATCATATCTTTTTCAAAAAATATCCTAACCACTCTCTCACTCCTCACTTTTTCGAAAAAATTTAAAATATTTTTTAAATTTTATTTTTATTTTTTTATTTTAGTTTTTATTTTATTTTATTTTATTATTTCAAAAATTATTTTTTTATATAATAAAATAAATAAAATAAATCTACATCATCTCCCTTTCTCTATCATGGACCTAAGTGGAAATGAACAGTCTAGAAGGACTCTGGGGTCATATGCTAACCCCACTACTGCTTCATATGGGAGTAGTATCTGTATACCCTCCATCGGAGTCAGTAGTTTTGAGTTGAATCCTCAACTCATTATCATGGTACAGCAAAGTTGCCAGTATTCTGGTCTTCCACAGGAAGAACCTACAGAGTTTCTGGCACAGTTTTTACAAATTGCTAACACAGTACATGATAAGGAAGTAGATCAGGATGTCTACAGATTGTTACTATTTCCATTTGCTGTAAAAGACCAAGCTAAGAGGTGGTTAAATAACCAACCTAAGGCTAGCATAAGGACATGGATACAGCTGTCAGAAAAATTCCTGAATCAATATTTCCCTCCAAAACGGATGACACAGCTAAGGCTGAGAATCCAAGGCTTTGAACAAGGAGATAATGAATCCCTTTATGATGCCTGGGAGAGATACAGAGAGATGCTAAGAAAAGATTTCAGAGTGGGTGCAGTTAGACAACTTTTATTATGGGCTTATAGAGAAAGCTCAGATTTCTCTAGACCACTCAGCTGGTGGATTTATCCACATGAGAAAGACAATTGAAGAAGCTCAAGAGCTTATTGATACAGTTGCCAGAAATCAGCATCTGTACCTAAGCAGTGAATCTTCCATGAAAGAAGAGGCTAAAACAGTAACTGCTGAACTCAGTCCTATTGAACAAGTTATTGAATTCAATCAGCAATTTGAATTTCTAATAAAATAGCTAGCCAAATTCAAGGAGATATTGCAAGAAACAAGAATGGCTAATATGAATATGGAAGTGCAATTGAAGCAAACAGAACAGCAGTTATCAAAAAAATAACAGAAGAGTGCCAAGCAGTTCAATTAAGAAGTGGGAAAACATTAAATACCTCACTTCAAGGCAACAGGAAGCCAAGAAATGAACAAACTGCTACCCAAAATCCCTTTGAGGATAGTAAGAGCCCAGAGAGGAATAATTCTGGCGTTCAAACACCAGAAAAGGGTGAAGGGCTGGCGTTAAACGCCCAACCCATGCTCAGTTCTGGCGTTCAAACGCCAGAAACAGGCAAGAAGTTGGCGTTGAACGCCCAAAGGAAGCTCAGTTCTAGCGTTCAAATGCCAGAAACAGGTAAGAAGTTGGCATCTAACGCCACTCCAGCTTCCACCCCTGGCATTCAAATGCCAGTGGGGGATCAGACACATACAAGTGCTGATAGCAACCCCTTTAAAAAAGCTTCTAAACCCACATCGTTAGGCAATCAACCTGCAGCAACTAAGGTTGAGGAATACAAAGCCAATATTCCTGGATAGATATTCAAGTTATAATCAAATTACAGTAGATCCCCAGGATCAAGAGAAAATAGCAATCACATGTCCATCCGGAGTATTTGCATACAGAAGGATGCTATTTGGTATGTGCAATGCACCTGCAACCTTTCAAAGGTTCATGCTCTCTATTTTCTCTGATATGGTGGAAAAGTTTCTGGAAGTCTTCATGGATTACTTTTCAGTATTTGGAGACTCATTCAGCTCTTGTCTTGACCATTTAGCACTTGTTCTAAAGAGGTGTCAAGAGACTAACCTAGTTTTAAACTGGGAAAAATGTCACTTTATGGTGACTGAAGGAATTGTCCTTGGGCACAAAATTTCGAACATGGGAATAGAGGTGGATCAAGCTAAGGTAGAGATAATTGAAAAATTACCACCACCTGCCAATGTTAAGGCAATCGAAGCTTTCTGGGGCATGCAGGATTCTATAGGAGGTTTATAAAAGATTTTTCAAAAATTGCCAAACCTTTGAGTAATCTGCTAGCTGCTGACACGCCATTTATCTTTGATAAGGAGTGTCTACAGGCATTTGAGACTCTCAAAAGTTAAGCTAGTCACAACACCAGTCATCTCTGCACCAGACTGGACATTACCATTTGAACTAATGTGTGATGCCAGTGACCATGCCATTGGTGCAGTGTTGGGACAAAGGCATGACAAGCTTCTGCACGTCATTTATTATGCCAATCGTGTTCTAAATGACGCACAGAAAAACTACACAACCACAGAAAAAGAGTTACTTTCAGTGGTTTACGCCATTGACAAGTTCAGATCCTATTTAGTAGGATCAAAAGTGATTGTGTACACTGACCATGCTGCTCTTAAATATCTACTCACAAAGCAGGATTCAAAACCCAGACTCATAAGATGGGTGTTGCTTCTGCAAGAGTTTGATATAGAAATAAGAGACAGAAAAGGGACAGAGATCCAAGTAGCAGATCACCTATCCCGAATAGCACCAGTAGAAGGGGCGTCCCTCTCTCTTACTGAGATCTCTGAAAACTTTTCGGATGAGCAACTCTTTGCCATTCAGGAAGTACCATGGTTTGCATACATTGTAAACTACAAGGCTGTGAGATTCATACCCAAAGAGTATAGTAGGCAACAATCAAAGAAATTGATCACAGATGCAAAGTACTATCTTTGGGATGAATCATATCTCTTCAAGAGATGTGCAGACAGAGTAATCCGTAGATGTGTGCCTAAAGAAGAAGCACAGAAGATCCTATGGCATTGCCATGGATCACAATATGGAGGACATTTTGGTAGTGAGCGAACAGCCACAATAGTCCTCCAATGTGGCTTCTATTGGCCTACTCTCCACAAAGACTCCCGAGAGTTTGTGCTTTATTGTGATAGTTGCCAAAGATCTGGCAATCTACCTCACAATTATGCCATGCCTCAACAAGGGATCTTGGAGATTGAGTTGTTTGATGTATGGGGTATTGACTTCATGGGGCCTTTCCCACCATCATACTCAAACACTTATATTCTGGTGGCAGTAGATTATGTATCCAAATGGGTAGAAGCTATTGCAACACACACTAATGATACTAAGACAGTGGTGAAATTCCTCCAGAAACATATCTTCAGTAGATTTGGTGTCCCTAGAGTATTAATCAGTGATGGGGGCGCTCATTTCTGTAATAAACAGCTTTACTCTGCTATGGTTCGATATGGAGTCAGCCATAGGATGGCAACTCCATATCATCCACAGACAAATGGGTAAGCTGAAGTCTCTAATAGAGAACTTAAAAGAATCCTGGAACGGACTGTGATTAACCGTAGAAAGGATTGGGCAAGAAGCTTGGATGATTCTTGATGAACCACTATTTCATGATAAATCTTGTACTTAAATTGATTGATTTATCAACTCTTCACCTACTTATTCATATGAATTTGCATGATTTTACAATTCCTTCCTTGGAATTTGATATACGAGAAAACATGTTTCCTATGCTTTAAAATTACCAAATTTAATTATCCTTTATTACCATTTGATGCCGTGATTTGTGTGTTGAGTACTTTCAGGTTTTATAGGGCAGGAATGACTTAAAGGATGGAAAGGAAACATACAAAAATGGAAGGAAATCACAAAATTGGAGTTTTGGAGAAATTGGCAGCGACGCGTCCGCATGGATGACGCAAACGCGTGCTTTGCATAAATTAGCATCGACGCGAGCGCATGGACGACGCGAACGCGTGGCGTGCAAAACACAACTGACGTGGACGCATGACTAACGCGACCGCGTGGAAGAGCTAAACTCCAGATGACACGATCGTGTGACCCATGCAAATGCGTGACGTGCGCGATCTGCAAAATTTGCAGAAGTCGTCCTCAGCAATTTCTGGGCCCCTTCTGGCCCAGATCCAAGCCCAGAGAACACAGCTTGAAGGATTATAAATGGAGGAATCCATCCATTCATGAGCATAGGGAGATTAGAGACTGAATACTGGATTCATACACACTTTTTAGGATTTAGATGTAGTTTTTAGTGAGAGAGGTTCTCTCCTCTCTCTTAGGATTAGGACTCCTCTTAAAGGACTTAGGAATATTTTCATCTTCTTCAATTACAGGTTCAATGTCCTTTTTATTTATCTTTCCAATTTGATTTATGAACTTGTCCATGTTAGAATTGACATCTTTATTTAAATATAATTTGAGGTATTTCAGACTCATGATTGCTTTTCCTTATTTTTAATTTAGATTATTTACTATTGGCTTTGGTTAATTAATTGGTAACTCTTGAGTTATCAAACTCATCGTGATTGATAATTATTATTCTTGCTGATTAATTTAGATTCCTATAACTCTAGTCTTTCCTTAAGGAGTTGACTAGGACTTTAGGTGTTAAATTAATTTTTCCACTTAACTGACCTTCATAGTTAGAGGTTGACTTAGTGGGAGCAACAGTATAATTCTCATCACCATTGATAAGGATAACTAGGATAGGACTTCCAGTTTTCATACCTTGCCAAGAGATTTCTTCGTTATTAATCTATTAATTTCTGCAACCCATTTCTCTTGCTCAAAACCCTTTTCAAAACCCAAAATATACCTTTGCATAACCAATAATAAATCATACTTCCCTGCAATTCCTTGAGAAGACGACCCGAGGCTTGAATACTTCAGTTTATAAATTTTATTGGGTTTGTTACTTGTGACAACCAAAACTTTTGTAAGAAAGGTTGATTGCTTGGCTTAGAAACTAACTTGCAACGAGAATTTATTATAACTTCTAAACCAACAATCTTCAGTTCTTCAAAATGGCGCCGTTGCCGGAGAATTGCAAACGTGTGCCTTATTATTGGTTATTGTAAATATTTTTCTTTTACTTATTTATTTGTTTTTGTTTTCCCTCCTTATTTCTGATAACTAATATGAATTTTCACCCCTCTTGCTTTGAGTTTAGTTCTACTTTTGATGAAGGGAATAGAAGCTATAACAGGACTATGCATCACGGTCAAAGCAATCAAAGATGGATGGAGCCAAGAGGATCTGATCACCCCTTTAGGCAACAATACCCTCCTAAATATCATGGACAGAGACCATTCTACAATGCATACCAAACTGATAGATATGGTGGACCCCCTTGTAGTTACCAACAAGCCCCACCCTATGCTCAGAGACCATCCTCTCAACATAACTTCGAACCACCACACTCACAAGCTTCTTTTCACCATTCGCCACCGTATGATCCTTATCCGTCCCAACACCAATGCAATTACTCCCAAGAACCACCACTCCCCTATGCACGATGTCCATCAAACCAAGAATCACAGGTTCACTTCAAAGAATCCGTAGACCAATTTCATCCAACCCTTCATCAACTGGAGCAAGCAATAAATCAATTATCTTCCAGACGTTCGGATACTCAACAAATCCCCATGGCTTCATGTGGAGAATCTAATGAAGAACGTAGCATGAGGAAGACACTAGAAGCTCCAGCAGACAGTATAGAGCATAACTTCGTACTGGAACAAGTAGAGGACGCTGTCATTGTAGAGGAAAAAGAGTTGGTTGAAGATTTAGGAGATGCCGAACCTCTGCCAGAATCCAAAGTTGTGGAGAATTCCGTCAAAGACGTTACAATTGATGCTAAGGAGGATAGTGCACAACCCCCAAAGCAGGTATCTTATGAGGAATTGGACGGAATAACCCAAGACACATGTTTCCTTGATGATGACGATCACAAGTCAAGTTCTCTTAGTAATGAACTTGCATCCGTAAGTGAATTCTTTGAGATGGAAGAATCTTTCCCAAGTGAATACGAACATGATGCAGAAGTAGACTTTTCTCAACCTCCCAATTATGACTCAAGTGATGAGGAAGATATCAATGACTTTGATCAAGACATGGTTGAAATGAAAGAAATTTGCAAGGAAGTGGAGGAATTCACTAAAGACCACAAGGGAGTAGAGCTTGCAGAACCACTGGAAACACTGATCCCAAGGCCATTTCCACCCAATACAGACTTCAAGTGGGTAAAATCCTTAACTTTCATTTTACCTTTCCACTTGAATATGATTTACTTGAAACAGATGGCCAGCTTAGAGCTCTCTGCGGCTTTAAGAGTAAAAGGGAAATGACTCGCACTCAGAGCTGGTGTGCAAGATTCACTAAGGTTTCGCACCCCAATTTGAGGTGCAAGGATTGGTGTCAAGCTCAATTGAAATGATCTCGGAAGCTGTTTGGTCACTACAATGAGAATTCAGACTATTCATCACCCGGCTGGAAAAATGTAGATAAAGACAAAAATGGGTGTAAAAGCAAAGTTTGGGATCCTGGAATCTCTTCTGACATTCAATACCCCGGGAGCCTGGAAACCTGTTTGAAACTGCTCAAGGGCTTTACGTGCCTTGTTTGGGACCCCAGAGGATGCTTGCATTCCAAACACTGGGGGAGATTTCTGGACGAATTCAAGCACAAGCCACCATAGCAGGAAGCTCATTAAATGTCCAACATCAGGACTTTAACTAAAAGTGCTAGGTGGGAGACAACCCACCATGGTATGATCGTTCTTTCTCCATTCTACTCTGTTTTTGAATTTTATTTGAACCTGAATTTTTTGCATGACATTCAATGCATTTTTGCATTCTGCATACTGCACAAAAAAAAAGAGAGAAAGCACGCGATGCGGCAGCGTTGCTGACGCGTCCGCGTCACAAGTGCATTAAAAGAAAAAGGAAAGTGAAAAGAGAGTCACGCTAAAGCAAGGTTGGAGGTGTGTCTTTGGCACAAATTGTTCCACGCGACCGTGTGCCCCACGCGATCGTGTTAGTTGAGGAAAATGCCTCCTACGCGTCCACGTCAAACACGCGAACACATGATCTGGATATCGGCATAAAGATCCAACGCCCAGAAATTTAGGCTGGAATCATGTGGCTAGTGTGCGTTTAGCACAAAACGATCCACGCGTGCGTGTCCCCGACGTGAACGGGTCACTTGCACAACACCCATCCCATGCGAAAGCATGAGCGACGCGATCGCGTCATATGGATTTTATGACCCCCTAAACCAAACAGATAGTTGCGCTGAAACGACGCTGGAAGCGTGCGTCTAGCACAAATTCCAGCGACGTGATCGCGTGCTTTACGCGTCCGCGTCACCTATCTTGTACCCAACCCACGCGATTGCGTCGACCAAGCGTTCGCGTCAATCCTATTTCAACATACTCACGCGATCACGTCTTCCACGCATCCGCGTGGATTTGCGATCACTAACCCCAAGTCACGCAAACCCTAGCCCGTCACGTCCCCAAACCCACCCTCTTCCTCTCTTCCATATCTTTCTTCTCTCTCTCTTCTCTTTTTCTCTCTTCCACTACTGCCCCCACTGCGGACAGCCTCGGACCGCTGCAACCCACACCGCCGGCCACCACCCCAACCCTCACCCCCTATTCTCAACCACACCCCTAACCCTCAACCATTCAACCCCTCCTGCACCCCTGCCACCACCCCTGCCCCACCGCTGCGCCGCCGTGCTTCACCCAGTGCCGCCGCATCACCACCTCTCTACCCTCATCCCTATTCCATCTCATTGCACTTTACGCACCAGGTTCTGCCATACTGCGATTCCTCCTTGTGATTCTTTAGTTTGTTTTCCAATTTTTGTCCCGAATAGGCTAGATAGAGATGCATGTTTGTAGTGGATTTTAGGTGGTTAGGTAGCTAGGATGTGGTTAGTGGATTTAGGCCTGATAATTGCACCGTACTTGTTACTTGTTTTGATATTCATTCATGTTTTGGTTTTAGCAATGTGAATTTGGCACTCCTTCGCCTTTACGAAACCAATTCATGAATGCACAGGCCAGCATTCTTATTCCCTTTGATTTCCTGGTTAATAAATTGGATTATTGATGATTTGATTTTACTTTTTACTACTTCTATATCTATATGAATCATCTTCAATACCCTGTTATCCCTACTGGAATATGAGTTGACTGTTGCTTAAAATTGTGAAATTCTTGTTACTTAGAAACCAATCATCATGCCACTTACTCTGACTTCCTTTTTACTAACTCCTGATTTTTGCTTTTTAACCTCTTTTTCAATTTTACCCACTTTTAACTTTCTAACTTCCCCCTTTGCCTTTTCACTACTTCTTTCAATTAATTTCACTCATGGCATGATTATTGTTTTTCCTAATTAACAGGCTTTCCACTTCTAACATATTTTGGAATGTGATTTCTCATATCAGCTTTTCAACTCCAAAATAATCCAAAATATACATTTACTTAACTCATTTCATTTTTCTACTGCTCCTTTGCCACTTCGTGCTTATCTTGTTTTTTGCCTACTTGTTTTCCTGCTTTCATTCCTCAATTATATCTTGAAACTTCTGTTTTTCAGGATGCCTGACTCTCAAGGCAGGGGAAAGGGCAAAGTTACTACTGGCAAACAGAAAAGAGGTGAATCTTCTATGTCTCTCCTGGAGCTTCTGCATGATGAATCCTGATGGAAAAACTTTACCACGCAGGAGAAGGCTGACCAGCTCCTCCCTACCAATGATCTAATTAAGTTTGCAAACCGATACTGTGAGCTAAAGTTTCCAGTGTTTACTACCTCCAGAAATCTATACCTAGAGAGGACTTTGAAAATTCTAGAAGAACTACAGCAGTACACGTCCAATTAGATCAAATAAAGAGGCTGGTTCTTCTTAGAGAGAAATGCGTGACGTGCGCGATCTACAGAATTTGCAAAAGTCGTCCTCAGCGATTTCTGGGCCCCTTCTGGCCCAGATCCAAGCCCAGAGAACACAGATTGAAGGATTATAAATGGAGGAATCCATCCATTCATGAGCATAGGGAGATTAGAGATTGAATACTAGATTCATACACACTTTTTAGGATTTAGATGTAGTTTTTAGTGAGAGAGGTTCTCTCCTCTCTCTTAGGATTAGGACTCCTCTTAAAGGACTTAGGAATATTTTCATCTTCTTCAATTACAGGTTCAATGTCCTTTTTATTTATCTTTCCAATTTGATTTATGAACTTGTCCATGTTAGAATTTACATCTTTATTTAAATATAATTTGAGGTATTTCAGACTCATGATTGCTTTTCCTTATTTTTAATTTAGATTATTTACTATTGGCTTTGGTTGTTTAATTAGTAACTCTTGAGTTATCAAACTCATCGTGATTGATAATTATTATTCTTGCTATTTAATTTAGATTCCTATAACGCTAGTCTTTCCTTAAGGAGTTGACTAGGACTTTAGGTATTAAATTAATTTGTCCACTTAACTGACCTTCATAGTTAGAGGTTGACTTAGTGGGAGCAACAGTATAATTCTCATCACCATTGATAAGGATAACTAGGATAGAATTTTTAGTTTTCATACCTTGCCAAGAGATTTCTTTGTTATTAATCTATTAATTTCTGCAACCCATTTCTCTTGCTCAAAACCCTTTTCAAAACCCAAAATATACTGATGACAAGTCATCATATACCCATTTTTTCAAGCTAATTTCACTTGTTTTATTAGTCTTTATGCACTTTCTTACATCCTAAGTAAGTGATTTGGAGTGAAAATGCATAACTTCTTTAAATCAAACAACCACCATGAAATTAATGTTAACTCATGAGGTTTAAGCTAAATTTAATTGATTTTTAATTGATTTATAAGCCTTGTGAATTTAGTGATACTTGGAGTGGTTGTTTTGGTTTATTGTAGGTGAAGAAAAGAATATAAGAGAAAAGCGTGGCCTAAGAAAGCGTGACCAAAGGAGAAGAAAACGTGGTCAAAGGAAGGAGAAGTGTGCCGCATGTAAAGAAGGGAGCAAGCATTGCCCTTCACAAGGGCACACTGCCCTCTAGGAGGGCAACATAAGGCACCAAAGGATGAAAGGCAACTCTGCCCTGCCCACTACAAGGGCAGAGCACAAATCTGTGCCTTGGAATCAAGAAGAACAAAACCTTGCCCTGCCCTCCACAAGGGCAGTATCGGGCTTACCAAGGGAAGAAAATCAAAGGAAAATGCCTACAATGCTTGCCACAAGAGTTGAACACGGGACCATGAGGAAGCAAGGAATTAAGCCTCACTTTGGTACCAAGAAAGCCAAGGAAAATGGGTAGCGTGTGTAGCATCCAAGTTTCGAACTCAGGACGTCAAAGTGGAAACACTGCCCTGCCCTCCGCGAGGGCAGGGCAGCATTTTGTTGTGGCACAATTCTGGCGCACCAAGGCACCATTCTGGCGCACCGCAGCATCATCTGGCAGCACCAGCAGCACACCACAGCACCAATCTGGAGCACCAGATTTTTCTGCCCTGCCCTCCGCGAGGGCAGGGCAGCATCCTGCGCACCAAGCCTGCACCACGCCCGCACCACGCACGCACCAAGCACCAAATCCTATCCTGCCCTCCACAAGGGCAGGGCAGCCTCCTGGAAGCTATTATTTTTGGGTCAAAAATTGAATTAAAAATCCAATTTAATTCATTTCTTCACAAAATCAAAAGCCCATCCAAATCCCAAGATCCAAGAATAGAAAGTGTATAAATAGGAGCTAGTTTGATGTAATTAAGACCTTTCACTTGACTTTTGAATTTTGCACTTTCTTTTGAGCTTTGAATTTTTGCAACTTTTCTTGAGAGACTGCACCGAGATTTCAGAGAATTGGGGAGGAGAATTGATCTCTCTTCTTCCTCGTTCTTGCTTGGGCATTTTTAATTTCCTTGTTTTGAGTTTTGGGTGTTAAGAATTGAGGAAATTCTGTCTCAATCTCCACTCAAGAGCTCTTTAATTTCTTTTCTGCATAATTGAATTCATTTACATTCTCTTTACTGCTTCTTCTTCAATTTCTTGTCAATTGCTTTGAGAACTCGGATCTAAGAAGGCAATTGAGATCTAGGCTCTGCTACCTAGTCTCTGGGGTCCTGAGATCCCAATTTCCTTTTGGTTCTTCTGAGAACCCTTGCTGCACTTAATTTCTTAACTGTTTGAGTCATAATTGCTTCTAATTCAATTTCTGCTCTATTAACTGTGGCAATTCAATTCCTCTCTGTTTAGATTCTGCAATCCCAGTCCTTAAATCCCTTTTACATTCAAGCAATTTACATTCCTTGCCATTTAAGTTACTACAATTTACATTTCTTGCACTTTAAGTTTCAGTCATTTAATTTCTTGTCCTTTAAGATTCAGTCTATTTTACTTTCCTGTCCTTTAATTTACTGCAATTCTCCCCTCTCCCTTTACATTCCAAGCAATTTAGCTTCTGTTAAATACAACCCACTCAACCAAAACTTAATTCGCTTGACTAAATCAACCACTAAACTAAAATTGCTCAATCCTTCAATCCCTGTGGGATCGACCTCACTCATGTGAGTTATTATTACTTGATGCGACCCGGTACACTTGCCGGTGAGTTTTGTGTTGGATCGTTTTCCACACATCAAGTTTTTGGCGCCGTTGCCGGGGATTGAAATAGATTGACAATGATTAAGTGAAGTGGAGGTCTAGATCAAGCACTTTTTCTTTTCTGTTATTTTAATTTTGACCAACACACTAACTGTTTGAATGTTTGCTTAAACTAACTAAAACTTCATTCTAGCTATAGATTGAAGTTTCATTGGCTTTTTGGGTTTGTGTGTTTATTGTTGTGTGTTTGTATGACAGGTACAGGAAGATCTTCCCCTATCATCTCTGAAATAGATCAAAGAACTCTTCGGAGAATAAGAAGAGCCGAAAGAGGGAAGAACGTTATTGGAGAGGAAGAATCTGAGGAGGAATTCCAAGAAATGGAAGGAGATC
>NC_029775.3:47877548-47878500 GCF_000817695.3 Arachis duranensis | reverse complement strand
AATTTTACTTTCTGCAACTTTAAATTTCCTGTCATTTACAATTCTGTTGGCTACATTTCATCCAATATCCCTTCAATGTTAGCTTGACTAAACTAATCACCCACTAAAGTTGCTTGATCCATCAATCCCTGTGGGATCGACCTCACTCTTGTGAGTTATTATTACTTGATGCGACCCGGTACACTTGCCGGTGAGTTTTGTGTTGGATCATTTTTCACACATCAAGTTTTTGGCGCCGTTACCGGGGATTGATTTAGATCAACAATGATTAAGTGAGTGAGAAGTCTAGATCAAGCATTTTATTTATTTTTGTTCTCTGTTCTAAGTTGAAACCAAGGTGTTTGAGTTATTGCCTCAGTAAGAAATTCATCTTTGAGATATGAATTTCAATTTCCCTTGGTGTTGTGTTTTACAAAATTCAAATGGAGTTCATCACATCTTATGATCAAACAAATTTTATGGGATATTACCCACCATCACCAATCTCTAATGGTGGCTGGGAATATCACCAAGAGAATACACATTCAGAGACACAAGATGAGCAAAAAAATCATATGGGATACCAACCGCCACCACAAAATGATTCATATCATTATCCTCATGGTGGATGGAAGTATCACCAAAGAATGGAAGAGCATCCACCCTCACGTCCCAGTTTCTCATTTAAAAGTTCTTCATCACTTGATTATGATTACTCTCAACCTTCATCTCTTGAACTAACAGATTGGGATTACCTTCAAGCCATTGAAATACATAGAAAACTCGTGGAAAGATACACACAACCCCAATCCTGGAAAGAAATCATCTTCAAAAAGATGAATGGACCCTTAGAGCAAACAAGGAGGAGCGTAGAACCACTGAGCAAGGAAAATGAAGGCCAATTGATGGATGTAAAGGAGAAAGTGGAAGAGCAAGATAAGGAGGCTACTGCATCAAGTGAACTTTCAATGAA
>NC_029775.3:47876046-47876285 GCF_000817695.3 Arachis duranensis | reverse complement strand
AGAATTTAGCATGTGCATACAAGTATTGGAAAGCTAGTATGATTAATTGTTGCTCAATTGCATTGGATTTTATTTAATTGAAGTTTTTCATCTAGTACATTTTGTGAAATCTTTTGAAATCATGAAAACCTTGAAGAAGCAAACACAATTAAAGCAAGAAAAGAAAAAGGGAAAGAATGAGAAAGCTAAAGGCTCTGAGTACCAATGGCAATTTATTTGCTAAGTGCTTGTGGTGTTTA
>NC_029775.3:47867491-47875976 GCF_000817695.3 Arachis duranensis | reverse complement strand
AAGGAGCAAAGCATCTCCATACGCTTATCTGAAATTCTCACCAATGAATTACATAAGTATCTCTATCTTTACTTTATGTTTTATTTATCTTTTAATTACAAAAGCTTTATCACCTATTTGAATCCGCCTGACTGAGATTTACAAGATAACCATAGCTTGCTTCAAGCCGACAATCTCTGTGGGATCGACCCTTACTCACGTAAGGTTGATGACATGTCATCATGTCATGTTTTTCTATGCTTTTTCATACAAGAAATTGATGATTAGTGCTTAAATATTGCATCTTTTTTGCTTAATTGGAATATTTCCTTGATCTTTTAATTTTATAAATCTTGTAGGAAATAAGAAGAAAAAGAAGCAAAGAAGCACAAAATAAGCTAAAAAGGAGAAAGAAAGAGCTTTGGGGCATACTTTGAAGTTGGAGCACACTTTGGAGCCTTAGGCCACGCTTTTAAAAGCGTGGCCCATGACCAAATCAAAGAAGGAAGCAACCAGCACGCACACTGCTCCGCTTTTGCCAAGAGCAGAGCAATATCGTGATGAAACAGAGTGAGGTTGGAAGCAAATTTTCGCTAAGTTAAAATCTGGGCGCTCAGAGCATGGCCATGCCTCCTTCAAAGGGCTTTAACTTGAGTTACAGATGTCCAATTGATGTACTTCCAGTTGCATTGGAAAGCTGACATTCAGAGCTTTCCAAAGATATATGGCAATCCATATTTGGCATGAAATTGTGGCATGAGTGAAAGGCATATTTAAAGGCCAAAAACAAGTAAAAAAATCGGCCAATGCTTCCACTAAGGTTCGAAGCTGGAGCCTCACTCCAAAGCAAAGTAGCGCTCATTATTCTACTCTGCTCTCTTGGTGAGAGCAATGTCGTGCTCTCTTCATAAAAATTCAAGGAAAATTATTTCCCCAAATGCTTTCACAAGGGTTTGAACTTGGGACCTCCCCTTGGAAGCTCCATTGCGCTGCTCACAAGGAGAGCAGAGCACTACTCCTTGGTGCCACACACATGAGGCGCACAACACAACACGGGCCAGGAAGCTTGGAGCGCACAAGACATAGCACAAGCTCAATGCTCCGCTCTCCACAAGAGCAGAGCACTCTACTGGGAGCTGCACCATGGGCCAAAATTCAATCAAAATTCCATTTAAATTCAATTCCTCACCAAATTGAATCAAGGCCATCCAAGACCCATTCTCCCTCAAATCCAAAGCAAGCAAAAGCCCACTCAACATGACTCAAAGGCACACAGAGAAGCTAGATTAGGAATTTCATTTTTTGTGAATTTGTTTTTAATTTCAATTTCATTTTATTTTCATTTTTTATTTTGTAAAGCCTATATAAAGGCATCAATTAGAGCTCGGAGGGGGAGGCGAGGACACTAGGGAGTATTAGGATTTGAGAGCTCTCTCTCTTAGTTTTGATTGCTGTTTTGGAATTTTGGATTGGGAAGGAAGGAATTCTGTTTCATTCCTGATTTGAGATTCATCTTGTTCTCTTACTGCATAACTCAATTTTCATTTGCTGTTTTAAATCTTCTTCTTCTGCAATCTGTTCTTTTAATTTTCTGCAACTTCTCTCTTGTTGGATCAAGGAAGGACTTGAGATCTAGACTTGTTTTCTAGTCTCTTCCACTCCTGAGATCTTCAACATCCTTTTAATTGCTGCAAATTAAGCATTGCTTTTCTGTTTTTAAATTCTTCAAGGCATTTTACTCTTTTGCTTAAGATCTACTGCGATTCAATTCATCTTTAGTTCTTCTGTTTATTGCAATTTACTTTCTCTTGTTTAATTTCTAAAATTCCAGCACCCACTCTCCTTTATATTTGATGCAATTTATATTTCTTGTCATTTAAGATTCTTGAAATTTACATTTCTTGCTCTTTAAGTTACTTGCCAATTTACATTCTGCAACTTTAAATTCATTGTCATTTACTTTCTGTTAGCTACAATTTCACACAATTCACTCAATGTTAGCTTGACTAAACTAATCACCCACTAAAATTGCTTGATCCATCAATCCCTGTGGGATCGACCTCACTCTAAGTGAGTTATTACTACTTGATGCGACCTGGTATACTTGCCGGTTGGATTTGTGTGTTGGAAATTCGTTTTTCCACAAAAACACCATCATATACCTTTGCATAACCAATAATAAATCATACTTCCCTGCAATTCCTTGAGAAGATGACCCGAGGTTTGAATACTTCAGTTTATAAATTTTATTGGGTTTGTTACTTGTGACAACCAAAACTTTTGTAAGAAAGGTTGATTGCTTGGCTTAGAAACTATACTTGCGATGAGAATTTATTATAACTTCTAAACCAACAATCTTCAGTTCTTCAAAATGGCGCCGTTGCCGGGGAATTGCAAACCTGTGCCTTATTATTGGTTATTGTAAATATTTTTCTTTTACTTGTTTATTTGTTTTTGTTTTCCCTCCCTATTTCTGATAACTACTATGAATTCTCACCCCTCTTGCTTTGAGTTTGGTTCTACTTTTGTTGACGGGAATGGAAGCTATAACAGGACTGATGACCCTTTTAGGCAACAACACCCTCCTAAATATCATGGACAGAGACCATTCTACAATGCATGCCAAACTGATAGATATGGTAGACACCCTTGTAGTTAACAACAAGCCCCACCCTATGCTCAGAGACCATCCTCTCAACATAACTTCGAACTACCACACTCACAAGCTTCTTTTCACCATTCGCCACCGTATCATCCTTATCCTCCCCATCACTAATCCAATTACTCCCAAGAACCACCACTCCCCTATGCACGATGTCCATCAAACCAAGAATCACAGGTTCGCTTCGAAGAATCCGTAGACCAATTTCATGCAACCCTTCATCAACTGGAGCAAGCAATAAATCAATTATCTTCCAGATGTTCAGATACTCAACAAATCCCCATGGCTTCATGTGGAGAATCTAATGAAGAATGTAGCATGAGGAAGACATTAGAAGCTCCAGTAGACAGCATAGAGCATAACTTCGTACTGGAACAAGTAGAGGATGTTGTCATTATAGAAGAAGAAGAGTTGGTTGAAGATTTAGAAGATACCGAACCTCCGCCAGAATCCAAAGTTGTGGAGAATTTCATCAAAGACGTTACAATTGATGCTAAGGAGGATAGTGCACAACCCCCAAAGCAGGTATCTTATTAGAAATTGGACGGAATAACCCAAGACATATGTTTCCTTGATGATGAGGATCACAAGTCAAGTTCTCTTAGTAATGAACTTGCGGACTTTGAGATGGAAGAATCTTCCCCAAGTGAATACGAAGATGATGCAAATGTGTCACCATATGGATACGTAGAGCTTCAGGATAATGATTCTAACAAGAAGTTCATTGTTTATGGACAGAGAGTCAAACATTATCTTGAAAGAAATTTTAAGCAAGAATGCTCAAAACTGAGAGTTGATTAAAGCTCAGTAATAGTCCAACTAAAGACAATAAAGAAGCGCTTGCTGGGAGGCAATGACAAGGCGAAAATTGATGAGTTAAGAAATTATTATAAGAGATACGTTGCAAGTACAATCCTTAACCAGCCGAAAATCCGCTTATCAATTTAGAATAGTTGTCACAATATTGAAATTAAAATACTTGGAGTATGAATCCCAGGTCGTCTCCCAACGAGTTACAGAAAGATGTGCTATTTTATTAATCAAGTGTTTTCAAAAATGGTTGAGTTGATAAACAAGAAATTAAATTAGAGAATTTAGATAATTTAAATAAAAGCCTTGACTGGGAGTAGATTAGTTGGAAGCCCTATTCTTGTTGAAGTACTCTCAAGATTAATTGATAATTGAAGGTTGCTCTGCTTAGTTATCCCTTACTAGGTAAAGGAAAGTCAAGCAAGTTGGAAAGCTATTTCTAGTCACAAGTCCTAACCTTCTCCCTTGGAAAGGACTAGTGTCAATGACTTGAGGGTGATCCAACAATAAATCCAATTACAATTTTTCTCTTGAGTAATCCAACTCAAGGTTTCCTTTCAATCATCTCCCAATCAAGTTATGGAACTACTCACTCATCATAATTATAGACTTCACAGAATCAATGGGGAAAATAAAAGAAGACATAATAAATAATGATAAAAGGGAATAATTAAAAATAAAAATAGTTCTGTATTAATAACTTGTGAAAATAATCCAATGTCAACTCTGGAGGAATTAAGAATATGGAAGAATAAATGAAAAGTAAATAACAAACTATAGTGAATAGTGATGCGTGAGCATCTTGTCTATCTTTTCCTAGTGAATTTGCATCTAATTTGTTGAATTTAATTAAGAATTAATTATATTTTAGCCACTATGGATGCTATTTTGAGTTTTGTACAATTTTATTTATTTTAGGTAGCATTCGGAGGGATTTGATGAAGTTTCTGTAGAGAAAAAAAAGATGCCAAAGAGATGACCAGCGAAGACCGACGCGGACGCATGGCTCACGCGACCACGGGGAATGGAGAAACTGCAATGACGCGATCGCGTGCCTGACGCAAACGCGTGGACTAGAATCTGCACAAATGACGCGAGCGCGTGGATGACGCGGACGCGTCACATGCGCGATCTGTAATAATACAGAAAATGCTGGTTACGATTTCTGAGCTGTTTTTGACCCAGTTTCCAGCACAAAAAACACATATTAGAGGCTGCAGAATGGACAAATCAAGTTCATTGTTAATGGACAGAGAGTCAAACATTATCTTGAAAGCAATTTTAAGCAAGAATGCTCAAAACTAAGACTTGATTAAAGCTCAGAAATAGTCCAGCTAAAGACAAGAAATAAGCGCTTGCTGGCAGGCAATGACAAGGCAAAAATTGGCGAGTTAAGAAATTATTATAAGAGATACGTTGCAAGTACAGTCCTTAACCATCCGAAAATCCGCTTATCTATTTAGAATGGTTGTCACAATATTGAAATTAAAATATTGGGAGTATGAATCCCAGGTCGTCTCCCAACGAGTTACAGAAAGATGTGCTATTTTATTAATCAAGTGTTTTCAAAAAAGGTTGAATTGATAAACAAGAAATTAAATTAGAGAATTTAGATAATTTAAATAAAAGCCTTGACTGGGAGTAGATTAGTTGGAAGCCCTATTCTTGTTGAAGTACTCTCAAGATTAATTGATAATTGAAGGTTGCTATGCTTAGTTATCCCTTACTAGGTAAAGGAAAGTCAAGCAAGTTGGAAAGCTATTTCTAGTCACAAGTCCTAACCTTCTTCCTTGGGAAGGACTAGTGTCAATGACTGGAGGGTGATCCAACAATAAACCCAATTACAATTTTTCTCTTGAGTAATCCAACTCAAGGTTTCCTTTCAATCATCTCCCAATCAAGTTATGGAACTACTCACTCATCATAATTATAGACTTCACAGAATCAATGGGGAAAATAAAAGAAGACATAATAAATAATGATAAAAGGGATTAATTAAAAATAAAAATAGTTCTGTATTAATAACTTGTGAAAATAATCCAATGTCAACTCTAGAGGAATTAAGAATATGGAAGAATAAATGAAAAGTAAATAACAAACTATAGTGACTAGTGATGCATGAGCATCTTGTCTATCTTTTCCTGGTGAATTTGTATCTAATTTGTTGAATTTAATTAAGAATTAATTATATTTTAGCCACTATGGATGCTATTTTGAGTTTTGTACAATTTTATTTATTTTAGGTAGCATTACGAGGGATTTGATGAAGTTTCTGCAGGGAAAAAGAAGAAACTAAAGAGATGATCAGCGAAGACCGACGCGGACGCATGGCTCACGTGACCACGGGGAATGGAGAAATTGCAATGACGCGATCGCGTGCTTGACGCAAATGCGTGGACTAGAATCTGCACAAATGATGCGAGCGCGTGGACGACGCGGATGCGTCACATGCGCGATCTGCAATAATACAAAAAACGCTGGTTACAATTTCTGGGCTGTTTTTGACCCAGTTTTCAGCCCAGAAAACACATATTAGAAGCTGCAGAATGGACAAATCAAGTGGTTCCCACCCATGAACTGAAGATCTGTTAATTAATTCGAATTTAAATTCAAATCTTATCTTTTAGGAAAAGATATTATTTTTAATTTTAGCTTTTAAACCTATTAGGATTAGTAACAAATAGGAACTCTGGACATTCAGATCAGAAACAGTTTACCTAAATCCTAGTTTTCTACTCTGAACCATGAGCAACTAATCCTCCATTGTTAAGGTTAGGAGCTCTGTCTATTTTCATGGATTGATTCGTTTGATCTTTTTAATTTAATTCATGTCTTGATTTATATTTCAATAATTATTTTCGTTCTTTATTCTATGAACATTGGGTGGAACGAAAGTATGACCCATGTTCTAATTGAGTTCTCGTAAAACTTGGAAAAGCTCTTTACTTGAACAACAGCTTGAAAACATATTATATTGAATTTTTAATTGTTTGTATTTAAAGGGATACGTGACATATAATCCCCTTATTTGTGGATAATTATGATTCTTTTGGCATATAAACTAGAAATTGATCATCACCCTCTAATTGGAATTAATTGACCAAGGAATTGGCAATTAATAAATTTTAGAGGAGACTAGAAAGGTCTAAGGAATTAGGGTCTAGTCACATATAGTTTGCCATGAAATTAAATCTTGCATGATTAAATTAATTAGCAATAAAAGTTAATCTGGAAATTAGATAACTCTGAAACCTTAACTGTTTTCTCCATATTTTATTCCCAATTTATTTAATTGTCTATACTTTTGATATTCTGAATTCGAACTTAAACCTTTTGAACATCTCAAAACCAATTTCTGCTTGCCTAACTAAGCTTATCACTCAAGAATTGTTGCTTGATCCATCAATCCTCATGGGATCAACCCTTACTCATGTAAGGTATTACTTAGTACGACCCGGTGCACTTGCCGGTTAGTAGTGTGGGTAGTAAAATACGGCATCAACTAGTACCGGAGGTAGACTCTTCTCAAAAGCTAAAGCCAAAATCTTCAAAATCCTAATTATGAATGTTCATGTGCGAAACCTAGGGGAGGAATAAATTCAGATCTGAAAACTGAAAATTATGTGAAATGAATGTTGTTCCTTTGTCTCTGCATGTTCCCTGGCTCTAATCTGTGTTTCTGGCCAAAAACTGGGTTGAAATGCGGCCCAGAAACTCTGCCAGTGACTTCTAAAATTCTGTAGATCGCGCACGTCACGCGGCTGCGTCGTCCACGCGTTCGCGTCACTCAGCGTTTCTCGTACCACGCGTGCGCGTTGTCCATGCATTCGCGTCGTTCGTGCAGCTTCCAATCCGTGCGGTTGCGTCAGGCACGTGAGTGCATCACTGTGATTTCTTCTGTTTCGCACGGTCACGTCAGCCATGCGACCGCGTGATTTCTCGCTGGTCATCTCCTCAATTCTTTGTGTTCCTTCAATTTTTGCACGCTTCCTCTTCATTCCTTACGCCATTCCTGCCCTATGAAGCCTGAAACACTTAACACATAGATCACGACATCGAATAGTACAAAGGAAGATAAAAATATATAACTAAATGATCTTAGGAAGCAAGTTTTTAATCATAGGATATTTTTAGGAAGGAATTGTAAATACATGCAAATCATATGAACAAGTGGGCAAGGACTTGATAAAACCACACAATTAAAAACAATATGAATCAAAAAATAGTGGTTTATCAACCTCCCCACACTTAAACATTAGCATGTCCTCATGCTAAGTTGAAGGAGATAAATATGAATGAATAGGAACATTGATGAGCGGATAATTTATACGCTTTTTGGCATTGTTTTTAGGTAGTTTTTAGTAAGTTTAAGCTACTTTCAGGGATGTTTTCATTAGATTTTATGTTAAATTCACATTTCTGGACTTTACTATGAGTTTGTGTGTTTTTCTGTGATTTCAGGTAATTTCTGGCTGAAATTGAGGGACTTGAGCAAAACTCTGAAAAAGGCTGACAAAAGGACTGCTGATGCTGTTCGAATCTGACCTCCCTGCCCTCGAAATGAATTTTCTGGAGCTACAGAACTCCAAATGGCGCGCTCTCAACGGCGTTGGAAAGTAGACATGAAGAGCTTTCCAGCAATATATAATAGTTCATACTTTATTCGGAAATTGACGATGTAACTTGGCGTTGAACGCCAAGTACATGCTGCTGTCTGGAGTTAAACGCCAGAAACACGTCATGATCCGGAGTTGAACGCCCAAAACACGTTATAACTTGGCGTTCAACTCCAAGAAAAGCCTTAGCTCGTGAATAGATCAAGCTCAGCCCAAGCATACACCAAGTGGGCCCCGGAAGTGGATTTATGCATCAATTACTTACTCATGTAAACCCTTGTAGCTAGTCTAGTATAAATAGGATAAGTTACTACTGTATTAGACATCTTTTGACAGTTTAATCTTTTGACTTTGTAGTCTTTGATCATTCGGTCTCTTGATCATTCAGGGGGCTGGCCATTCGGCCATGCCTGAACCT
>NC_029775.3:47866966-47867269 GCF_000817695.3 Arachis duranensis | reverse complement strand
CTCATCATCATTCTCACCTATGAACGCGCGTGATTGACAACCACTTCCGTTCTACCTTAGGCCGGGCGCATATCTCTTAGACTCCCCAACAGAATCTTCGTGGTATAAGCTAGATAGATGGCGGCATTCATGAGGATCCGAAAAGTCTAAACCTTGTCTATGGTATTCCGAGTAGGATTCTGGGATTGAATGACTGTGACGAGCTTCAAACTCCTGAAGGCTGGGCGTGATGACAAGCGCAAAAGAATCAAGGGATTCTACTCCAACCTGATTGAGAACCGACAGATGATTAGCCGTGCTGTG
>NC_029775.3:47853118-47866895 GCF_000817695.3 Arachis duranensis | reverse complement strand
ATGTAGCCATTGACAACGGTGATGCCCTACATACAGCTTGCCATGGAAAGGTGTAAGAAGGATTGGATGAATGTAATAAGAGAGTAGAGATTCAAGAGGAGCACAGCATCTCCATACGCCTATCTGAAATTTCCACTATTGATTTACATAAGTATTTCTATCCCTTTTATTTTCTATTTATCAATTAATTTTCTAACTCATCATAAACCAATTTAATCTGCCTAACTGAGATTTACAAGGTGACTGTAGCTTGCTTCATACCAACAATCTCTGTGGGATCGTCCCTTACTCACGTAAGGTAGATAAGTTCTCTAAGACAAAACATGGAGTAGATTTCACTAATTCAAATCATATTGTAAAAGCAGATAAATTTGTAAGAAGATAGCTTGTGAAAGCAGGGAATACAGGACTGAGCATTGAACCCTTACTGTTGGTGCATGTGCACTCTAATCATCTCTAGTATATGGGGTAATCACTCTATCCTTCTCTAATCATGCTTTCCAAAATTTTGTTTTTCACCTAATCAATCAACAATTTTAAAATGCCAATGCAAACATCATGAGGTCTTTTCATGGTTGTAATGGGGCTAAGGTAAAGGTGGGGATACACATATGGCTAAGTGAGCTTGTGTATTGAATCTTTAATTAACCTAAGCTCCTACCTAACATACATATACTCTATATAATTTCAACATTCATCTTAGCTACCCAAAATCTCCTTTTCACATTTCATATTCATATCTTAACCTTTATTTTAATTTTATCACATGTGCATTAATTATTTAAACTCTGACTTATTATTGGGGTGATTTTGTAACCTTATTTACTAAAATAAAGAAATTTTTTTTTGATATAGCTTATCAATGCACATAGATTTGTAATTTCCTTTTATGGTTTCACATGAATAGGTACCTAAATTTCCTTTATTTTTTTATGACATATTTTCTATTACCCTTTATTCCCATAATTTTCCCATACTCAGTTAACACACAAATTCTATCTTAAGCTAACCAAGGATTCAATTGGGATTTTCAATTGTTTTCAACTTAAGGCTAGTAATGTGGTACAATGTAGAATGAATGGGATTAAAAACAGCTCAAAGTGGTTAACAAAGGCAGTTAAAAAGGGTTGGGTTATTTGGGATATGTGAGTTAAACAAACAATGGCCTCAATCATATGCAGGCACATAACACATTAATTTTGGACATATAGGATCAAACAAAATTCAGATTACAATCATAGAGAAGTAAACACACAAGAAAAAAAATGTTTATGGTTAAATAGTGTAACCATGTATTTAGGCTCAAGGTCTCACGGGTTGTGTGTTTTCTTAGCTCAAAAATTCTGTTCCAATTTCAACTTCAAACAAATTTAACATAAATATTTTGATTTGAATTAGTGAAATTTTCAAAAAAGTATATGGTTTTAAAAGAAACTTATTGTCTTTTTAATCAGGTAGAACATGCATGCAAATCTATCCTATACTAAAGAAGAAGAAATTGCTCCGGAAGTCAGGTACTGACTGACCTCCCCACACTTAAGGTTTTGCACCATCCTCGGTGCCATCTGTCAAGAACAAGGGTGGGATGGTGGCAGTATCTCCACAGTCGGGACCGTCATGGCTCCCTGTGCTGGTAGAGAAAGTGGAGTCCGGAGTGCTTGGGTCCTCGTCAGGTCTATGGTTGCCTGTGAGTAGCTCCTTGAGGTATTTGAATCGGCGGTGGTTGCGGTGCTCTCGAAGCTTTGCTTTCTGGTCTTGTTGGTCCAACCTCTTCAGTATTTGATGCAGCAGCTGACTAGTAGATGGTGGAGGAACTGCAGCATCTTCTGTGTACTGGCTGGTAGTGGCAAGTGGTGTCCTGAGATATCACGTTAGGGATGTACTGATCATCCCGTGGAAGTATGGCTTTGGTGTCCCCAGCTCTGTAGGAGACTCCGGCTGCTGAGATAAGATCTAAGACCAAGGCGGGGAAAGGTTGGTTACCCGCAATTTGCACGTGTCCTATTGCGTTCCGGAAGTGTCTCAGTAAATTTAGAGGCTGGTATGTGATGATGCACCATAGTAGAACGGCCATGTCTGTGGTGAAGGAGGACTCATGAGTGCTCGGGAAGACGTAATGGGACATAATCTGTGCCCATACGTGAGCCTCTAAGGTGAGTGCGGAAGCCGAGATTCCCTTAGGATGGGAACGATGGTATCCGAAGATCCATTTGCTGCCAGGTTGTGTGATAACTCTGAGAATAGCGTCCCAGTCAAATTTGTACGCCTGGCGCTTGAGTGCGGCTTCTTGAAAAGCGTCCAGTCCTTCTGGAGCAAAGGGAAGATCTAAGGCTCGCTGAATGGCCTCTTCTGTAATGGGGACTTGCTTCTGATGGATATAAACAGACTGCAGGATCGGCAGGTGGAAGTTGGAGTAGAACTCAACTACCCAAGAAAGATTAACCTGTCACGGCTGTCTCTGTAAGAATCCCCAATGTCTTTGTGCAATTTGTGGCTCAAGAAATTTGGTAATACGCGGTGGAAGGATAAGAAGGTATTCATTGTTGTACTTCCAAGCTGCCAGAATGGGGAACATCTGCTCACAGTAACGATTGGAAAATCGTGCAGTGTCCTTTGCTGGGAAGGCTCTCTCCTTTTCATCAACCTTTATAATCCTTTTAATTCTTTTTGTTGAGGGCTTGACTGCAGTTGAAGAAGGCTCTGCCACTAATGCTCTTTTTGTTCCTTTCCTTTTTGTGGATTTGGGGGTAGCTTTCTCCTTGCCTTTCTTGGTGGCCATCCATGGTGGGTTGTCTCCCACCTAGCACTTTGCTTTAACATCCTTAAGTTGGACGCTCCATTAGCTCAGTTTTCTGCTGTGAGTGGATCCTCCAAGAGGAAGATATCTAACTCCTTATTTTTCGTCACCTTCTCACCATGGTAGAGCTTCAAACGATGTCCATTAACCTTGATGAGTGCAGAGCTTAAAGGGTGACTTAGGTGAAAAACTCCGTACGACTCAGCCTTCTTGACTCTATATGGACCCTCCCACCTTGATCTCAGCTTGCCTGGCATGAGCCTCAGTCCGAAGTTGTAAAGGAGGACTAAATTCCCAGGTTGGAACTCTTTCCTCTTGATGTGCTGATCATGTACAGCCTTTATCTTTTACTTATATAGCCTTGAGTTCTCATAAGCTTCTAGGCGAAGGCTTTCCAATTCTCGCAGTTGCAACTTCCTTTCAGCTCCGGCTTTCTCAAATCCCATGTTGCACTCTTTTACTGCCCAAAAAGCTTTGAGCTCTACTTCAACTGGAAGATGACAAGCTTTTCCATAAACTAAGCGAAAAAGACTCATCCCAATGGGTGTCTTGTATGCTGTTCTGTATGCCCAGAGTGCATCTTGTAGCCTGGTGCTCCAGTCTCTTCTATGAGGTTTGACTATCTTTTGCAATATGCATTTTATCTCTCTGTTAGACACCTCGGCTTGCCCATTAGTCTAAGGATGGTAGGCTATTGCTACTTTATGAATGATCCCATGCTTCTTTAGTAATCTTGTTAGTCTCCTGTTACAAAAATGGGTGCTTTGGTCGCTCACGATTGCTCGTGGTGATCCAAAGCGACAAATAATGTGGTTTCTAACAAAGGAAACAACGGTGTTAGCATCATCAGTACGGGTAGGAATTGCTTCCACTCATTTAGAGACATAGTCTACAGCTAACAGTATATAAAGGTGGCCATTAGAATTTGGAAATGGACCCATGAAGTCAATGCCCCAAACATAAAAAATTTCACAAAAAAGCATAATTTGTTGAGGCATTTCATCCCTCTGGGATATATTACCAAACCTTTGGCATGGGGGATGAGATTTACAAAATTCAGCAGCGTCTTTAAAAAGAGTAGGCCACCAGAATCCACAGTCTAAGATTTTTCTAGCTGATCTTTGAAGGCCAAAATGTCCTCCACTCTCAGATGAGTGACAGGCCTATAAAATGGACTAGAATTCTGATTGAGGCATACACCTTCTAATTACCTGGTCAGTGCCACATCTCCATAAATATGGGTTATCCCATATATAATATTTAGACTCGCTTTTCAGCTTGTCTCTTTGGTGCTTAGTAAAGTGTGGAGGAAAGGTGCGACTAACTAGATAATTAGCGACAGGTGCATACCAAGGGACTACCTCAAGTACTGCTTGTAGGTCATCAAATGGGAAATTATCAGCTATAGGAGTGGATTCATCTTTAATGTGCTCAAGGCGACTCAAGTGGTCTGCCACTAGATTCTAGTTGCCACTTCTATCCTTTATTTCTAAATCAAATTCTTGTAGCAGCAGTATCCAACGTATAAGCCTTGGTTTGGATTCCTTTTTAGCTAATAAATACTTTAGAGCTGCGTGGTCTGAATACACTACTACTTTAGTACCAAGTAAATAGGCTCGGAATTTATCCAGAGCAAAAACAATAGCAAGAAGCTCTTTCTCAGTAGTAGTGTAGTTAGACTGAGCAGTGTCTAAAGTCTTAGACGCATAAGCAATGACAAAAGGGTCCTTACCTTCACGTTGAGCCAGCGCTGCTCCTACTGCATGGTTGGAAGCATCGAACATGATTTTGAATGGCTGGCTCCAGTCAGGTCCTCTCACAATTGGAGCTTGAGTCAGGGCGGTCTTCAGCTTATCAAACGCTTGTTCGCAATCCTCACTGAACTCGAACTCGATATCTTTCTGCAGCAACCTGGATAGGGGAATTGCTACCTTACTAAAGTCCTTAATGAATCTCTGGTAAAAACCTGCATGGCCAAGGAACGAACGGACTTCCCTCACAGAGGAGGGGTAAGACAAACTAGAAATAACATCCACCTTTGCTGGATCTACAGAAATGCCAGTATTAGACACCACATGTCCTAGTACAATCCCTTGTCTTACCATAAAGTGACATTTTTCAAAATTCAATACAAGGTTTGTATTGACGCATCTATCTAGTACTCTCGATAAACTATCCAAGCAAAGGCTAAAGGAATCACCATAAATGCTAAAATCATCCATAAAAACCTCCATGCAATCCTCAAGAAGGTCAGAGAAAAAGACTCATCATGCACCTTTGGAAAGTAGCTGGTGCATTGCACAAGCCAAAGGGCATTCTCTTATAGGCATAAGTCCCAAAAGGACATGTAAAAGTAGTCTTTTCCTGATCTTCAGGGGCTATATGAATCTGGAAATAGCCTTTGCAACCATCTAAAAAGCAATAATGTGATTTACCTGACAGGCGATCCAGCATTTGATCAATGAATGGAAGAGGGTAGTGATCCTTACGAGTGGCTTGGTTGAGACGCCTGTAATCAATGCAGATCCTCCAAGTGTTCTGTACTCTGGTTGCTATGAGTTCTCCATGCTCATTCTTCACTGTAGTGACTCCAGACTTCTTAGGCACCACTTGTACTGGGCTCACCCATTCACTGTCTGAGATGGGGTAGATGATATCTGCCTCTAGTAGTCTGGTCACTTCTTTCTTGACAACCTCTAAGATAGTGGGGTTCAGTCTTCTTTGGGGTTGATGAGCGGGTCTTGCTCCATCTTCTAAAAATATTCTGTGCTCACAAACTTGAGGGTTGATGCCTACTATGTCTGCCAAACTCCACCCAATTGCCTTCCTTTGCCTCCTCAGCACACTAAGTAACTGCTCTTCCTGTTGAGAAGTGAGGTCCCGTGCAATGATAACTGGAAATTTCTGCCTATCCTCGAGGTAAGCATATTTGAGGTGTGGAGGGAGGGGTTTCAATTCTAACTTTTGCTTATGGTCAGGCTCTGGATTGTCTGGAGCTGGTGTCTGTGGTAAAGTACTTTCATTGTCCTCAGAAAGTGTCCCCACACTTGGACCTTGTCCTATGTACTTCTCCTCAAACTTCTCTTGGTGAACTTCAGCTACGGTTTCATCTATGATACCACACTAGAGGATAGAATGATCTTCTGGAGGGTGCTTCATAACTCCATTCAGATTGAAGCTTACTACTCGGCCGTCTATTTCAAAAGAGTATGTTCCTGAAAAAGCCTCCAATTTGAACTTCGAGGTCTTCAAGAAAGATCTTTCGAGTAGGATTGATGATGGCTTCTCTGAGTCATTTTGGGGCATCTCCTAGATGTAAAAATCAATGGGGAAAGTGAGCCCCTTAATACCCACTAATACATCTTCAGCAACTTCAGCCACTGTAATAATGCTTTTATCTGCTAACACAAAACGAGCTGCCGACCTTTTTAAGGGAGGGAGCCTCAAAGCATCATATATAGACAAAGGCATTATACTAACACATGCTCCTAAATCACACATGCAGTCAGAAAACATCACACCTCCAATGGTACAGTTAACCATGCATGGGCCTGGGTCACTACATTTTTCAGGTATATTTCCCATTAAAGCAGATATAGAACTACCTAAAGGAATAGTTTCTAATTCATTAATTTTGTCTTTATGTATGCATAAATCTTTTAGAAACTTTGCATATTTAGGTACCTGTTGAATAACATCAAAAAGGGGAACAGTTACCTCAACCTTTTTGAATATTTCTACCATTTTGGGATCAGGTTCCAACTGCTTCTTGGGCTTCCTTGCAAGTTATAGAAATGGAATAGGAATGGAATTTTCTACAGTGTCTGCGCCCTTTGGTGCTTCTTCCTGTGATTGAGCTTCTTCTTCTTCAGCCATGTCCTGTATATCCTTTTCCTCCTCAACATCTTCTATTTCCACTACCTCTTCATCTGAGGCATGTTCTGGTGGGTTTGGCTCTTCCTGATTCATCTCTTGTAATGTGGTTCCGGACCTTAGGGTGATAGCATTAATGCCACCCTTTGGATTGGGTAATGGTTGAGAGGGGAGTACACCAGAGCTTAAAGATTGGTTGTTGGAGTTGTTCAGTGATCCAATCTGTGAGACAAGGGCTTGCAAAGTAGAGTTCAGACCATTCAAAGTAGAAGTAAGGTTGTTTTCCATGGCCTGTTGTCTCCGATCAATAGACTGTAGTAACTCATCATTAGGAGATGAAGAGGGATATGTGATCTGAGAGGTCTGCTGAGATGCTTGAGGCTGTCTAAGATGAGGTGCTCTGTAGGCCTGATTATGATTCTGCTACCTGAAGTTATTATTGTTATTCTACCTCTGATTTCCATTGTTATCTCTGCCTCCTCTGTTATGATTGTCCTTTCAACCCTGGTTAGAATTATCTCTCCAGCCTTGGTTGGAGTTATCCTGCCATCCATGGTTGTAGCTGCCACCTTGATTGTACCCTTGATTGGGGCGGTCATAGAAGTTATGAGTGGCTGCCACAGTGTGATCTTCCGGTTGGAATTGCGAACACTCATCAGTATAATGACTGTAATCTGCATAGATTCTGCATACTCTTTGTGGAACCAACTGTTGGCTGTGCTATGGTGGAGAAGGCTGAACTTGCTGAGCCTGTTGTTGACTTAGTTGCATCTGCTTCAGCAAGTTAGTTATTTCACATAAGCTCTGAGTTATAGTAGCAGTCTCTTTGCTATAGGATACTTCTGCAACAGCTTTCGAACGGCCTTGTCTCTGCCTATGATTCTGAGTAGATTCAGCTAAGTCACTGATCAATTGCCATGCTTCATCAGTAGTCTTGTACTTTTTCATAGACCCATTGCTAGCACCTTCCAATGTGGTCCTATCTTGAGATTTCATCCCTTGTGTAAAGTAGCCGAGCAACACTATCTTGTCAATCATATGGTGGGGACATGCTTCTAGAAGATTATTGAAGCGTTCCAAATATTCATAGAGAGTCTCAAATTCGTCCTGAACGATCATGGACATGTCTTTCCTCAGTTTATCGACAACCTCATCTGGAAAGAATTTCTCCAAAAATTCTCTTCTAAGCATATCCCAGTTGGAAACAGTTGTTCCAGGTTGAGTGTAGTACCACTCTCTTGCCTTCCCCTAAAGATAGAATGGGAAAGCTTTCAACAGAATAGAAGTTTCGTCAGTACCATCACGCTTAATAGTAGAACAAGCAGTCTGAAAATCCCTAAGGTGCTTGATAGGCTCTTGTGCAGGTAAGCCATGAAACTTGGGCATCAAGTTGAGTAGTGCAGACTTTATTTCAAAATCCACAGCCACTGCTGGGTGGTGTGACTGGAATGGTTGTAGTGCAAAATATGGGGCTCCTTCCTCCTGGATAGTGACTCTCCTAGGTGCTGCCATGTCACATACACGTAAATCAACTGGATCAGTAGAGAGGGAGCTTGTTTCTTCCCTAGATGACGTTTCAGGTTCGTCCTCAGAGAGGACTAGCCGACGCTGAGCTTGCCTTATACGTGAAATAGTTCTTTCAATCTCAGGGTCAAATACTGGCAAGCTTGGATCAGGAAGTGAATGCGTCATTTAACGAAAGAAACGTGCAGCTTATAGTAACAAAATAAAAAGAAAAATTGGAATTAAATAAATTCCAATCAATAAATTAGCACACTATTGTAACTCCCCGGCAACGGTGCCAAAAATTGACGTGGCGAAAATTGGCGAGTTAAGAAACTATTATAAGAGATACGTTGCAAGTACAGTCCTTAACCAGCCGAAAATCCGCTTATTTATTTAGAATTTCTTGTTGAAGTACTCTCAAGATTAATTGATAATTGAAGGTTGCTCTGCTTAGTTATCCCTTACTAGGTAAAGGAAAGTCAAGCAAGTTGGAAAGCTATTTCTAGTCACAAGTCCTAACCTTCTCCCTTGGGAAGGACTAGTGTCAATGACTAGAGGGTAATCCAACAATAAACCCAATTACAATTTTTCTCTTGAGTAATCCAACTCAAAGTTTCCTTTCAATCATCTCCCAATCAAGTTATGGAACTACTCACTCATCATAATTATAGACTTCACAGAATCAATGGGGAAAATAAAAGAAGACATAATAAATAATGATAAAAGGGATTAATTAAAAATAAAAATATTTCTGTATTAATAACTTGTGAAAATAATCCAATGTTAACTCTGGAGGAATTAAGAATATGGAAGAATAAATGAAAAGTAAATAACTTCGCGTCACTTAGCGTTTCTCGTACCACGCGTGCGTGTCGTCCATGCATTCGCGTCGTTCGTGCAGCTTCCAATCCTCGCGGTTGTGTTAGGCACGCGAGCACATCACTGTGATTTCTTCCGTTTCATGCGGTCGCGTCAGCCATGCGACCGCGTGATTTCTCGCTGGTCATCTCCTCAATTCTTTGTATTCCTTCCATTTTTGCACGCTTCCTCTTCATTCTTTACGCCATTCCTACCCTATGAAGCCTGAAACACTTAACACACAGATCACAGCATCGAATGGTACAAAGGTAGATAAAAATATATAGATAAAAGATCTTAGGAAGCAAGTTTTTAATCATAGGATATTTTTAGGAAGGAATTGTAAATACATGCAAATCATATGAATAAGTGGACAAAGACTTGATAAAACCACATAATTAAACACAATATGAGTCACAAAGTAGTGGTTTATCAGGCAACCCAGCCATTTTGTTAATTAATTGAATTTTACAGGTTCATACTAATTATCTTCAAGGTAAAATAGCAATTGCATGAGTTCACAGAGTTATAGAAGGATTAAGAGGATAAAACAGCAAAAAGAATCTCATTGGTGCGAAAAAGCCAATAAGAGCTGCTTTGGGCATTAAACGCCCAAAATAAGCATCTACTGGGGGTTTAACGCCAGTAGAGATAGCCATCTGAGCATTAAACGCCAGAAAGAAGCAACTTCTGGGCATTTAACGCCAGATTGGCAGCCTCCTGGGTGTTCAAAAAATGCCCAGTGATAAAGGATTTTCTGGCGTTTAACGCCAGCCAGAAGCTACAGCTGGGCGTTAAACGCCCAGAAGAAGCTACAAATGGGCGTTAAACGCCTAAAACATGCAGCGTTTGGGCGTTTAACGGCAGGATTGTGGGGAGGAGGTAAATTCGTTTTTTACTTCAAATTTTTTTCCATTTTTCATGTTTCAATTCATGATTTCTTGCATAAACATGTTACAAACTCTCATCTTTCAACTTCAATTCCAAAAATTTTTAATCCTAAACTTGTTTCTTAATTCTTCTTCAAAAACTTTTCAAACCATTTTCAAAACTCAATTATCTTTTTAAATTCTTTTCAAATCTTTTTAAACTCATCATATCTTATTTTCAAAATTCAGATTTATCTTTTTCAAATATCTTTCATAACTTTTCAAATTTTAAATTATATCTTTTTCCTATCATACTTATCTTTTACAAATCATATATTCTATCTTATCTTTTTCAAAATTTTCGAAAACCCACCCCATCTCTTTAAATCCACATTTGGCCTCCCTCCTCTCCTCCACCATTCGAAATTGGCTCTCCTTCTATCCCTCTCCTTTCCTTTCTTTTTCTTAAGGACAAGCAAACCTCTAAGTTTGGTGTGTTTATCCATGATCACTAAACCAACACCCACTAAGATCATAGCTCCTAAGGGAAAATAAACCACTCCAAGAGGCAAGAAAGAGAATATTCCAAAACCACTTTGGAATCAAGGGAAGTTCTTAACCAAAGAACATTCAGACTATTACTACAAAATAATGGGTCTAAGGTCAGTGATCCCGGAAGTTAAATTCGATTTGAAAGAAGACAAATATCCAGAGATCCATGAGCAAATTCGAAATAGGAGCTGGGAAATCCTAGCTAATCCTGAAACAAAGGTGGAAAAAAATATGGTTCAGGAATTCTACTCTAATCTGTGGTAAACAGACAGGCAGAGAATAGCTGAAACCGCATTCTATGACTATCGGACCTTGGTCAGAGGGAAGATTGTTCACCTTCACCCTGACAAAATCAAGGAGATCTTTAAGCTACCTCAGCTGAAAGATGACCCAAACTCCTTTAATAGAAGAATGATGAGAACAAATAAGGGCTTGGACGAAATTCTAGAGGATATATGCCTCCCTGGAACCAAGTGGATAACCAGCACAAAGGGTGTCCCAAATCAACTCAAGAGAGAAGATCTCAAACCAGTCGCCAGAGGCTAGCTGGACTTCATTGGACGTTCTATACTGCCCACTAGCAACCACTCTAAAGTCACCATCAAAAGAGCAGTAATGATCTATTGCATTATGTTGGGAAAACAAGTGGAAGTTCATCAACTGATCTCTTGTGAACTTTACACAATTGCAAACAAGAACTCCAAAGATGCCAAATTGGCTTATCCAAGCTTAATCTCTATGCTAAAGATGCTGAGGTGAAGATGGGAGTAACTGAGTATATCTTAATTGAGCGACCAATCACCAAAAAGTCAATGGAAGGACAACAAATGCAGGACGACCCCATCAAGAGGAAAGCACAGGAGTTCCTCCTGGAAATTCCACAAATTGAATACTGGGAGCGTCTTGAAGCATCTGTCACCAAGTTGCAAGAAGCTATAGAGCAACTGAAGGAAGAACAGCAAAATCAAAATAGCATGCTTTGTGATGAGCGGATATTTTATACGATTTTTGGGGGTAATTTCATGTAGATTTTAGTATGTTTTAATTAGTTTTTAGTAGAATATTATTAGTTTTTAGGCAAAAATCATATTTCTGGACTTTACTATGAGTTTGTGTGTTTTTCTGTGATTTCAGGTAATTTCTAGCTGAAATTGAGGGAGCTGAGCAAAAATTTGAGTTAGGCTGAAAAAGGACTTCTGATGCTGTTGGATCCTGACCTCCCTGCACTCGGAATGGATTTTTTGGAGCTACAGAAGTTCAATTGGCGCGCCCTCAACGGCGTTAGAAAGTACAGATCCAGGGCTTTCCAGCAATATATAATAGTCCATACTTTGCGCGAAAATAGACGACGTAACTTGGCATTGAACGCCAAGTACATGCTGCTGTCTGGAGTTAAACGCCAGAAACACATCATGATCCGGAGTTGAACGCCGAAAACACGTTATAACTTGGAGTTCAACTCCAAGAAAAGTCTCAGTTCGTGGATAGCTTTAGTCTCAGCCCCAGCACACACCAAGTGGGCCCCAGAAGTGGATTTCTGCACCAATTATCTTAGTTTACTCATATTCTGTAAACCTAGGTTACTAGTTTACTATTTAAACAACTTTTAGAGACTTATCTTGTACCTCATGACATATTCAGATCTGAATTTTATACACTTTGACGGCATGAGTCTCTAAACTCCATTGTTGGGGGTGAGGAGCTCTGTAGCGTCTCAATGAATTAATGCAATTGTTTCTATTTCATTCAAACGTGTGTGTGTTCCTATCTAAGATGTTCATTCGCGCTTAATTGTGAAGGAGGTGATGATCCATGACACTCATCACCTTCCTCAATCCATGAACGTGTGCCTAACAAACACCTCCGTTCTACATCAGACTGAATGAGCATCTCTTAGCTTCTTTAATCAGAATCTTTGTGGTATAAGCTAGAATTGATGGCGGCCATTTTTGAGGATCCGGAAAGTCTAAACCTTGTCTGTGGTATTCCGAGTAGGATTCAAGGATTGAATGGCTGTGACGAGCTTCAAACTCGCGATTGCTGGGCGTGATGACAAACGCAAAAGGATCAATGGATCCTATTCCAACATGATCGAGAACCGACAGCTGATTAGCCGTGCTGTGACAGAGCATCTGGACCGTTTTCACTGAGAGGATGGGAGGTAGCCACTGACAATGGTGACACCCTACATACAGCTTGCCATGGATGGAACTTTACAAACAATTGAGTTGAATATTACATTGCAGAAATTCAGAGGACAAAGCATCTCCAAAGCTCCAACATATTCTTCATTAATAAGGTAACAATTTCTTATTCCAAATACTTTGACTTCTTACAATTAAATCCAATTAATCTTATTGGCATCCTGACTAGGATTAATAAAATAAACATAGATTGCTTCAAACCAATAATCTCCGTGGGATCGACCCTTACTCACGTACGGTATTACTTGGACGACCCAGTGCACTTGCTGGTTAGTTGTACGGATTACAAATTCGTGCACCAAGTTTTTGGCGCCGTTGCCGGGGATTGTTCGAGTTTGAACAAACTAAAGGTTTATTTTATTTCTTAGACTAGGAATAATTTATTTTTGTTGCTACAGAGTCATTAAATCTTGAGTCCTTTATCCCCTTTTCAAAAAGAATTTTTCAAAATTATTATTTTTATCTATCAATTTTCAATGTTTTCGTGAGTTTAGTGTTTTGTTTTAAGTTTGGTGTCAATTGCATATGTTATATTTTCCTTTAATTTTTGACTTTGTGTTCTTTATTCTTCATTGACCTTTAAGTTGTTCTTGTTTATTTTTCTTGTTTGATCTTGAGTTTTTCTTGTTTTGTGTCTTTTCTTGTTTTTCTTGTGCTTTTTCAAAACAACTGTTATATTTGCTGCCCATTTGGCTAGAATAGAAGGGTCATATTCTTGATAAGGGAGCACCAATACTTTTGAAAATCTTTTTCAAAAATAATTTTTCTTGATTTATGAAGTTACTGCCCAATTGGCTGGAGCATTAGTAGTTGTTCTTGATAATTGGGTATCTTCTTTGGAATCTTTTTCAAAAATTATTTTTCTTTGATTGAATCTTGTGCCAAACTCTAAGTTTGGTGTTACCTTGTTAATTTTTCTTTAAATTTCGAAAATTTGTTTTGGTTCTCTAAAAATTTTAAGTTTGGTGTTCTCTCTTTTGTTCTTAGTGTTCTTGTGAATCTTCAAGGTGTTCTTGAGTCTTTCCTGTGTTTTGATCTTAAAATTTTTAAGTTTGGTGTTCCTTGGTGTTTTCCCTCCAAAATTTTCGAAAATAAGGAGCATTGGATCTAAAAATTTT
>NC_029775.3:47851987-47852649 GCF_000817695.3 Arachis duranensis | reverse complement strand
CTTATTGATACAGTTGCCAGAAATCAGCATATGTACCTAAGCAGTGAATCCTCCATGAAAGAAGAAGCTAAAATAGTAACTGCTGAACTCAGTCCTGTGGATCAGGCTAATGAATTCAATCAGCAATTAGACTTTCTAACTTAGCAGCTAGCCGAATTCAAGGAAATACTACAGGAAATAAGAATGGCTAACAGGAATATGGAAGTACAGTTAAAGCAAACAGAAATGCAACTGTCAAAACAAATAGCAGAAGAATGCCAAGCAGTTCAATTAAGAAGTGGGAAAATATTAAATACCTCACTTCAAAGCAGCAAGAAGCCAAGAAATGAACAAATGGCTACTCAAAATCCCTCTGAGGACAATCAGAGCCCAGAAAGGAATAAGGCTGGCGCTGAACGCCCAGACCATGCTCACTTCTGGCGTTCAACGCCAGAAACAAGTATGAATCCGGCGTTAAACGCCCAAGGGAAGCATAGTTCTGGCATTCAGATGCCAGTGATAGATAAGGAGATGGCGTCTAACGCCTCTCCAGCTTCCACCCCTGGCATTCAAACGCCAGTGGGAGATCAGTCACATACAAGTGCTGATAACAACCCTTCTAAAAAGGCTTCCCAACCCACTTCTACAGGTAATAAACCTGCAGCAACTAAGGTTGAGGAATA
>NC_029775.3:47851157-47851872 GCF_000817695.3 Arachis duranensis | reverse complement strand
ACTCTTGAAATAAAGATTCTGTTTGCAGAAGCACTTGAGCAAATACCCTCTTATGCTAAGTTCATGAAAGAGATCTTAAATCATAAGAAGGATTGGAGGGAAACTGAAAAAGTCTACCTCACTGAAGAATGCAGTGCAGTCATTCTGAAAAGCTTACCTGAGAAGCTTAAAGATCCTGGGAGCTTTATGATACCATGCACATTAGAGGGTACTTGTGCCAAGCAAGCTTTATGTGATCTTGGGGAAAGTATCAATCTGATACCTGCATCTACTATCAGAAAGCTTGGTTTAACTGACGAAATCAAACCAACCAGGATATGTCTTCAACTTGCTGATGGCTCCATTAAACACCCATCAGGCGTGATTGAAGACATGATTGTCAAGGTTGGGCCATTTGCCTTTCCTACTGACTTTGTAGTGCTAGAAATGGAGAAGCACAAGAGCGCAACTCTTATTCTAGGAAGACCTTTCCTAGCAACTGGCCGAACCCTCATTGATGTCCAAAAAGGGGAAGTAACCTCAGGAGGAGTTCAAGTTGAATGTTGTCAAAGCCATGCAACATCCAGACACCCCAAATGACTGCATGAGTGTTGATATTATTGACTCTCTGGTAAGAGAGGTCAATATGGCTGAGAGTCCTGAATCAGAGCTAGAAGACATCTTTAAAGATGTTCAGCCTGATCTGGAGGAATCAGAGAAAATAATAGAACCTCTA
>NC_029775.3:47845539-47850756 GCF_000817695.3 Arachis duranensis | reverse complement strand
GGAGTATTTGCATACAGAAGGATGCCATTTGGCCTGTGCAATGCACCTGCAACCTTTCAGAGGTGTATGCTCTCAATTTTCTCTGATATGGTGGAAAAATTTCTGGAAGTCTTCATGGATGACTTTTCAGTATTTGGAGACTCATTCAGCTCCTGCCTTGACCATCTAGCTCTTGTTCTAAAGAGATGCCAAGAGACTAACCTGGTTTTAAACTGGGAAAAATGTCACTTTATGGTGACTAAAGGAATTGTCCTTGGGCACAAAATCTCGAACTAAGGAATAGAGGTGGATCAAGCTAAGGTAGAGGTAATTGAAAAATTACCACCACCTGCCAATATTAAGGCAATCAGAAGCTTTCTGGGGCATGCAGGATTCTACAGGAGGTTTATAAAGGATTTTTCAAAAATCGCCAAACCTCTGAGCAACCTGCTAGCTGCTGACATGCCATTTGTCTTTGATAAAGAGTGTCTGCAGGCATTTGAGACTCTGAAAGCTAAATTGGTCACAGCACCAATCATCTCTGCACCAGACTGGACATTACCATTTGAATTGATGTGTGATGCCAGTGACCATGCCATTGGTGCAGTATTGGGACAGAGGCATGACAAGCTTCTGCACGTCATTTACTATGCCAGCCGTGTTCTAAATGACGCACAGAAGAATTACACAACCACAGAAAAAGAGCTACTTGCAGTGGTTTACGCCATTGACAAATTCAGATCCTATTTAGTAGGATCAAAAGTGATTGTGTACACTGATCATGCTTTTCTTAAATATCCACTCACAAAGCAGGATTCAAAACCCAGACTCATCAGATGGGTGTTGCTTCTGCAAGAGTTTGATATAGAAATAAGAGACAGAAAAGGGACAGAGAATCAAATAGCAGATCACCTGTCCCGAATAGAGCCAGTAGAAGGGGCGTCCTTCCCTCTTACTGAGATCTCTGAAACCTTTCCAGATGAGTAACTCTTTGCCATTTAGGAAGTGCCATAGTTTGCAGATATTGCAAACTACAAGGCAGCGAGATTCATACCCAAAGAGTACAGTAGCCTGCAATCAAAGAAATTGATCACAGATGCAAAGTACTATCTTTGGGATGAACCATATCTCTTCAAGAGATGTGCAGATGGAGTGATTCGTAGATGTGTGCCTAAGGAAGAAGCGCAGAAGATTCTATGGCACTGCCATGGATCACAGTATAGAGGACATTTTGGAAGTGAGCGAACAGCCACAAGAGTCCTCCAATGTGGCTTCTACTGGCCTACTCTCTATAAAGATTCCCGAGCGTTTGTACTTAATTGTGACAGTTGCCAAAGATCTGGCAACCTACCTCACAGTTATGCCATGCCTCAACAAGGGATCTTGGAGATTGAGTTGTTTGATGTTTGGGGTATTGACTTCATGGGACCTTTCCCACCATCATACTCAAACACTTATATTCTGGTGGCAGTGGATTATGTATCCAAATGGGTGGAAGCTATTGCAACACCTACTAATTACACTAAAATAGTGTTAAAATTCCTCCAGAAATACATCTTCAGCAGATTTGGTACCCCTAGAGTATTAATCAGTGATGGGGCACTCATTTCTGCAATAAACAGCTTTACTCTGCTTTGGTTCGTTATGGAGTTAGCCACAGGGTAGCTACTCCATACCATCCACAGACTAATGAGCAAGCTGAAGTCTCAAATAGAGAACTCAAAAGAATCCTGGAACGAACTGTAATTAACCGTAGAAGGGATTGGGCAAGAAGCTTGGATGATGCTCTGTGGGCATACAGAACAGCATTCAAGACCCCTATAGGGACCTCTCCATACCAGCTTGTGTATGGAAAGGCATGTCACTTGCCAGTGGAACTGGAACACAAGGCCTATTGGGCAACAAGATTCCTGAACCTTGATGCCAAGTTAGCTGGAGAAAAACGATTGCTTCAATTAAATAAGCTAGAGGAATTTAGACTCAATGCTTTAGAGAATGCAAAAATATACAAAGAGAAAGCGAAAAGATGGTATGATAAGAAATTGTCATCCAGAGTCTTTGAGCCGGGGCAGAAAGTTCTGCTATTTAATTCTAGCCTCAAATTATTCCCTGGGAAATTAAAATCCCGGTGGAGAGGTCCATATGTAATTACAAGTGTATCACCATATGAATACGTAGAGCTTCAGGATAATGAATCTAGCAAAAAGTTCATTGTTAATGGACAGAGAGTTAAACATTATCTTGAAAGCAATTTTGAGCAAGAATGCTCAAAACTGAGACTTGATTAGAGCTCAGTAATAGTCCAACTAAAGACAATAAAGAAGCGCTTGCTGGGAGGCAACCCAGCCATTTACAAAGTTTAATTACTAATTAAATAAATTTCCTTTTCTTTACAGGTATGTGTCAAGTATCTTCAGAAGGTAAAATAGCAATTGTTTGAGTTCACAGAATTACAGGGGAATCTGGAAGCTCACTAGCGTGGAAAAGCCAGTGAGAAACGTTTTGGGCGTTGAACGCCCAAAAGAAGCATCCACTGGGCGTTCAATGCCAGTAAGGGTAGCCATCTGGGCGTTTACAGAAAGGAGCATCTTCTGGGCGTTGAACGCCAGAAAGAAGCACCTTCTGGGCGTTTAACGCCAGATTGACAGCATCCTGGGCGTTCAGAAAAACGCCCAGTGACAAAGGACTTCCTAGCGTTCAACGCCAGAAAGAAGCAACAGCTGGGCGTTGAACGCCCAGGAGAAGCATCAATTGGGCGTTAAACGCCCAAAACATGCAGCGTTTGGGAGTTTAACGCCAGGATGGTGGGGAGGAGGTAAAATTCGTTTTTCTTCAAAAAATTTCTAATTTTTATGTTTTAATTCATGATTTGTTGCATAAACATGTTTCCAAAGATCATCCTTCAAATTCAAAAATTTTAATCCTAATTTCTAAAATCTCTAATTTCTAAAATCCCTATTTCAAAGATTTTACATGCACCTTAATCCATAAAGACAATTGATTTTCAATCCAATCCAACTCTTTTTCCAATTTCTTTTCAAACTTCATTATCTTTTAAAATCTTTTTCAAATTATATATTTCAAATTTATTTTTAAATATCATTCATTTCTTTTTAAATTATATCCTTTTCTTATCATGTTTATCTTTTATAAATCATATCTCTTATCTTATATCTTTTTCTTATTTTCGAATACCCACCCCCCTCCCTTTATATTCCCTTTCGGCGTCCCTCTTCTCATCCTGCATTCCACACTTGCTCTCCTCCTATTCCTCTTCTCTCTTTTCTTTTGCTTGAGGACAAGCAAACCTCTAAGTTTGGTGTGCTTATCCATGATCACAAAAACATAATTACTTTGATCATGGCCCCTAAAGGAAAACAACCCAACCCAAGAGGCAAGAAAGAGAATATTCCAAAGCCACTTTGGAATCAGGGGAAGTTCTTAACTAAAGAACATTCAGACCATTACTACAAAATAATGAGCCACAGATCAGTGATCCCGGAAGTCAAGTTTGATCTGAAGGAAGATGAATATCCGGAGATCCAAGAACAAATTCGAAACAGGAACTGGGAAATCCTAGCTAATCCTGAAATGAAAGTGGGAAGGAACATGGTTCAGGAGTTCTATGCTAATCTATGGCAGACAAACAGGCAAAGAATAATTGGAGCTGCCCTCTATGACCATCGGACCTTAGTCAGAGGAAAGATTGTCCATACCCATCCTGACAAAATCAGGGAGATCTTTAAGCTTCCTCAACTGAAAGATGACCCAGACTCCTTTAATAGGAGAATGATGAGGGTAAATAAAGGTCTGGACAAGATTCTAGAGGATATATGTATCCTCCAATCAAGAGGAGAGCACAGGAAGTCCTCCCAGAACTTCCTCAATTCGAATATTGGGAACATATTGAAGCATCTATTTCCAAATTGCAGAAGCTATGAACCAAATAAAGGAAGAACAGAACAATCAAAGCAGCATGCTTTGCAAACTGCTTAAGGAACAAGAAGAGCAAGGGCGTGATTTAAGGGAGCTGAAGCATCAGAAATTAATCCTTGAAGGACCAAGCATCCCACAGATCAGAGGAACATCCACTTCCCAAAATACAGGTTGTTGAGTTCTAATGTTAGCGTTAACTCTGTGATAGTGTTATTATAGAAATTTACCTTAGGGGATATATATAGTAGTAGTAGTAGTAATTAGTATATCTATTCTCGTTTTATTTCCAATTAAGTTATAATTTATTGCTCTCATCATCATCAGGCATGAATAAAATAGTAGATAATTGGAATAAAGAAGTAATTTATTTTTTCGAGTTCTTAATAATAAAAATTATAATTAATTATATGTGGTGGCAACACTTTTTGTTCTCTAAATGAATGCTTGAACAGTGCATAATTTTTATCCTGAATTTTATGAATATTTGCTCCTGAAAGAATGAGGAACACGAAAAATATTATTGATGATCTGAAAAATCATGAAATTGATTCTTGAAGCAAGAAAAAGCAGTGAAAAAAAAATTCTTGTTACAAGAAATCATTGGATCAAGAAAAGGAATAAAAGCCAACAGCCCTTAAAACCAAAAGGCAAGGGTGAAAAGGATCCAAGGCTTTGAGCATCAATGGATAGGAGGGCCCAAGGAAGTAATTCCAGGCCTAAGCGGCTAAATCAAGCTGTCCCTAACCATGTGTTTGTGGCACGCAGGTCCAAGTGAAAAGCTTGAGACTGAGTGGTTAAAGTCGTGATCCAAAGCAAAAAGAGTGTGCTTAAGAGCTCTGGACACCTCTAACTGGGGACTTTAGCAAAGCTGAGTCACAATCTGAAAAGGTTCACCCAGTCATGTGTCTGTGACATTTATGTATCCGGTGGTAATACTAGAAAACAAAGTGCTTAGAGCCACGGCCAAGACTCATAAAGTAACTGTGTTCAAGAATCAACATACTACACTAGGAGAATCAATAATACTATCTGAATTCTGAGTTCCTATGGATGTCAATCATTTTGAATTTCAAAGGATAAAGGGAGATGCCAAAACTGTTCAGAAACAAAAAGCTACAAGCCCCGCTCATCTAATAAGAATCTGAGCTCCACTTGAAAACTCTAAAATATTATTACTTCTTAATTTCTTTTAATCCTATTTTATTTATCTAGTTGCTTGAGGACAAGCAACAGTTTAAGTTTGGTGTTGTGATGAGCGGATATTTTATACGCTTTTTGGGGGTAATTTCATGTAGATTTTAG
>NC_029775.3:47845059-47845378 GCF_000817695.3 Arachis duranensis | reverse complement strand
GAGCAAAAATCTGAGTTAGGCTGAAAAAGGACTGCTGATGTTGTTGGATCCTGACCTCCCTGCACTCGGAATGAATTTTTTGGAACTACAGAAGTCCAATTGGCGCGCTCTCAACGGCGTTGGAAAGTAGACTTCCAGGGCTTTCCAGCAATATATAATAGTCCATACTTTGCGCGAAAATAGACGACGTAACTTGGCGTTGAATGCCAAGTACATGCTGCTGTCTGGAGTTAAACGCCAGAAACACGTCATGATCCGGAGTTGAACGCCCAAAACACGTTATAACTTGGAGTTCAACTCCAAGAAAAGCCTCAGTTCG
>NC_029775.3:47844780-47844875 GCF_000817695.3 Arachis duranensis | reverse complement strand
TGTACCTCATGACATTTTCAGATCTGAATTTTATACACTTTGACAGCATGAGTCTCTAAACTCCATTGTTGGGGGTGAGGAGCTCTGCAGCCTCC
>NC_029775.3:47836457-47844590 GCF_000817695.3 Arachis duranensis | reverse complement strand
CATCAGATTGAATGAGCATCTCTTAGCTTCTTTAATCAGAATCTTCATGGTATAAGCTTGAACTGATGGCGGCCATTCTTGAGGATCCGGAAAGTCTAAACCTTGTCTGTGGTATTTCGAGTAGGATTCAATGATTGAATGGCTGTGACGAGCTTCAAACTCGCGATTGCTGGGCGTGATGACAAACGCAAAAGGATCAATGGATCCTATTCCAACATGATCGAGAACCGACAGCTGATTAGTCGTGCTGTGACATAGCATCTGGACCGTTTTCACTGAGAAGATGGGAAGTAGCCACTGACAGTGGTGACACCCTACATACAGCTTGCCATGGATGGAACTTTACAAACAATTGAGTTGAATATTACATTGCAGAAATTCAGAGGACAAAGCATCTCCAAAGCTCCAACATATTCTTCATTAATAAAGTAACAATTCCTTATTCCAAATACTTTGACTTCTTACAATTAAATCCAATTAATCTTATTGGCATCCTGGCTAGGATTAATAAAATAAACATAGATTGCTTCAAACCAATAATCTCCGTGGGATCGACCCTTACTCACGTAAGGTATTACTTGGACGACCCAGTGCACTTGCTGGTTAGTTGTACGGATTACAAATTCGTGCACCACTTTGTAAACTGCTTAAGGAACAAGAAGAGCAAGGGCGTGAACTGAAGCAACTGAAGCGTCAGAAGCTGTCTCTTGAAGGGCCAAGCACCCCACAGATTAAAGGAGCATCCACCTCTAAAAATAAAGGTTATTGAGTCCTAATCTTAGCCTTAACTCTGTGATAATTGTTCTTATTAGGAATTTACCTTAGAAGTTATATATTAGTAGTAGTAATTAGTATATCTATTTTAATTTTATCTCCAATTAAGCTATAATTTATTTTTCTCATCATCATCAAACATAAATAAATAGTAGATTTTTAGAATAAAGAGGCAATTTTTTTTTCGAGTTTTTAATAAGAAAAATTCTAATTATTTAGATGTGGTGGCAATACTTTTTGTCTTCTGAATGAATGCCTGAACAGTGCATATTTTTTATATTGAATTTTATGAATGTTAAAATTGTTGGCTCTTGAAAGAATGATGAACAAGATAAATATTATTGATGATCTGAAAAATTATGAAATTGATTCTTGAAGCAAGAAAAAGTCAATAGCCATTTAAACCCAAAGGCAAGGGTGAAAAGGATCCAAGGCTTTGAGCATCAATGGATAGGAGGGCCCAAGGAAATAAATCCAGGCCTAAGCGGCTAAATCAAGCTGTCCCTAACCATGTGCTTGTGGCATGCAAGTCCAAGTGAAAAGCTTGAGACTGAGTGGCTAAAGTCGTGATCCAAAGAAAAAGAGTGTGCTTAAGAACTCTGGACACCTCTAATTGGGGACTTGAGCAAAGATAAGTCACAATCTGAAAAGGTTCACCCAGTTATGTGTCTGTGGCATTTATGTATCCGGTGGTAATACTGGAAAATAAAGTGCTTAGGGCCACGACCAAGACTCATAAAATAGCTGTGTTCAAGAATCAACATACTAAGCTAGGAGAATCAATAATACTATCTGAATTCTGAGTTCCTATGGATGCCAATCATTCTGAATTTCAAAGGATAAAGTGAGATACCGAAACTGTTCGGAAGCAAAAAGCTACTAACCCCGCTCATCTAATTAGAATCTGAGCTTCACTTGAAACTCTGAGATATTATTGCTTCTTAATTTCTTTTTATCCTATTTTATTTATCTAGTTACTTGGGGACAAGCAATAGTTTAAGTTTGGTGTTGTGATGAGCGGATATTTTATACGCTTTTTGGGGGTAATTTCATGTAGATTTTAGTGTGTTTTAGTTAGTTTTTAGTATATTTTTATTAGTTTTTAGGCAAAATTCATATTTCTGGACTTTACTATTAGTTTGTATTTTTTTCTGTGATTTCAGGTATTTTCTGGCTGTAATTGAGTGAGCTGAGCAAAAATCTGATTCAGACTGGAAAAGGACTGCTGATGCTATTGGATTCTGACCTCCCTGCACTCGGAATAGATTTTTTGGAGCTTCAGGAGTCCAATTGGCGCGCTCTCAATTGGGTTGGAAAGTAGGCATCCAGGGCTTTCCAGCAATATATAATAGTCCATACTTTGCGCGAAGATAAATGATGTAAATTGGTGTTTAACGCCAGTTCCATGTTACATTCTAGCGTTGAACACCAGAAACAAGTTGCAAGTTGGAGTTAAACACCAGAAATAGGCTACAACCTGACGTTTAACTCCAGAAAAAGCCCAGGCTCGTGAGAAGCTTAAGTCTCAGCCCCAACACACACCAAGTGGGCTCCAGAAGTGGATTTCTGCACTATCCATCTTAGTTTACTCATTTTCTGTAAACCTAGGTTACTAGTTTAGTATTTAAACAACTTTTAGAGACTTATTTTATACCTCATGAAATTTTGGATCTGGACTTTGTACTTTTTTGATGGCATGAGTCTCTAAACTCTATTTTGGGGGTGAGGAGCTCTGTAGCGTCTCGATGAATTAATGCAGTTATTTCTGTTTTCTATTCAAACATGCTTATTTCTATCTAAGATGTTCATTCGCACTTCAATATGAAAAAGGTGATGATCCGTGACACTCATCACCATTCTCAACCTATGAACGCATGTCTGACAACCACCTCCATTCTACATTAGACTGAATGAGTATATCTTAGATTCCTTAATCAGAGTCTTCGTGGTATAAGCTAGAATCCATTGGCAGCATTCTTGAGAATCCAGAAAGCCTATACCTTGTCTGTGGTATTCCGAGTAGGATTCAGGGATTGAATGACTGTGATGAACTTCAAACTCGTGAGTGTTGGGCGTAGTGACAGACGCAAAAGGATCAATGGATCCTATTCCGACATGATCGAGAACTGACAGGTGATTAGCCATGCGGTGACAGCGCATTTGGACCATTTTCACTGAGAGGACGGATGGTAGCCATTGACAACGGTGATCCACCAACACACAGCTTGCCATAGGAGGAACTTTGCGTGCGTGAAGAAGAAGATAGGGGGAAAGCAGAGATTCAGAAGACAAAGCATCTCCATTACTGCGAAAAAATTACTTATCTTATGCTCTTTCACTTTTTACACGTTGAAACTAAATAACCCTATTGGTATCCTAACTAAGAATAATAAGATAACAATAGCTTGCTTCAAGCCAACAATCTCCGTGGGATTCGACCCTTACTCACGTAAGGTATTACTTGGACGACCCAGTGCACTTGCTGGTTAGTTGTGCGGAATTACATAGTGTGAGTGTAATTTTCGTGCACCAAGTAGCACCCGATTCTGGTGATAGAGTTTGCTTCCCAGTCCTGACCCAGGGGGAGCATCCCTTCTTCTATGCTTATGACTTCTTGTTTAGCCAAATGAACATCACCTTTCCTTTTACCTCTTTTGAAACTGACCTGTTATGGTCCTGTAACGTAGCCCCTTCATAGCTCCATCCGAATTCATGGGGTTTCATCAAGACTTTTCAGCTTGTTTGTCAAGAATTCGATGTTACACCTTCTCAAACTCTTTTTCTATATCTTTTCGTGTTGACCAAGCCTGGGACTACCAAGAAGAAGGCTTCTTGGATTTCTTTTAGGTCTGCCCAGGGGCATAAGGTTTTTTCCATGTATGACGAATCTTTCTGGGATTTTAAGAATTACTTCTTTAAGGTTCGAGCTATTGAAGGAGCCCGGCCTTTCTTTCTGGACGAAAATAACGAACCCTGCTTTCCCTTAGAGTGGCAGAAGAACATAGTGGTATCCAGATATACTTGGGAGATGTTGGACGAGGTCGAGCAGGTCTTTGTGAATATCTTGGAGGATATTTGGGGGGAACCTCCTCATTTGGATACTAAAAAATCTTTGGGAGACCTGTCCCTTATTCAAACTGCTTTGGGTATTGCTTTGATATATTTTGTTTCTTATTTTTCTCCTACTTTCTTCCCAGTATGATAAATTGTTGTTTTCCATTTTTAGAGATGGCCAAGAATAATGATGCAATGAAGGCCTTTAAGAAGCCGAGGAAAGCTATTGCAGCTCAAAACACCTCGACCCGTGTAGATGGGAAAGGAACTTCTCAAGTTCCTTTGAAGTCATCCGTGCCGAGCTCTCCTGGCCCGAGGAGAATGATCCCTACACCTCGGGTCCGTTTAGTGGATCCCCCACAATCTTCTACTGCTGCTGTGGTTTCTTCTTCGGCCGTCCCTCCTCCTAAAAGACCTCGAACTGTTGAACCTTTCAATCTGGACGCCCCGGATTTTGACCCTATTGGTTTTGTAGACCAGAAGATCGCACCTTATGGTGCCCTCTCAATGGATGATGTATCTCTCCTTCATCACTTAGATTTTATAACTTAGAGTAGTGTTAAGATGGCTCATATGGGAGCTGCTTTGTATCGAACTGCCCAAAATTTGCATCTGCATGCTACCAAAGCCTTTATGGAGGAAGCTAAGCAAGAGTTTGATCGAATGAAGGGTCTAAAAGAGGAGTTTGAAGCAGAGCTGACTAAACTGAAGAAGGAGCTGGAAGGGGAAAAGGCCAGCTCTCTTGCCCTGGCGGCCTCTGTGCAGTTGGCTGAGGATGTGGTATTGAAGCACAAAGAATGCTATGTCACGTCCTATCGAGAAGTGATGCGTCTTCGGGAGGAGCTAGAGTCGGCCCGGGTTGATTATTCTGAGCTCCAGGGTCACCTTGTGGGCAGCGTAACTGCTGCTTATGAGAACCTGAAGGAGCAGGTTCGGGTTATCACCCTGGAAGCTGATCTTGCTTTATTTAGTTTGGATAATGTTGTGAAGGATGGCAAGATCATTCCTGAGGACCCTGATGATGATGATGTTGAGCCTCTCTTTGAGCCTATGGCCAAATCTTCTGTCGTGTTGGCTTATTCAACTCCTGCTTGTTCCGTAGCTGATCCTGATTGCCAGACTCGCCCTCCTTCACCACGTGCTGATGCTGCCAAGAAGCCTTTGGGTGCTTGATTGACTTCTGTAACTACTTTGTGTAGATAGCCCGGTTTGTGGGTGATGAGCGGATAATTTATACGCTTTTTGGCATTGTTTTTAGTATGTTTTTAGTATGTTTTAGTTAGTTTTTAGTATATTTTTATTAGTTTTTAGTTAAAATTCACTTTTTTGGACTTTACTATGAGTTTGTGTGTTTTTCTGTGATTTCAGGTATTTTCTGGCTGAAATTGAGGGACTTGAGCAAAAATCTGATTCAGAGGCTGAAAAGGATTGCAGATGCTATTGGATTCTGACCTCCCTGCACTCGAAGTGGATTTTCTGGAGCTACAGAAGCCCAATTGGCGCGCTCTCAACGCCGTTCGAAAGTAGACATCCTGGGCTTTCCAGAAATATATAATAGTTCATACTTTGCTCAAGTTTTGATGGCCCAAACTGGCGTTCCAAATCAGCTCAAAACTGCCCGGCGTTAAACACCGGAACTGGCACAAGAATGGGAGTTAAACGCCCAAACTGGCACAAAAGTTGGCGTTTAACTCCAAGAGAAGTCTCTACACGAAAATGCTTCAATGCTCAGCCCAAGCACACACCAAGTGGGCCCGGAAGTGGATTTTTATGTAATTTACTCATTTCTGTAAACCCTAGGCTACTAGTTCTCTACAAATAGTACCTTTTACTATTGTATTTTCATCTTTAGATCTTTGAATCTTTTGATCACGTTTTGGGGGCTGGCCTCTCGGCCATGCCTAGACCTTGTTCTTATGGGTTCCCTCTCTGGGGCCGAAGCCAATGATCACTTTTGTTCTTATGTATTTTCAACGGTGGAGTTTCTGCACACCATAGATTAAGGTGTGGAGCTCTGTTGTACCTCGAGTATTAATGCAATTACTATTGTTCTTCTATTCAATTCAGCTTATTCTTGTTCTAAGATATTCATTTGCACCCAAGAACATGATGAATGTGATGATTATGTGACACTCATCATCATTCTCACTTATGAACAAGTGCCTGACAACCATTTCTGTTCTACAAGCAAACAAGGCTTGAATGTTTATCTCTTGGATCCCTTAATCGGAATCTTCGTGGTATAAGCTAGAACTGAAGGCGGCATTCAAGAGAATCCGGAAGGTCTAAACCTTGTCTGTGGTATTCTGAGTAGGATTCAATGATTGAATGACTGTGACGAGCTTCAAACTCCTGAAGGCTGGGCGTTAGTGACAGACGCAAAAGAATCACTGGATTCTATTCCAACCTGATTGAAAACCGACAGATAATTATTCGTGCAGTGACAGGGTGCGTTGAACATTTTCACTGAGAGGATGGGAGGTAGCCACTGACAACGGTGAAACCCTACATACAGCTTGCCATGGAAAGGAGTAAGAAGGAATGGATGAAGACAGTAGGAAAGCAGAGAGACGGAAGGGACAAAGCATCTCCATACGCTTATCTGAAATTCTCACCAATGAATTACATAAGTATCTCTATCCTTGTTTTATGCTTTATTCATATATCACCCATAACCATTTGAATCCACCTGACTAAGATTTACAAGGTGACCATAGCTTGCTTCATACCAACAATCTCTGTGGGATCGACCCTTACTCGCGTAAGGTTTATTACTTGGACGACCCAGTACACTTGCTGGTTAGTTGTGCGAAGTTGTGATAAAGAGTTGGGATTACAATTGTGCATAACATGTTGATGGCGCCATTGATGATCACAATTTCGTGCACCAAGTTTTTGGCGCCGTTGCCGGGGATTGTTGAGTTTGAACAACTAGCGCCGTTGCCGGGGATTGTTGAGTTTGGACAACTGACGGTTCATCTTGTTGCTTAGATTGGGTATTTTTTTTTTCAGAGTTCTTAAGAATGAATTCTAGTGTTTCAAGGTGATGTTCTTATCATCACCAAAGCTGATTGATCTTCATCAATTTAGCTCTTGAATGCAATGTTCTGCTGAAGCTTGGCTAGCCATGTCTAATTCCTTTAGACTGAAGCTTTAGACTAACATTGCATGATTCCTGGAATTCTCATTAAGAATTTTGATGTCTTTATTTTCTTTTTCCACTTAATTTTAAAAAATCCAAAAAAAATTTACAAAATCATAAAAACCAAAAATATTTTATGTTTCTTGTTGAGTCTAGAGTCTCATTTTAAGTTTGGTGTCAATTGCATGTTTTTGTTCTTCTTGCATTCATTCATGTGTCTTCAGTGATCTTCAAGTTGTTCTTGATGATTTACTTGCTCTGATCTTTAATTCTCTTATCTTGAGTATTTTTGTTGTTTGTCATATGCATTCTCAACTTGTTAGTGTCAGTAGTATACAAACTTCTAAGTTTGGTGTCATGCATGCATTGTTTATTTGATTTTAGTTGCATTTTGATTATTCCTCATTATTAAAAATCCAAAAAATATTTTTAATTTGTGTCTTTTCAAGTCAATAATACAGAGATTGAAGATTCAGAACATACAGCAGAGGAATTACACAGAAAAAGCTGGGCGTTCAAAACGCCCAGTGAAGAAGACAAACTGGCGTTTAACGCCAGCCAGGGTGCCTGGCTGGGCGTTTAACGCCCAAAAGGGTAGTGCTTTGGGCGTTAAACGCCAGAATGTGCACCATTCTAGGCGTTTAACGCCAGGATGGCACAAGAGGGAAGATTTGGACTAACACTCATCCTTAATGCACAATTCGAACTTCCATCTTTCTTGATAAGTTCGAATTTTCTACCTCTTCCTTCCATTTTTCTTTTCCTCTGACACCTCAAGGAATCTCTACATAGAGGATTCCATATTTTCTTGTTTTCTTCTCTTTCATATGAGCAGGAGCAAAGACAAAAGCATTCTTGTTGAGGCTGACCCTGAACCTGAAAGGACCTTGAAGAGAAAGATAAGAGAAGCTAAGGCACAACTCTCTGTAGAGGACCTAACAGAAATCTTCAAACAAGAAGAACCATGGCAGCCGAAAACAACAACAATGCCAATAGTGCAAGGAAGGTGCTGGGTGACTTTACTGCACCTACTCCCAACTTCTATGGGAGAAACATCTCTATCCCTGCCATTGGATCAAACAACTTTGAGCTTAAGCCTCAATTGGTTTCTCTAATGCAATAGAATTGCAAGTTCCATGGACTTCCATTGGAAGATCCTCATG
>NC_029775.3:47831789-47836036 GCF_000817695.3 Arachis duranensis | reverse complement strand
ATTGATACTCTGAATGCCATATTGGCTTAGAACAAAATATTGACTCAGCAAGTCAATATGATTTCTCAAAGTTTGTTTGGAATGCAAGCTGTACCAGGCAGTACTAAGGACGCTTCATCTGAAGAAGAAGCTTATGACCCTGAGAACCCTTCAATGGAAGAGGTGAATTACATGGGAGAACCCTATGGAAACACCTATAATCCTTCATGGAGAAATCATCCAAATCTCTCATGGAAGGATCAACAGAGACCTCAACAAGGTTTCAACAACAATAATGGTGGAAGAAACAGGTTTAGCAATGGCAAGCCTTTTCCATCATCTTCTCAGCAACAGACAGAGAATTCTAAGCAGAACAACTCTGACTTAGCAACCATGGTCTCTGATCTAATAAAAAACACTCAAAGTTTCATGACTGAAACAAGGTCCTCCATTAGAACTTGGAGGCACAAGTGGGACAGCTGAGCAAGAAAGTTACTAAACTCCCTCCTAACACTCTTTTAAGCAATACAGAAGAGAATCCAAAAGGAGAATGCAAGGCCATTGACATGATCCACATGGCCAAAACTAGGAGAGGAGGAAGAGGCAGTGAACACCACCGAGGAAGACCTCAATGGACGTTCACTGGCCTTCAATGAGTTCCCTAATGAGGAACGATGGGAATCTGAGGCTCACACTGAGACCATAGAGATCCCATTAGATATTCTTCTACCATTCATGAGCTCTGATGAGTATTCTTCCTCTGAAGAGGATGAATATGTCACTGAAGAGAAAGTTGCTAAATTCCTTGGAGCAATCATGAAGCTAAATGACAAGTTATTTGGTAATGAGACTTGGGAGGATGAACCACCTTTGCTAACCAAAGAACTAGATGACTTGTCTAGGTAGAAGTTACCTCAAAAGAGACAAGATCCTGGGAAGTTTTCAATACCTTGTACCATAGGCACCATGACCTTCAAGAAGGCTCTGTGTGACCTAGGGTCAAGTGTAAACCTCATGCCTCTCTCTGTAATGGAGAAGCTAGGGATCCTTGAGGTACAAGCTGCAAGAATCTCACTAGAGATAGCAGACAATTCAAGAAAACAAGCTTATGGACTTGTAGAGGATGTTCTAGTGAAAGTTAAAGACCATTACATCCCTATTGATTTCATAGTCCCAGAGACTGGGAAGTGCATGGATGAATCCATCATCCTTGGCAGACCCTTCCTAGCCACAGCAAAGGCTGTGATTGATGTGGACAGAGGAGAATTGATCATTCAAGTGAATGAAGAATCCCTTGTGTTTAAGGCTCAAGGATATCCCTCTGTAACCATGGAGTGGAAGCATGAAGAGCTTCTCTCAAAACAGAGCCAAACAGAGTCCCCACAATCAAACTCTAAGTTTGGTGTTGGGAGGCCACAACCAACTTCTAAGTTTGGTGTTGAACCCCCACATTCAAACTCTAAGTTTGGTGTTGGGAGGTTCCAACATTGCTCTGAGCATCTGTGAGGCTCCATGAGAGCCCACTATCAAGCTACTGACATTAAAGAAGCGCTTGTTGGGAGGCAACCCAATGTTATATTTATCTCTTTTTCCTTTGTTATTTTATGTTTTCTGTAGGTTGATGATCATGGGACGTCACAAAATCAATTGAAAAAGCAAAAACAGAATGAAAAATAGAAAGAAAAACAGCACACCCTGGAGGAAGACCTTGCTGGCATTTAAACGCCAGTAAGGGCAGCAAATGGGCGTTTAACACCCAGTCTGGCACCATTCTAGGCGTTTAACGCCAGAAAGGGGCACCAGACTGGCGTTAAACGTCAGGAAAGGGCAAGAAATTGGCGTTAAACGCCAGAAATGGGCACCAGCCCGGCGTTTAACGCCAGAATTGGCACAAAGAGCATTTTTGCTCGCCACTTGGTGCAGGGATGACTTTTCCTTGACACCTCAGGATCTGTGGACCCCACAGGATCCCCACCTACCTCACCACACTCTCTTTTCTTCTTCACCCATTCACCAATCACCTCAACACCTCTTCCCCAAAAACCCATCACTTATCAAATCCCACTATTCTCTTCACCACTCACATCCATCTTTCATAAAATCCCACCTACCTCACCATTCAAATTCAAACCACTTTCCCTCCCAAACCCACCCATTCATAACCGAACCTTACCCCTCTCTCCACTCCTATATAAACCCATCTTCACTCCTTCATTTTCACACAACCTAAACTCTACTTCTCCCCCTTTGGCCAAACCACAAAGCCATCTTCATCTCCTTCATTTCTTCTTCTTCTACTCTCTTCTTTCTTCTTTTGCTCGAGAACGAGCAAACCTCCTAAGTTTGGTGTGGTAAAAGCATTGCTTTTTGTTTTTCCATAACCATTTATGGCACCTAAGGCCGCAGAAACCTATAGAAAGAGGAAAGGGAAGACAAAAGCTTCCACCTCCGAGTCATGGGAGATGGAGAGATTCATCTCAAGGGTGCATCAAGACCACTTCTATGAAGTTGTGGCCATGAAGAAGACATGAGATTCGAAGAAGAGGTTGGGAAGTTCTTACCAACCCCATTCAACAAGTCGGAATTTTAATGGTTCAAGAGTTCTATGCCAATGCATGGATCACTAAGAACCATGATCAAAGTGTGAACCCGGACCCAAAGAATTGGCTTACAATGGTTCGGGGGAAATACTTGGATTTTAGTCCGGAAAATGTAAGGTTGGCATTCAACTTGCCCCTGATGCAAGGAGCTGAACACCCATACACTAGAAGGGTCAACTTTGATCAAAGGTTGGACCAAGTCCTCACAGTCATTTGTGAAGAGGGCGCTCAATGGAAGAGAGATTCAAAAGGAAAGCCGGTTCAACTGAGAAGGCATGACCTCAAGCCCGTGGCTAGAGGATGGTTGGAGTTTATCCAACGCTCAATCATTCCGACTAGCAACCGGTCCGAAGTTACTATAGACCGGGCCATCATGATTCATAGCATCATGATTGGAGAAGAAGTAGAAGTTCATGAGGTTATAGCCCAAGAACTTTATAAGGTGGCGGACAAGTCCTCTACCTTGGCAAGGTTAGCCTTTCCTCGTCTCATTTGTCACCTCTGTTATTCAGTTGGAGTTGACATAGAAGGAGACACCCTCATGTGTCTGTGGCATGTATGTATCCGGTGGTAATACTGGAAGACAGAGTGCTTTGGGCCACGGCCAAGACTCATAAAGTAGCTGTGTTTAAGAATCATCATACTTAACTAGGAGAATCAATAACACTATTTGGATTCTGAGTTCCTATAGAAGCCAATCATTCTGAATTTCAAAGGATAGAGTGAGATGCCAAAACTGTTCAGAGGCAAAAAGCTAAAGCCCCGCTCATCTAATTAATACTGATCTTCATAGATGTTTTTGGAGTTCATTGCATATTCTATTCTTTTTATCTTATTTGATTTTTAGTTGCTTGGGGACAAGCAACAATTTAAGTTTGGTGTTGTGATGAGCGGATAATTTATACGCTTTTTGGCATTGTTTTTAGTATGTTTTAGTTAGTTTTTAGTATATTTTTATTAGTTTTTAGTTAGAATTTACTTTTCTGGACTTTACTATGAGTTTGTGTGTTTTTCTGTGATTTCAGGTATTTTCTGGCTGAAATTGAGGGACTTGAGCAAAAATCTGATTCAGAGGCTGAAAAGGACTACAGATGCTGTTGGATTCTGACCTCCCTGCACTCGAAGTGCATTTTCTGGAGCTACAGAAGTCCAATTGGCGTGCTCTCAACGGCGTTCGAAACTAGACATCCTGGGCTTTCCAGCAATATATAATAGTTTATACTTTGCCCAATATTTGATGGCTCAAACTGGCGTTCCAAATCAGCTCAAAACTGCCCGACGTTAAACGCCGGAACTGGCACAAGAATGGGAGTTAAACGCCCAAACTGGCACAAAAGTTGGCGTTTAACTCCAAGAGAAGTCTCTACACGAAAATGCTTCAATGCTCAGCCGAAGCACACACCAAGTGGGCCCGGAAGTGGATTTTTATGTAATTTATTCATTTCTGTAAACCCTAGGCTACTAGTTCTATACAAATAGGACCTTTTACTATTGTATTTTCATCTTTAGATCTTTGAATCTTTTGATCACGTTTTGGGGGCTGGCCTCTCGGCCATGCCTAGACCTTGTTCTTATGTATTTTCAACGGTGGAGTTTCTACACACCATAGATTAAGGTGTGGAGCTCTGCTGTACCTCGAGTATTAATGCAATTACTATTGTTCTTCTA
>NC_029775.3:47783699-47831706 GCF_000817695.3 Arachis duranensis | reverse complement strand
CTGTGGTATTCTGAGTAGGATTCAATGATTGAATGACTGTGACGAGCTTCAAACTCCTGAAGGCTGGGCTTTAGTGACAGACGCAAAAGAATCACTGGATTCTATTCTAACCTGATTGAGAACCGACAGATGATTAGCCATGCCGTGACAGGGTGCGTTGAACATTTTCACTGAGAGGATGGGAGGTAGCCACTGACAACAGTGAAACCCTACATACAGCTTGCCATGGAAAGGAGTAAGAAGGAATGGATGAAGACAGTAGGAAAGCAGAGAGACGGAAGGGACAAAGCGTCTCCATACGCTTATCTTAAATTCTCACCAATGAATTACATAAGTATCTCTATCTTTATCTTTATGTTTTATTCATACATCATCCATAACCATTTGAGTCTGCCTGACTAAGATTTACAAGGTGACCATAGCTTGCTTCATACCAACAATCTCCGTGGGATCGACCCTTACTCGCATAAGGTTTATTACTTGGATGACCCAGTACACTTGCTGGTTAGTTGTGCGAAGTTGTGATAAAGAGTTGGGATTACAATTGTGCGTACCATGTTGATGGCGCCATTGATGATCACAATTTCGTGCACCAGTGGGCGTTTGAACTCATATTTTGTTGACTTTTGACGTCTTTTTAGTTGTTGGTTTTAGCAACTTTATTATGGTAAACAAAATAGTTTTCCGGCTTTGTGGGCTGCATTTGTCGGCCTCTGACACTGGCTATTATTATGACTTTTTGTTTTTATATCATATCTGATTGCGCTTGTCTTGGTTTCTTCGTAGTCTTTGTGAGTATTGGGATGATCGGCTTGATTTCTTTGCCTGACGCTGCTTTCAACAATTTTTTTGTTAGGAATTGTAATACTGAGTTTGCCGATTTCTTCAACTTGGTTTCTTTACCCGAGTTGTTTGTATGTAGCCCTCCTTTTTGTACTTTACTTAGGTCTCTTCCAGGGGTAGCTTTATTATGTCGGATCCTGTCGAGTTACTTAGTAATCCTCTTTCTTGGACCTTGTTCAGGTCTCTTTCAGGGATTACCTTTTGTAGCTTTGTATCTTGGGCCGACTTTGTCATGTCGGGCCCTGTTGAGTTACTTGGTAATCCTCTTTCTCGGACCTTGTTCAGGTCTCTTTTAGGGATTACCTTTTGTAGCTTTATATATTGGGCCGACTTCATCATGTCGGGCCCAGTCGAGTTACTTGGTAATCCTCTTTCTTGGACCTTGTTCAAGTCTCTTTCAGGGATTACCTTCTGTAACTTTATATCTTGGGCCGACTTCATCATGTCGGGCCCTGTCGAGTTACTTGGTAATCCTCTTTCTTGGACCCTGTTCAGGTCTCTTTCAGGGATTACCTTCTGTAACTTTATATCTTGGGCCGACTTCATCATGTCAGGCCCTGTCGAGTTACCTGGTAATCATCTTTCTTGGACCTTGTTCAGGTCTCTTTCAAGGATTACCATCTGTAACTTTATATCCTGGGCCAACTTCATCATGTCGGGCCCTGTCGAGTTATTTGGTAATCCTCTTTCTTGGACCTTGTTCAAGTCTCTTTCAGGGATTACCTTCTGTAACTTTATATCTTGGGCCAACTTCATCATGTCGGGCCCTGTCGAGTTACTTGGTAATCCTCTTTCTTGGACCTTGTTCAGGTCTCTTTCAGGGATTACCTCTGTAACTTTTTCGTAGGAGTCCGACTTCATCATGTCGGGCTCTTCTAAGTTATAGTAATCCTCTTTTATAGGGTTGGACAGACCTCTTTCCAGGGCTTTACTTATAACTTGGGTCGTTGTGGCTGGTCTGACTTCTTTATGCCGGCCAGTCTTCAAGTTATTTTATAGCAATCCATTTTATTAGGACCTCGTCGGGTCCTTTCTTTGGATCACTTTCTATGAATTCTTGCATTTTTCCAGTTTGATACTTGTGAATTTTGTAGAGTTTGGGTTTTAACCTTCGTTTGGTCGACCATTTAATGAATTTGGTTTTCATTTTTGGTCTTTATCGTGATCGCGCAGTGAATTTGGTTTTCACTTTCTGTCGATCTGTAGCTTTATAATCGGGCGATGAATGTTTCGGAATAATGCGGCTTGAGCGTTTGTAGAAAATCTGAATAGATCTTATTAAAAGAGAATGCAAATATATACATGCGGGGGTTAATTTCCTAAGTCGGGTGATTTGTAAGTCTTGGTCTTGGCGCCTCATTAAAAAACCTTTTCAGGAAAAAGAGTGCGCCTTGTCCCAAGGTCCTTTATCATCCCTAACTATAGTACCTTCTTAGGTTGCAGGCGTGCCATGACCTAAGAAGTTCTCTCCTGTCGAGTTCGGAAAGCCTGTAGTAGCCTTTTCCCACCACTTCTATGACTCGGTAGGATCCTTTCCAGTTTACTGTCAACTTTCATTCTCCAGGTTGAGTTGTTCCAATGTCGTTTCAGATTAGAATGAGGTCGTCCTTAGCAAAGGCTCGCTGTATTACCTTTTGATTGTATCTGGAAGCCATTCGTCATTTTAATGCCGCTTCCCTTATCTGAGCTCTTTCTCGGACTTCCAGAAGTAGGTCGAGCTCTTCCCTTTGAAGTTGGAAGTTGGCTTCTTCGCTATAGTAGATCACTCTAGGTGACCTTTCTTCAATCTCTACTGGGATCATTGCCTCCATTCCATATGCTAATCGGAAGGGTGATTCCTTTGTGGTGGAATGTGGCGTTGTTCGATATGCCCATCAAACCTATGGGAGCTCCTCGGCCCAGTCTCCCTTTGCATCCTGTAACCTCTGCTTCAGCCCAGCCAGTATGACTTTGTTAGCAGCTTCAGCTTGTCCATTGGCTTGGGAATGTTCAACAGAGGTGAATTGTTGTCTTATATTCAAGTCGGCTGCTAGCTTTCTAAAGCCTGCGTCTGTGAACTGAGTACCATTGCTTGTGGTGATGGAGTATGGAATCCCAAACCTTGTAACGATATTTCTATATAGAAATTTCTGACTTCTTTGAGCAGTGGCGTTAGCTAGTGGTTCTGCCTCAATCCACTTTGTGAAGTAGTCTATTCCCACTATGAGGAATTTGACTTGTCCCGATCCTTGAGAAAAAGGTCCGAGAAGGTCGAGTCCCCATTTTGCGAACGGCCAAGTTGAGGTCACGCTGATGAATTCCTCTGGTGGGGCGATGTGGAAGTTGGCATGTTTCTGACATGATGAACATGTCTTTACAAATTCTACATCTTCTTTTTGCAGGCTTGGCCAATAAAATTCTACCCGAAGTACCTTTTTGGCGAGTGCCTGCGCTCCGAGGTGATTGCCACAAATGCCACTGTGTACTTTTTCTAGGACGTCTTTTGTGTTGGAAATCAGCACGTATTTTAACAGTGGTATTGAAATCCCTCTTTTGTATAGAGTATTATTTATGATGGTATAGTATTGTGCTTCTCGTTTTAACCTCTTTGCCTCTTTCTCATCTGTGGGGAGAGCTTCTATTCTGAGGTAGTTAATTGTGGGAGTCATCCATCCCTAATCGCGACCTGTTATGGCTAGGACTTTTTCTTATTCTGAGATTGATGGATTCTGTAGAACTTCTTGGATGAGGCTTCTATTGTTGCCCCCTGGTTTGGTGCTGGCTAGTTTTGAGAGTGCATCAGCCCGGGCATTCTGTTCTCGGGGTATGTGACGAATCTCATATTCTCCGAATTGTCCGACCTGTTATTTGTGAAGTAACTACCTGTGAGTCACTGAAGATGATAAGTTGTTGAGCTCCAACCTCCCTAGCCAGCTTCAAACCAGCTAGTAGTGCCTTATATTCCGCTTGATTGTTTGAGGCAGGGAACCCGAATTTGAGGGAGAGTTCGATTTGGGTTCCTTGGTCGCTTTCAATTATTATGCCCGCGCCACTTCCCGTTTTATTTGAGGAACCATCCACATATAGTTTCCATTCTGTGGGGATTTCCAGTGTGTCCGTGAATTCCGTAATGAAGTCGGCCAGATATTGAGATTTAATGGCCGTCCGAGCTTCGTATTGAAGATTAAATTTGGATAACTCGACTGCCCATCGCAAGATTTTGCCTGCCAAGTCTGTTTTCTGTAAGATCCCTTTTATGGGCTGGTTGGTCCGAACTCTAATGGTGTGAGTTTGGAAGTATAGGCGAAGTCGTCGTGATGTTAGTATGAGAGCGTAAGCAAACTTTTCTATTTTCTGGTAGTTCAGCTCGGATCCTTGTAAAGCTTTGCTGATAAAGTATATGGGCTGTTGCCCGCTGTTGTCTTCTCGGACCAGTGCTGAGGCTATTGCCCAATTTCCTATTGCGAGGTATAATATGAGTGATTCTCCTTCCTGTGGCCAAGTTAGTATAGGTGGTCGTCCCAGGAATCTTTTGAAGTCTTGAAAGGCATGCTTGCATTCCGCTGTCCATTCAAACTCTTTTCCCTTCCTTAGAGTGGCGTAGAAGGGGAGAGATCTTATTGCTGATCTAGCCAGGAATCTGGACAAGGCTCCCAACCTCCCGTTGAGTTGTTGTACCTCTTTGATACAAGTCAGACTTTTCATGTCGAGTATGGCCCTGCACTTATCCGGGTTTGCCTCGATTCCTCTCTATGTGATCATAAAACCCAAGAATTTACCAGCTTCTACTGCGAAGGTGTATTTTTCGGGATTGAGTTGCATGCCGTGTCATCTTATAGTGTTGAATACTTATGTCAGGTCGGATAATAACATCTCTTCATTTTGCGTCTTTACTAGCATGTCGTCCACGTAAACTTCCATGACCTTTCCGATGTGATCCGAAAAAACCTTGTTCATTAATCTTTGGTAGTTGGCTCCGGCGTTTTTAAGATCGAAGGGCATGACAATGTAGCAGTAATTTGCCTTTGGGGTTAAGAATGAGGTTTTTTCTTGGTCGGGTGGGTACATTGGGATTTGATTATATCCCGAGTATGCATCCATGAAGGAGAGGTATTTATATCCGGAGGAGGCATCTACCAGTGCGTCGATGCTTGGGACCGGATAAGGATCTTTTGGGCAGGCTTTGTTGAGATCGGTATAGTCAGTGCACATTCTCCACTTCCCGTTTGACTTTTTTACCAATACGACATTAGCAAGCCATAGCGGGTATTTGAATTCTCTTATGAAACCTGCCTCCAGTAGAGCTCGTACCTGTTCTTCCACAGCTTGAGAGTGTTCTGGTCCTAGCTTTCTACGCTTTGTTGTACCGGCCGAGATCCTGGGTAGACTGCTAGCTTGTGGCACATTAGCTTGGGATCTATGCCTAGCATGTCTGCGGCCTTCCACACAAAGAGGTCAGCGTTGTCTCGTAGAAACTGTATGAGTGATTCTTTTATGTCTCCTTTTAGGAGTATGCCGATATTGGTTGTTTGGTCCGAGGTATCTCTGATCTAGATTTTCTCTATTTCTCCTTCAGGTTGTGGGCGGAGCTCTTCCCGCCTCTGAACTCCACCAAGCTCAATTGTGTGGAATTCTTCTCCTCTGCCTCTGAGGTTTAGACTTTCGTTGTAACAGCGGTGCGCCATATTCTGATCTGCTTTTATCGTAGCTATTCCTCCTGCAGTTGGGAACTTCATGCATAGTGCAAGTCGAGACTATTGCGCCGAGCTGATTTAACGTTGTCCGACCTATTAGGGCATTATAGGCTAAACTTACGTCGACTACAATGTAATCTATTTTGAGTGTTCTTGACTGACTTCCTTTTCTGAAAGTTGTGTGGAGTGAGATGTATCCCATCGATTGAGCTGGGGTATCTCCTAGCCCGAACAGTCTGTCTGGATATGCTTTGAGTTCTTTTTCTTCCAAGCCGAGTTTGTCAAAAGAAGTTTTGAATAAGATATCGGCGGAGCTCCCCTGGTCTATCAACGTGCGGTAAAGATTTTCGTTTGCCAGTATAATAGTGATGACCATGGGATCGTCATGCCCTGATGCGACGCCGGATCTTGCTTGGTAAAAGTGATCGCCGGGATGTCGGGTGCTTCCTCCTGTCCTACGACGTGATATACGTCTTTGAGATGTCTTTTGTGAGATGATTTGGAGATTCCTCCCCCGACAAATCTGCCGTGTGTCATGTGGACATGTCTTTCTGGCGTTCAAGATGATCGCGCGGTTGGTCCGACATCTTCTGCTATTCTTCTTTTTCTTTGTTCATCATCATGGGTGGCCAGATATCGATCTAGCTTTCCTTCTTGTACGAGCTTTTCTATGACTTTTTTAAGTCGAAACACCCATTGGTGGAGTGTCCACAGATCCGATGGTATTCGCAATATTCAGCCCGGATTCCTCCTTTTTTGCCTTTGAGTGGCCGAGCTGGTGGTATTTTTTCCGTGTTGCAAACCTCTCTGTATACATCCACAAGAGACACACGAAGAGGGGTGTAATTGTGGTATTTATTTATTTTCTCTCCATGTCGATCTTCTTTCTTTCTGGAATCTTTGTCTTTTTCCCGGGGGGTGAACCCGGCCTTTGAGGTCTCTCCTAATCGGGAGTTTTCCTCCATGTTGATGTACTTTTCCGCTCGTTCCTGCACCTCGTTCAGAGATGTGGGGTACTTCTTTGATATAGATTGACTAAAGGGCCCTTCGCGTAAGCCATTAATGAGGCCCATAATAGCGACTTCTATTGGCAGGTTCTGTATATCCATGCATGTCTTGTTGAATCTTTCCATGTAGTTACGCAGGGTTTCCCGTTCTCATTGTCTAATTTCCAGTAAGCTCGGAGCATGTTTAGCTTTGTCCTTTTGGATGGAGAATCTGGCCAAGAATTTCTAAGCCATGTCATTGAAACTTGAGATGGACCTAGGAGGGAGGTTGTCGAACCATCTAATTGCTGTTTTTGTTAAAGTAGTTGGAAAGGCTTTGCAACGAACTGCATCTGAGGCGTCTGTGAGATACATTCTGCTTCTGAAGTTGCTGAGATGATGGCCGGGATCTGTAGTGCCGTTGTATAAGGTCATGTCTTGGAGTTTAAAGTCCTTTGGGAATTTTGTCTTCATGATCTCCTTGGAGAATAGGTCTTGCTCCTTGCGGGCGCTATCTTCAGGAGTGGATCGGCTCGCTTTATTCTTGACATCAGCTTCAAGTTTTAGGAGTTTGTTCTCCAATTTCCGGCGTCGCCTTATTTCCCTTTGTAGGTCCTTCTCGGCCTCTCGTTGACGTAGGGCATCTTTTTCAAGTTGTTTTAACCGGTCTTGAAATGCATCCATGGCTCCCTCGTTTGGGGAGTTCTTCTTGTTGTCGATTTGGGAAGTATCTTTTGGTGTCATATCAGCATTTTTATACGATGTTCTTTCCTCTAGATCTGAGGTGTGGTCGTTGTCATGGTCGTCCGCTATGGTGATGGGATGACTTTCAGGTCCCCGGCAACAGCGCCAATGTTCCGAGGGTTACCTGAAACTATAGGTCGATCGCGGATGAGATTTTCTGTAATGGTCAGAGTTGCTATGTTCGACTTGCTGGACTTGGTGGCGGTGCTGATTCCTCCGTCCCCAGAGGGCGGGGGGGTACCTGCAAGGGACTCCGATGCTTAAGTTAGCAAGGGTATTAAACAGGTATTGAGTAGAATCAGAGTATGAGTTATACTTGGGTGCTCCAGTGTATTTATAATGGTGTAGAGTGGCCTTTACAGATAAGATAAGTTGGTTATCTTATCTTATCTTTATCTTTATCTTTCATGGGAACCGCCCTTATCTCTATAGGCTTGGGCTGCCTTTGGATTGGGGTCGTGTTCCTCTATTTGGACCATTTATTGGGCTATCCTGTGACTTGGCCGAACTCTTTGAGAAGAGGTCGGGTCATCCTGAGCTGAAGAGGTCGGTCGCTTTGTCTGTAGAACATCCCGGGTCGGACAGCTCGACCCAGGGTATGAACACTATCTTTTCAAAATCTTTTTCAAAAATCAAATCTTTTTCATTTTTCTTCTTATTTTTTGAAAATTTTAAAATTTATTTTCAAAATCTTTTTCTTATCTTTATTTCATGATTTTCGAAAACTTTACAAACAATTAATGTGATTGATTCAAAAATTTGAAGTCTGTTACTTTCTTGTTAAGAAAGGTTCAATCTTTAAATTCTAGAATCATATCTTTTAGTTTCTTGTTAGTCAAGTAATCAATTTTAATTTTATAAATCAAATCTTTTTAATTTCTTTTTCAAATCTTTTTCAAAATAAATTTCAATCATATCTTTTTAATCATATCTTTTTCAAAATCAATTTCAAAAATCTTTTCTAACTTCTTATCTTTTCAAAAATTGATTTTCAAATCTTTTTCAACTAACTAATTAACTCTTTGTTTATTTCTTATCTTTTTCAGAACCACCTAACCACTTTTCTGTTTCTAATTTTCGAAAATCACCTCCCTCTTTTTCAAAATTCTTTTTAATTAACTAATTGTTTCAAATTTTAATTTTGATTTAATTTTTGAAAATCACTAACCATTTTTCAAAAAAAATTTAGAAAACTCCTATCTCTCACCTCCTTCTATTTATTTATTCATTTACTAACTCTTCTCTTCATCTAAAAATTCGAACCCTCTCTTCTCCTCTATGTTTGAATTTTTCTCATCCTTCTTCTATTCTTTTCTTCTTCTACTCACATAAAAGAATCTCTATACTGTAACATAGAGGATTTCTCTTCCTTTTCTGTTCTCTTCTTTTTCATATGAGCAGGAGCAAGGACAAGGACATTCTTGTTGAATCAGATCCTGAACCTAAAAGGACTCTAAAGAAGAAACTAAGAGAAGCTAAAGCACAACAATCCAGAGAAAACCTTACAGAGAATCTCGAAAAAGAAAGAGACATGGCCGAACCTAATAACAATGGTGGAGGCACAAGGAGGATGCTTAGTGATTATACTACACACACTTTCAATTTTTATGGAAGAAGTATCTCAATCCCTGCCATTGGAGCAAACAATTTTGAGCTGAAGCCTCAACTAGTTGCTCTAATGCAACAGAACTGCAAGTTTCATGGACTTCCATCAGAAGATCCCTATCAGTTTTTAACTGAATTCTTGTAGATCTGTGATATTGTTAAGTCTAATGGAGTAGATCTTGAAATCTACAGGCTCATGCTTTTTCCTTTTGCTGTAAGAGACAGAGCTAGAACATGGTTAGACTCACAACCTAAAGATAGCCAGGACTCTTGGGATAAGCTGGTCACGGCCTTCTTGGCCAAGTTCTTTCCTTCTCAAAAGCTGAGCAAGCTTAGAGTGGATGTTCAGACCTTAAAGCAAAAAGATGGCGAATCCCTCTATGAAGCTTGGGAAAGATACAAGTAGTTAACCAAAAAGTGTCCTTCTGACATGCTTTCAGAGTGGACATTTTGGATATATTATACGATGGTCTATCTGAGTTCTCTAAGATGTCATTGGACCATTCTGCAGGTGGATCCATTCACCTAAAGAAAACACCTGCAGAAGCTCAAGAACTCATTGACATGGTTGCAAATAACCAATTCATGTACACCTCTGAGAGGAATCCTGTGAGTAATGGGACACTTTAGAGGAAGGAAGTTCTTGAAATTGATGCTCTGAATGCCATATTGGCTCAGAACAAAATGTTGACTCAGCAAGTTAACATGATTTCTCAGAGTCTGAATGGATTGCAAAATGCATCCAACAGTACTAAAGAAGCATCTTCTGAAGAAGAAACTTATGATCCTGAGAACCCTGCAATGGCAGAGGTGAATTACATGGGTGAAGCCTATGGAAACACCTATAATTCCTCATGGAGAAATCATTCAAATTTCTCATGGAAGGATCAACAAAAGCCCCAACAAGGCTTTAATAATGGTGGAAGAAACAGGTTTAGCAATAGCAAGCCTTTTCCATCATCTTCTCAGTAACAGACAGAGAATTCTGAGCAGAGCCCCTCTAGCTTAGAAAATATAGTCTCTGATCTATCTAAGGACACTTTAAGTTTCATGAATGAAACAAGGTCCTCCATTAGAAACTTGGAGGCACAAGTGGGTCAGGTAAGTAAGAAAATCACTGAAACTCCTCCTAGTACTCTCCCAAGTAATACATAAGAGAATCCAAAAAGAGAGTGCAAGGCCATTGATATAATCAAAATGGCCGAATCCAAAGAGGAAGGGAGGACGTGAATCCCAATAAGGAAGACCTCATGGGACGTCCTCCAGACAGAAAGGAGTTCCCTATTGAAAACCTAAAGGAATCTGAGGTCATATAGAGACCATAGAGATTCCATTAAACTTCCTTCTGCCATTCATGAGCTCTGAGAACTATTCTTCCTCTGAAGAGGATGAAGATGTAACTGAAGAGCAAGTTGCTCAATATCTAGGAGCTATCATGAAGCTGAATGCCAAGTTGTTTGATAATGAGACTTGGAAAGATGAACCTCCCTTGCTCATTAGTGAACTAAATACATGGGTTTAGCAAACTTTACCTCAAAGGAAACAAGATCCTGGTAAATTCTTAATACCATGTACCATAGGCACCATGACCTTTGAGAAGGCTTTGTGTGACCTGGGGTCAGGTATAAATATTATGCCACTCTCTGTAATGGAGAAACTAGGGATCTTTGAGGTACAAGCTGCAAGAATCTTATTAGAGATGGCAGACAAGTCAATAAAACAAGCTTATGGATTGGTAGAGGACGTGTTAGTAAAGGTTAAAGGCCTTTACATCCCTGCTGATTTCATAATCTTGGACACTGGAAAGGATGAGAATGAATCCATCATTCTTGGAAGACCCTTCCTAGCCACAGCAGGAGCTGTGATTGATGTTGACAGAGGAGAGCTAGTCCTTCAATTGAATTGGGGCTACCTTATGTTTAAAGCTCAAGGATCTTCCTCTGCAACCATAAAAAAGAGGCACGATAAGCTTCTCTCAATACAAAGTCAAACAAAACCCCCACAATCAAACTCTAAGTTTGGTGTTGGGAGGCCACAACCAAACTCTAAGTTTGGTGTTGAACCCCCACATTCAAACTCTAAGTTTGGTGTTGGGAGGTCCCAACAATGCTCTGAACATCTGTGAAGCTCCATGAGAGCTCACTGTCAAGCTATTGACATTAAAGAAGCGCTTATTGGGAGGCAACCCAATTTTTATTTATCTATATTTCTATTGTTCTTTTATGTTTAATTAGGTTTATGATCATGTGGAGTCACAAAATAATTACAAAAATTAAAAACAGAATAAACAAACAGCAGAAGAAAAAGCACACCCTGGAGGAAGAGATGTCTGGCGTTTAAACGCCAAAAACAAGCATCTATCTGGCGTTTAATGCCAGAACAAGCACCAAGCTGGCGTTAAACGCCAGAAACATGATACATTTTGGCGTTTAACGCCAGAAACAAGCTGCAATCTGGCATTAAATGCCAGGATTGCATACAGAGGGCGTTTTACACGCCTAAAAGGTGTAGGGATGAGAAATCCTTGACACCTCAAGATCTGTAGACCCCACAGGATCTCCTCAGGATCTGCGGACCCCACAAGATCCCCACCTACCCCATTTCTCTCTTCTTCACACAATCCAATAACACTATACCCTTCACCAATCAACTCAATCTCTATTCCCCATTACTCCTTCACCAATCACATCCACCACTCTTCCCCATAAACCCCACCTACCTTTAAAATTCAAAATCTCTTTCCCACCCAAACCCATCCTAAATAGCCAAAACCAAACCCCTCTCCCTCCACTATATAAACCCCTCCATCCTTCTTCATTTTCACAAAACACTACCCTCTCTTCTCAATGGTGCCAACAACTTGGTACGCACAATTGTAATATCACTCTTCACAACTTCGCACAACTAACCAGCAAGTGCACTGGGTCGTCCAAGTAATACCTTACGTGAGTAAGGGTCAATCCCACGGAGATTGTCGGTATAAAGCAAGCTATGGTTGATGACAGGTCATCATATACCCATTTTTCAAGCTAATTTCACTTGTTTCATTAGTCTTTATGAACTTTCTTGCATCCTAAGTAAGTAATTTGGAATGAAAATGCATAACTTCTTTAAATCAAACAACCACCATTAAATTGAGGCTAAATCATGAGGTTTGGGCAAAAATTAATTGATTTTTAATGAATTATAAACCTTATGAGTTTAGAGATACTTTGATTAGTTGTTTTGGTTTCTTGAAGGTGAAGAAAGGAAGAAAAGAAGTCAAACGTGGCTTAAGAAAGCGTGGCCCAAGGAAAAAAGAATGTGGCGCATGGAAGGGAGGAAGCTACACTGCCCTCCAGGAGAGCACACTGCCCTCCAGGAGAGCAGCATATTGAACCAAGCCTTGAAAAGCATCACTGCCCTGCCCACAACAAGGGCGGAGCACAATTTGATGCCAAGGACCGAAGGAAGCAAAAACTCTGCCCTGCCCTTCTCAAGAGCAATATCGGGCTTCATCCAAGAATAATTCAAAGGAAATTGCTTCCTAGTGCTTCCTATGGGTTTCGAACCCAAGAACAAGGAGGAAAGGAGTAGCGCTCAAGCACAAGGAAAACAAGCAAAAATTGGCTTACTTTCAATCTCCCAGGATCGAACACGGCACCAGGAGGAAGCAAGGAATTAAGCATTACTTTGGTGCCAAGAAAACCAAGGAAAAGGAGCAGCATTTTGTGGTGCATGGCCAGCGCACAAAATTGGCACGCATGGGCAGCATCCTGCAGCATCCTAACGCACCAAGCACGCACGCAACGAGGGCTGCACACACCATTTCCTGCTCTGCCCTCCAGAAGGGCAGGGCAGCCTCCTGGAAGCTACTTTCTCATGGGCTGAAAATTGGATTAAAAATCCAATTTAATTCATTTCTTCACCAAATCAAAAGCCCATTCAAATTCCAAAATCCAAGAATAGAAAGTGTATAAATAGGAGATAGTTTGATGTAATTAGGATCTTTTTTTTGGACCTTTTACCCTTCTTTTGATTTTAGAATTTTTACATTTTGAAACTTCATTTTCTCTGAGAGCTTTGAACTGAGAATTGAGAGAATTGGGAAGGAGAATTGATCTCTCTTCTTCCTCGTTCTTGCTTGAGCATTTTTACTTTTCTTGTTTGAGTCTTGGGTATGAAGAATTGAGGAATTTCTGTCTCAATCTTCATTCAAGATCTCTTTAATTTCTCTTCTGCATAATTGAGTTCAATTTCATTTCCTTTACTGCTTCTTCTTTAATTTCTTGTTAATTGCTTTGTGAGTTTGGATCTGGGAAGGCAATTGAGATCTAGACTTTGCTATCTAGTCTCTGGAGTCCTGAGATCCCATTCCCCCTTTTGGTTCTTCTGTGAACCCCTGCTGCAATTTAATTTCCCTTTCTGTTTGAGATCTAACCGAATTCAAATCATCTCTTGCTTTGATAATTGTTGCAACTTAATTTCCCTTGCTTGAATTCTGAAAACCCAGTCCTTAAATCCCTTTTCCATTCAAGCAATTTATATTTCTTGCACTTTAAGTTACTGCAATTTACATTTCTTGCACTTTAAGTTTCAGTCATTTAATTTCTTGTTCTTTAAGATTCAGCTCTTTTACTTTCAGTTCTTTTTAATTTCTGCAATTCACCCCTCTCCCTTTACATTTTCTGCTATTTACTTACTATTGGATACAACATCACTCAACCAATACTTGATTCGCTTGACTAAATCAACCACCGAACTAAAATTTCTCAATCCTTCAATCCCTGTGGGATCGACCTCACTCCCGTGAGTTTTATTACTTGATGCGGCCTGGTACACTTGCCAGTGAGTTTTGTGTTGGATCGTTTTCCACACATCAATGGTCATCCTGTAAATCTTAGTCAGGCGGATTCAAATGGTTATAATGGTTTTCAAATATAATGATAAATAAAGCATAAAATAGAGATAAAGATACTTCTGTAATTCATTGGTTGGAATTTCAGATAAGTGCATGAAGATATTGTGTTCCTTCTAAATCTCTGATTTCCTATTGCTTTCATCCAATCATTCTTACTCCTTTTTATTGCAAGCTGTATGTTCAGGTTTTACCAGCGTCAATGGTTACCTCCCATCCTCTGAGTAAAAATGGTCCAAATGCTCTGTCACAGCACGGCTAATCATCTGTCGGTTCTCGATCATATTGGAATAGAATCCAGTGATTCTTTTGCGTCTGTCACTATGCCCAACACTCGCGAGTTTGAAGCTCGTCACAGTCATCCCATATCAGATCCTACTCAGAAAACCACAGACAAGGTTTAGACTTTCTGGATCTTAGGAATGGCCGCTAATAATTCTAGTTTATACCACGAAGACTCCAATCTTTCGGAATAGAGGCTAAGAGATAGGCGCTCGATCTAAGGTAGAACGGAAGTGGTTGTCAGGCACGCGTTCATAGGTGAGAATGATGATGAGTGTCATGGATCATCACATTCATCATGTTGAAGTGCAGTGGATATCTTAGAATAAGAATAAGTTGAATTGAATAGAAGAACAATAGTAATTGCATTAATACTCGAGGGACAGCAGAGCTCCACACCTTAATCTATGGTGTGTAGAAACTCCACCATTAAAAATACATAAGTGATAAAGGTCGAGGCATGGCCGAATGGGCAGCCCCCAAAGTCTAAGAACTAAACGTCCAAATATAGATACCAAGATGTCTAATACAATAGTAAAAAGTTCTATTTATATTAAAATAGTTACTAGGGTTTACAGAAATAAGTCTTAGTACAGAAATCCACTTCTGGGGCCCACTTTGGTGTGTGATTGGGCTGAGCTTGAGCTTTACACGTGCAGAGGCTTCTCTTGGGGTTAAACACCAAGTTGTAACATGTTTTTGGCGTTTAACTCTGGTTTGTGACGTGTTTCTGGCGTTTTACTCCAGAATGCAGCATGGAACTGGCGTTGAACGCTAGTTTGGTTTCAGCCATTTAGGGTGGGTTTGGGTGGGAAAGAAATTTAGATTTTGAAGGTAGATGGGGTTTATGGGGAAGAGTGGATGGATGTGATTGGTGAAAGGGGTAATGGGGATGAGATATTGAGGTGATTGGTGAAGGGTATAGTGTTATTGGATTGTGTGAAGAAGAGAGAAGTGGGGTAGGTGGGGATCCTGTGGGGTCCACAGATCCTGAGGTGATCTTGTGGGATACATAGATCTTGAGGTGTCAAGGATTTCTCAACCCTGCACCTTTTAGGCGTGTAAAACGCCCTCTGTATGCAATCCTGGCGTTTAACGCTAGACTACAACTTGTTTCTGGCGTTAAACGCCCAAATGTAGCCTATTTCTGGTGTTTAACGCCAGCTTGGTACTTGTTTCTGGCGTTAAACACCAGACAGATGTTTGTTTCTGGCGTTTAAATGCCAGACATCTCTACCAATCCCTAAGCTTATTTTATTGACTTGTCTGCCATCTCTAATGAGATTCTTGCAGCTTGTACCTCAAAGATCCCCAGTTTCTCCATTACAGAGAGTGGCATAAGATTTATACATGACCCCAGGTCACACAGAGCCTTCTCAAAGGTCATGGTGCCTATGGTACAGGGTATTAAGAATTTACCAGGATCTTGTTTCTTTTGAGGTAAAGTTTGCTGAACCCATGTATTTAGTTCACTAATGAGCAAGGGACGTTCATCTTCCCAAGTCTCATTACAAAACAACTTGGCATTCAGCTTTATGATAGCTCCTAGATATTGAGCAACTTGCTCTTCATTTACATCTTCATCCTCTTCAAAGAAAGCATAGTTCTCAGAGCTCATGAATGGCAGAAGGGAGTTTAATGGAATCTCTATGGTCTCTATATGAGCCTCAGATTCCTTTAGGTCCTCAATAGGGAACTCCTTTCTGTCTGGAAGACGTACCATGAGGTCTTCCTCATTGGGATTCACGTCCTCCCCTTCCTCTTTGGATTCGGCCATTTTAATTATATCAATGGCCTTGCACTCTCTTTTTGTATTCTCTTATGTATACTCTGCTCACCCACTTGTGCCTACAAGTTTCTAATGGAGGACCTTGTTTCATTCATGAAACTTAAAGTGGCCTTAGATAGATCAGAGACTATGTTTGCTAAGCTAGAAGGGCTCTGCTCAGAATTCTCTGTTTGTTGCTGAGAAGATGATGGAAAAGGCTTGCTATTGCTAAACCTGTTTCTTCCACCATTATTAAAGCCTTGTTGGGGCTTTTGTTGATCCTTCCATGAGAAATTTAGATGATTTCTCCATGAGGGATTATAGGTTTTTCCATAGGCTTCACCCTTGTAATTCACCTCTGCCATTGCAGGGTTCTCAGGATCATAAGCTTCTTCTTCAGAAGATGCTTCTTTAGTACTATTGGATGCATTTTGCAATCCATTCAGACTCTGAGAAATCATGTTGACTTGCTGAGTCAACATTTTGTTCTGAGCCAACATGGCATTCAGAGCATTAATTTCAAGAACTTCCTTCCTCTGAGGCATCCCATTACTCACAGGATTCCTCTCAGAGGTGTACATCAATTAGTTATTTGCAACCATGTCAATGAGTTCTTGAGCTTCTGCAGGCGTTTTCTTTAGCTGAATGGATCCACCTATAGAATGGTCCAGTGACATCTTAGAGAACTCAGATAGACCATCATAGAATATATCCAAAATGGTCCACTCTGAAAGCATGTCAGAAGGACATTTTTTGGTCAACTGCTTGTATCTTTCCCAAGCTTCATAGAGGGATTCACCATCTTTTTGCTTGAAGGTCTAAACATCCACTCTAAGCTTGCTCAGCTTTTGAGGAGGAAAAAACTTGGCCAAGAAGGCTGTGACCAGCTTATCCCAAGAGTCCAGGCTATCTTTAAGTTGTGAGTCCAACCATGTTCTAGCTCTGTCTCTTACAGCGAAAGGAAAAGCATGAGCCTGTAGACTTTAGGATCTACTCCATTAGTCTTAACAGTATCACAGATTTGCGAGAATTCAGTTAAAAACTGATAGGGATCTTCTGATGGAAGTCCATGAAACTTGCAGTTCTGTTGCATTAGAGCAACTAGTTGAGGCTTCAGCTCAAAATTGTTTGCTCCAATGGCAGGGATTGAGATGCTTCTTCCATAAAAATTAGAAGTAGGTGTAGTATAATCACCAAGCATCCTCCTTGCGCCTCCACCATTGTTATTAGGTTCGGCCATGTCTCTTTCTTTTTCGAGATTCTCTGTAAGGTTTTCTCTGGATTGTTGTGCTTTAGCTTCTCTTAGTTTCTTCTTCAGAGTCCTTTCAGGTTCAAGATCTGCTTCAATAAGAATGTCCTTGTCCTTGCTCCTACTCATATGAAAAAGAAGAGAACAGAAAAGGAAGACGAATCCTCTATGTCACAGTATAGAGATTCCTTTATGTGAGTAGAAGAAGAAAAGAATAGAAGAAGGATGAGAAAAATTTGAACATAGAGGAGAAGAGAGGGTTCAAATTTTTAGATGAAGAGAATAGTTAGTAAATGAATAAATAAATAGAAGGAGGTGAGAGAGAGGAGTTTTCGAAAATTGTTTTTGAAAAATGGTTAGTGATTTTCAAAAATTAAATCAAAATTAAAATTTGAAACAATTAGTTAATTAAAAAGAATTTTGTAAAAGATGGATGGTGATTTTCGAAAATTAGAAAGAGAAAAGTGGTTAGGTGGTTTTGAAAAAGTTAAGAAATAAAAAAGAGTTAATTAGTTAGTTGAAAAAGATTTGAAAATCAATTTTTGAAAAGATAAGAAGTTAGAAAATATTTTTGAAATTGATTTTGAAAAAGATATGATTTGAAAAAGATATGATTAAAAAGATATGATTGAAATTTATTTTGAAAAAGATTTGAAAAATAAATTAAAAAGATTTGATTTTTAAAATTAAAATTGATTACTTGACTAACAAGAAACTAAAAGATATGATTCTAGAATTTAAAGATTAAACCTTTCTTAACAAGAAAGTAACAAACTTCAAATTTTTAAATCAATCACATTAATTGTTAGTAAAGTTTTCGAAAATCATGAAATAAAGATAAGAAAAAGATTTTGAAAATCAATTTTAAAATTTTTGAAAAATAAGAAGAAAAATGAAAAAGATTTGATTTTTGAAAAAGATTTTGAAAAGATAGGATTTTTAAAAATTGAAATCTTGACTTGACTTACAAGAAACAACTTATTTTAAAAATTTTTGACTAAGTCAACCCAAAGAGTTCGAAATTTATGAGAGATATAAGTAAAAGATATTTTTTTGAATTTTTAATGATGAGAAAGAAAAACACAAAAATTGACTCACAACATGAAAATTATGAATCAAAACACATGATGCATGCAAGAACACTATGAATGTCAAGATGAACACCAAGAACACTTTGAAGATCATGATGAACATCAAGAACTTATTTTTGAAAATTTTCAAGAAAAGAAAAACATGCAAGACACCAAACTTAGAAATTTTTCATGTTTAGACACTATGAATACAAAAAATGCATATGAAAAACAACAAAAAAAAAACACAAAACAAGAAAATATGAAGATCAAACAAGAAGACTTGTCAAGAACAACTTGAAGATCATGAAGAACATCATGCATGAAATTTTCGAAAAAATGCACAATTTTTTTAAAACATGCAATTGACACCAAACTTAAAAATTGACACTAGACTCAAACAAGAAACATAAAATATTTTTGATTTTTATGATTTTATTATATATATATATATATTGGTTTTTTCAAAAATTTCTTTTTTTGGAAAAACGATAATAAAATAAAAATTTTTGAAAGATTTTTTTGAAAACTTTTTGAAAAGAAAATTACCTAATTTGAGCAACAAGATGAACCGTCAGTTGTCCAAACTCGAACAATCCCCGGCAACGGCGCCATAAACTTGGTGCAAGAAATTGTGATCTCAATGGCGCCAACAACTTGGTACGCACAATTGTAATATCACTCCTTACAACTTCGCACAACTAACCAGCAAGTGAACTGGGTCGTCCAATTAATACCTTACGTGAGTAAGGGTCGATCCCACGGAGATTGTCGGTATAAAGCAAGCTATGGTCATCTTGTAAGTCTCAGTCAGGCAGATTCAAATGGTTATAATGGTTTTCAATTATAAAGATAAATAAAGCATAAAATAGAGATAAAGATACTTATTTAATTCATTGGTGGGAATTTCAGATAAGCGCATGAAGATACTGTGTTCTTGCTGAATCTCTGCTTTCCTACTGCTTTCATCCAATCATTCTTACTCCTTTCTATGGAAAAGCTGTATGTTTGGGTTTCATCAGCGTCAATGGCTAACTCCCATCCTCTTAGTGAAAATGGTCCAAATGCTCTGTCACAGCACGGCTAACCATCTGTCGGTTCTCGATCATATTGGAATAGAATCCAGTGATTCTTTTGCGTATGTCACTACGCCCAACACTCGCGAGTTAGAAGCTCATCACAGTCATCCCATCTCAGATTCTACTCGGAATACCACAGACAAAGTTTAGACTTTCTGGATCTTAGGAATGGCCGCCAATAATTCTAGCTTATACCACGAAGTCTCCGATCTTTCGGAATGGAGGCTAAGAGATACGCACTCGATCTAAGGTAGAACGGAAGTGGTTGTCAGGCACGCGTTCATAGGTGAGAATGATGATGAGTGTCACGGATCATCACATTAATCATGTTGAAGTCTAGCGGATATCTTAGAATAAGAATAAGTTGAATTGAACAGAAGAACAATAGTAATTACATTAATACTCGAGGGACAGCAGAGCTCCACACCTTAATCTATGGTGTGTAGAAACTCCACCGTTGAAAATACATAAGTGATAAAGGTCCAGGCATGGCCGAATGGCCAGTCCCCAAAGTCTAAGAACTAAACGTCCAAATATAGATTCCAAGATGTCTAATACAATAGTAAAAAGTTCTATTTATATTAAACTAGTTACTAGGCTTTACAGAAATAAGTCTTAGTGCAGAAATCCACTTCCGGGGCCTACTTTGGTGTGTGCTTGGGCTTAGCTTCAGCTTTACACGTGCAGAGACTTCTCTTGCGATTAAACACCAAGTTGTAACATGTTTTTGGCGTTTAACTCTGGTTTGTGATGTGTTTCTGGCGTTTTACTCCAGAATGCAGCATGGAACTGGCGTTGAACGCCAGTTTGTGTCGTCTAAACTCGAATAAAGTATGGACTATTATATATTGCTGGAAAGCCCTGGATGTATACTTTCCAAAGCAGTTGAGAGGGCGCCATTTGAAGTTTTGTCACTCCAGAAAATCCGTTTCGAGTGCAGGGAGGTCAGAATCCAACAGCATCAATAGTCCTTTTTTAGCCTGAATCAGATTTTTGCTCAGGTCCCTCAATTTCAGCCAGAAAATGCTTGAAATCACAGAAAAACACACAAACTCGTAGTAAAGTCCAAAAATGTGTATTTTGCATAAAAACTAATAAAAACCTCCCTAAAAGTAGCTAGATCCTACTAAAAACTACCTAAAAATAATGCCAAAAAGCGTATATATTATCCGCTCATCACAACACCAAACTTAAATTGTTGCTTGTCCCCAAGCAACTGAAAATCAAATAAGATAAAAAGAAGAGAATATACTATAAATCTCAAAATATCAATGAATATTAGTTCTAATTAGATGAGCCGAACTTGTAGCTTTTTGCTTCTGAACAGTTTTAGCATCTCACTTTATCCTTAGAAGTTTAGAATGATTGGCATCCATAGGAACTCAGAGTTCAGATAGTGTTATTGATTCTCCTAGTTAAGTATGTTGATTCTTGAAGACAACTAGGTGAATTTTTAGATGAAGAGAAGTGTTAGTAAATAAATAAATAAATAGAATGAGGTGAGAGAGATGAGTTTTCGAAAATTGTTTTGAAAAAATGGTTAGTGATTTTCGAAAATTAAGAGAAGAAATAAAATTAAAATTAAAATTTGGAACAATTAGTTAATTAAAAAGAATTTTGAAAAAGAGTGAGGAATTTTCGAAAATTAGAAAGAGAAAAGTGGTTAGGTGGTTTTGAAAAAGATAAGAAATAAATAAAAAGTTAATTAGTTAGTTGAAAAAGATTTGAAAATCAATTTTGAAAAGATAAGGAGTTAGAAAAGATTTTTGAAATTGATTTTGAAAAAGATATGATTTGAAAAAGATATGTTTGAAAAAGATTTGATTTTTTTTAAAATTAAAATTGATTACTTGACTAACAAGAAACTTAAAGATATGATTCTAGAATTTAAAGATTGAACCTTTCTTAACAAGAAAGTAACAAACTTCAAATTTTTGAATCAATCACATTAATTGTTAGTAAGGTTTTCGAAATTTTGAAATGAAATTAAGAAAAATATTTTGAAATCACTTTTTAAAATTTTCGAAAAATAATAAGAAAAATGAAAAAGATTTGATTTTTGAAAAAGATTTTGAAAAGATAGGATTTTTAAAATTGAAATTTTGACTTGACTAACAAGAAACAACTTATTTTAAAATTTTTTGACTAAGTCAACCCAAAGATTTCGAAATTTATGAGTAAAATAAGAGAAAGATAATTTTTTTATTTTAGAATTTTTAATGAGGAGAGAGAAAAACACAAAAATGACTCACAACATGAAAATTATAAATCAAAACACATGATGCATGCAAGAACACTATGAATGTCAAGATGAACACCAAGAACACTTTGAAGATCAAGATGAACATCAAGACTTATCTTTGAAAAATTTTCAAGACAAGAAAAACATGCAAGACACCAAACTTAGAAATTTTTAATGTTTAGACTCTAAGAATTCAAAAATGCATATGAAAAACAACAAAAGACACAAAACAAAAAAATATGAAGATCAAACAAGAAGACTTACCAAGAACAACTTGAAGATCATGAAGAACACCATGCATGAATTTTTCAAAAAAAAATGCATAAATTTTAAAAACATGCAATTGACACCAAACATAAAAATTGACTCAAGACTCAAACATGAAACACAAAATATTTTTGGTTTTTATGATTTTATTAATTTTTTTGGGTTTTTCGAATATTTCTTTTTGGAAAAACGAAAACAAATAAAAATTTTTGAAAGATTTTTGAAAACTTTTTGAAAAGAGAATTACCTAATGTGATCAACAAGATGAACCGTCAGTTGTCCAAACTCGAACAATCCCCGGCAATGGCACCATAAACTTGGTGCACGAAATTGTGATCTCAATGGCGACAACAACTTGGTACGCACAATTGTAATATCACTCTTCACAACTTCGCACAACTAACCAGCAAGTGCACTGGGTCGTCCAAGTAATACATTACGTGAGTAAGGGTCGATCCCACGAAGATTGTCGGTATGAAGCAAGCTATGGTCATCTTATAAATCTCAGTCAGGCGGATTCAAATGCTTATAACGGTTTTCGAATATAGAGATAAATAAAACATAAAATAGAGATAAAGATACTTATGTAATTTATTGGTGGGAATTTTAGATAAAGGTCCAGGCATGGCCGAGTGGCCAACCCCAAAGTCTAAGAACTAAATGTCCAAAGATAGATACCAAGATGTCTAATACAATAGTAAAAAGTTCTATTTATATTAAACTGGTTACTAGGGTTTACAGAAATAAGTCTTAGTGTAGAAATCCACTTCCGGGGCCTACTTTGGTGTGTGTTTAGGCTGAGCTTAAGCTTTACACGTGTAGAGGCTTCTCTTGGGGTTAAACGCCAAGTTGTAACATCTTTTTGGCATTTAACTCTGGTTTGTGACGTGTTTTTGGCGTTTTACTCTAGAATACAGCATGGAACTGGCGTTGAACGCCCGTTTGCGTTGTCTAAACTCGAATAAAGTATGGACTATTATATGTTGCTCGAAAGCCCTAGATGTCTACTTTTTCAACGCAGTTAAGAGCGCACCATTTGGAGTTTTGTAGATCCAGAAAATCGATTTTTAGTGCAGGGAGGTCAGAATCCAACAGCATCAGCAGTCTTTTTTCAGCCTGAATCAGATTTTTGCTCAGGTCCCTCAATTTCAGCCAGAAAACACATGAAATCACAGAAAAACACACAAACTCATAGTAAAGTCCAGAAATGTGAATTTTGCATAAAAACTAATAAAAACATTCCTAAAAGTAGCTAGATCCTATTAAAAACTACCTAAAAACAACGCCAAAAAGCGTATAAATTATCCGCTCATTAGTGACCCACGTATTTTAACATTTTCACTCACCCACTCATATGTACTATCCTTTACAAATGACTGCACTTTTTCTTTCTTTTTCATTACCCATTTCTTTCTCAGAACAGAAAACAAGAGTAGAAGAAGAAAGCGAAATAAGGTAAACCAAATAGCAGGAAACACTTACCACTCTTACTCATGACTTTAACAGTATCGTTTCCAACACGTTTTGGTAGAAGGGAAGCAAAATTTATGAAAATTATTTATATTCCAAAACAAAAACCACTTGCAAGTTAAAGAAACTGTTTCAGTTCCATACCAGAGATCCCCAGCATTAAATCCCATCAGAACAACGGTCCAGATGGCATTGATAGGTGGGAAAGGTAAAGCACCCTATTTAATGATGTCACCAATTCTCTCTCACTATGTATTTATTCAACTCATTAAATCACTTTTTTTGGATTTTTCTTTTGCTTTCCATTTTAATAAAGTATCTTGACCTGGGGGCCCCAGACCTATTACGTATAAGCTGAGTTATACATCGTCATTTTAAAGCTCAACCTACTTTATTAAAATCTCACTAGGCTCATCTTGGGGCTATGATATGACCGTTATAAGTCGATTATGAAAAGCTCGGCATATATGTTATAGGTCGGTTATTAAAATCACAACGACAAATCAAAACGTTATGATCTACATACGTTACCACCATAATTCGATAACAAACAAACTCGGAACATAAACTACCAATATAAAAGAGAAGGAGGAACTCATTTGGGGGGTAAGTTGAATATTTCTTAAAAATAAAATTACAAAAAAATGACTTGAGCATCAGAGTGCCTTTTGCAGGTACTTTCCCCTATTTTTTGTTTTCTCTTCGTCAAGGTGTGCCTCTCTTGGAAGAGAAGAAGCTTGGAACAGAGATAAAGAAGCTCGAAGTAAAAACTCAACAAGGGCGAGTTATACCTCAACCATCAAGTAAGAATCATAATCAATATAAAGTAGTATAAATTAATTTAATTGGTGGAAATTAAATTGTTAGGTTTTATGTGTCGTGCAAAAATTTGGCACGAAAAATTGAGTTATAAAGAGACTTAAAATAATCAATAAAATCAATTACTATGAATATATGATAGAACAAAGAAAGTCTCAAAAGTATAAGGTAACATCGATGTTTGGATCAAAGATGTGTGCATGTGAAGTAAAGGTAGGTAGTGGGTAAATTAAAAATCTAAGTATATTTGTGTTGTACATATTTTTTGCAATTAAAAGAAATGATCAATTATAAACCATAAGAATAGTTTGAATTTTAATATCTCATAGTGAAACTTACTCCATTTTGTGGATATCAATTTTATAGGCATCAAAATCTTTTATTTTGTCAATACATATTGATGGACGGAAAATCGTATCCGCACAAACTACCGACTACTATATCGGGTCGCATCAAGTAGTAAAACTCACGAGAGTGAGGTCGATCCCATGAGGATTGATGGATCAATCAACTTTAGTTGAGTGATGAGTCTAGTCAAACTAATAGTGAAAAGAGTTTGGTGAAATTGAATCAGCAAGGGATTTAAAGTACTGAAAGTAAATTGATAGAATCTTAAATAGCAAGAAAAGTAAAGAGTTGAATCTTAAAAAGCAAGAAATTAAAAGAGCTAAATGTAAATGACAACAGAATGTGAATTGCATCAAATGTAAAGGGGCTGAATCTTAAATTGCAAGAAAGTAAAAGTACAGAATCTGAATGGCATGAAACTTAAATTACAGGAATTGTAAATGGAAATTGGGTGCTGGGAATTAAGAAAGCAGTGAACACTTGCAATTAAGGTAGATTCAGAGTGATTTAAATTGAAGAAAACCAAAGAGAAAGATTCATCAGGGATTGGAGATATCATAATCCATCATGAACCAAATGGGTCTCAACTCCTTTCTCAATCATATGAGTAGACCTATGGCGGATTGAAATTGATTGGATCCCAATTCCTTGGCGAACCAATCAATCTAATCACAATCAATCTTGCCAATTCCTTGATCTAATTGTCATGAGAAGAGTTAGAGCACATTCTCTTATCCATAAGCCACACAAACTCTCAAAACCTCAATTCCTCCCAAATGGTGTTGGTTAAGACAATTGTGAAGGATAGAGCTCTAATTCTAATGTAAGTGATTCCCTTTCAGAGGCTCACACAAGCATTCAATTGAATTAAACCCCCTTCCAGAGTGAATAATTCACAATCAAAACAGAAGATATCCTATAGCTACCCAACGATGCTGTTTTTGTGGAGAAACAAATTTCCAAACACATAGATCTAACCGGCAAGTGTACCGGGTCGCATCAAGTAGTAATAACTCACAAGAGTGAGGTCGATCCCACAGGGATTGATGAAGCAAGCAACTTTAGTGGGTGATTAGTTTAGTCAAGCTAACATTGAAGTGAAATATGTGAAATGTAGCCAACAGAAAGTAAACAGCAAGAAAAATTAAAGTGCATAAAGTAAAATTGCAGAAACTTAAAGTGCAAGAAAGTAAAATAGCTGAAACTTAAATTGCAAGAAAAGTAAATTGCATGAGAAGTAGAGGGGGGCTGGGTGCTGGAAATTAAAGAAAGCAATGAAGCAAGTAATCAAAGAGATCTTGAGAACAAGTGACAGGGAAATTAAAGTGCAGGAAAATTAAATTCATATCACAGTAGCTCAAATGTAAAGTGTAGAGGAACTAAAGTGCAGGAAAGTAAATTGGGAGCTGGGATTCAAAGTTAAACAAGAAAATTCAGGATGCATTCAATCAGAGAAGTAGCAGATGGAATAAAATGTAGCATATCTAAACAGCAAAGCAAAATTGCTTCAAGAAGCAAACAGCAGATGAACCAAACTTAAATTGCAGACTCTCACCAAAAAAGTAAATATCTCAAGGGTCAAGAGACTAGAAAACAAGTCTAGATCTCAATTCCTTCCTTGATCTAACAGCAAATAGATTGAAGAAGAAAGAAAAATGGAAGTAGCAAATGAGAACTCAAATTCAATCCTTAATTCACTGAATTATGCAGCAAGTAAAAAAAAAGAAATCTCAGAGGGGGAATGAAACAGAATTCCTTCAATTCACCACCCAAGATTCAAACTCAGAAAAGAAAAACTAAAGAGAGAGCTCTCTACTACTCCTAATGCTCCCTAGTGGAGCTAGCCTTTTCTAATGAGATGGAATTGATACCTTTATATAGGCTTTACAAAGTGAAAATGAAAATGATATTAAAATAAATTACAATTAAAATGAAAATCCTAATCTAATTGATCCATGTGCCTTTGAGTGATGATGTGGGCTTTTCTTGCTTTGGATTTCAGGAAAAATGGGTTTGGTTGGCCTTGATTCAATTTTGAGAGGAATTGAATTTAAATGGATTTTTGGTTGAATTTTGGCCCTTGGATGACACTCCCAGGAGGATGCTCTGCTCTTGTGGAGAGCGGAGCATTGGTGCCTTTGGTGTGTCTTGTGCACGCAAAGCTCCTTGACCGTGCCAAATTGTGCGTGACATGCTTCCCTGGGCCGTGTCAAGTTGTGCCTCAAGCACCAAGGAATAAGGGAAGTAGCGCTCTGCTCTTGTGGGGAGCGGAGCATTGCTTTTGCTTGGGTGAGGTTCCAGGTTCAAGCCTTGGTGAAAGCATTTGGGGAGAGATTTTCCTTGAATTTTCATGAAGAGAGCACGACAATGCTCTCTCCAAGAGCAGAGCATTATGTTTTGGAGTGAGGCTCCAGCTTCGAACCTTGGTGGAAGCATTAGCTGATTTTTTTGCTTATTTTTTGTCCTTAAATATGTCTTTCATTCGTGCCTCAATTTTACGCCAAATATGAATTTCTATATATCGTTGGAAAGCTCTGAATGTCAGCTTTCCAACGCAACTTAAAGCACATCAATCGGACATATGTAGCTCAAGTTATAGCCCTTTGAAGGAGGCATGGTCATGCTGTGAGCGCCCAGGTTTTAACTTAGCGAAAATTTGCTTCCAACCTCACTTTGTTTGCATCACGATAATGCTCTGCTCGAGCGGAGCATTGTGTGTGCTGGTTGCTTCCTTCTTTGATTTGGTCATGGGCCATGCTTTTAAAAGCGTGGCCTAAGTCTCCAAAGTGTGCTCCAACTTTAAAGTGTACCCCAAAGCTCTTTTTTTCTCCTTTTTAGCTTATTTTGTGCTTCTTTGCTTCTTTTTCTTCTTATTTCCTACAAGATTTATAAAATTAAAAGATCAAGAAAATATTCCAATTAAGCACAAAAGAATGCAATATTTAAGCACTAATCATCAATTTCTTGTATGAAAAAGCATAGAAAAACATGACATGGTGACATGTCATTACAACACCAAACTTAAACCTTGCTTGTCCCCAACAAGAAAAGCATCATGCAATAAAAATTGACAATCCAAGGTAAGAAGAATAGCAACTCAATGTTCATGGTAGGCTAGTTTTCTATGCATGCTACAATCATAAAAGAAATGTAAATGTTTGATGCTTCTATCTAGCTCATTTTATGAAATCTTTTCCTTGTAATTCTTCCTTGAAACAAGCTTTTGATTTTTTTCTTATTAGCTTCTCCTTTTGGGTGCTTTGCCCCATGAGTTAATAACTAAGCTACGACTTCTAAATGCTTTGTTTTCAAGTATTACCACTTGATACATAAGCACCACAAGCATTTAATTAGAGGACTTCATTAAGCTCACTTGTTTCTTTTCTTAACTCTCTAATCATTGATGCTCAGAGCCTTGAGCTTTGAAGGAGTGCTTTTGCACTTGAGCCTAGCCTTCACTTCTAAGTGTTTTGTTTTCAAGCATTTGGCTTGATACATAAACACCACAAGCACTTAACAAATAAATTGCCATTGATACTCAGAGCCTTCAGCTTTCCCATTCTTTCCCTTTTTCTTTTCCTGCCCTTTTTTGCATTTTTTTCAAGGTTTTCATGATTTCAAAAGATTTCACAAAATGTTCTAGATGAAAACTTCAATTAAATAAAATCTAATGCAATTGAGCAACAATTAATCATACTAGTTTTTCAATACTTGTATGCACATGCTAAACTCTTCTTTAATGCCTTGTTTGTTTATGATCATGATACTTTACTGCTTTTGAATTCACAAAACTCAAGTTGGTAGTCATAATGCCACAGCAACATGTTACAAATCAAGATTCAAACTATACTTATTCATACCACACATGTAAACAGAGAAGATAATAAGACAATCATGCAATTTAAGTGCTGGAAACAAATTAGAAGAAAAGGAACTCTACAACCTTGTAGTTTATCTTCATTATTGTTGTCCTTTTTATCCAATTCTTCCCTTTCCCTTGCCAAAATTAGAATGCTTGCTCATCTTCAAGCAACAATTAGAACAATGGCTATGGGGCTAAGATGGATCATAAATGTCTTACACAATGAAATGTTAGTAGCACATGTGTTTTAAGCAAGCAAAATGAAAGATAACAATCAAGGCACCAGAGACAGAGACATTTTGATTGTAAACATAAGAAGGTCAGCACAATACATTGCATAAAAGATAAGTGGCACACCAAACTTAGTGTGACACTTTCACTTGAAATTAATGCAAGTATCTAGTAAGTATTGGAACCAAATTTTGTTGCATAGCAACACCAAACTTAGAATGCAACCATATGTCAATTTATTTGAACTAAAACTAAACAAAAGAAACTGCTATTTGTTAAATACAATCACCAAATGAAGAGTATGTCATGAATAAGGATGTCTTGGTGATGTATTAACAAAAATAGTTAATAAGCAAACTAAATGAAAGCATTTAAAAACAGAAAAATGACTAAAGCCAGTAAAATGAGAAAGTGTCAAATTAAAAGAGAAAAATAAAACTGCAGAGGCATTATGATTATGTAGACAAGTAGTGTTGCTTGAATGATTTGCATAGAAAATAAGTGGCACACCAAACTTAGAATCTTGGTGTGTCACTTTCATTTTTGATTTGATGCAATCATCCAAAAAGATTGAATATAATTTGTTGCAAGGCAACACCAAACATAGAATGTAATCATATGCCAATTTATTGAAATTTAAACAAAGCATGGAGAAGAAATGTACCTACTGTCTACCTGTTCTTCACTTTCTTCCTCTTCTTCCAGTTTGTTAAGAGGAATGACCTCAAAGGAGGAGAAGTTTCAGCTATTGTCCCCTGTCTTTGTCTCCTTTCAGCAAGCTTTCTTTTGAAATTGGCTTGATTGAGCTTGCTTGCTTTATCAGGGGGAGGATTGTTGCAGTTGACCTTTTCTTGAATGTTGTCCTTGATATCTTGGTCACAATCCTCTTCTTGGTGCTTTTGTCAATTTCCTTCACTTCTTTGGATTCAAGACTTGGTTGCTGTGTGATTATTTGAATTTTTTCTTCATTAAGAGCCTCTTGAATTGGTGGTTCCTTGAGCCCTTCCTCTTTGCACTTCTCTGCTTCACTTGAGTGTGACTCCTCTTGAGTGTCTTTCTCACTTTCTTGCTCCTCCACTTCCTCCCTTGCACTCAACATTTGACTTAATAGTTTTTTCAATGAGGAGGTTTGTTGATCTTTGATAAACCACTATTTTATGGTTCACAATGTGTTTAATTGTGTGGTTTTATCATGGTCTTTACCCACTTATTCATATAATTAGCATGCATTTATATTTCCTTCCTAAAATTATTACATGATTGAAAACATACTTCTTTGGTCTTAATTTAGATCTTAATCCTCTCTTATTACCATTCGATGCCTTGATCTGTGTGTTAAGTGTTTCAGGCTTTCTAGGGCATGAATGAGTGAGAGATTGGGAAGGAAGATTGCAAAAATGGAAGGAACACAAGAAATTGAGGAGATGACCAGCGAGAAGTGATGCGTACGCGTCAGTGATGCGACTGCGCGGAAGAAAGGAATCCGCATTGATGCGGTAGCATGGCTCACACAACCGCGCAGATTGGGAAAGCACAAGTGACGCGGAAGCGTGAACGATGCGAACGCGTGGCAGGGAAAAACGCGAATGACGCGTCCGCATGGATGACACGATCGCGTGACGTGTGCGTTCTGCAGAATTACAAAAGTCGCTGGCAGATATTCTGGGCCACATTTCAACCCAGTTTTCGGCCCAGAAACACAGATTAAAGTCAGGGAACTTGCAGAGACTCATCATGCTTTTCATAATTCATAATTTTAGTTTTAGATGTAGTTTTTAGAGAGAGAGGCTCTCTCATCTCTCTTAGGATTTAGGTAGGATTTTTAGAAATTAGGATTTAATTTGACTCTTCATCAGGTTCAATATTTCCTTTACTTTATATTTATCTCTTATCTTAGATACTTTAATGCTTTTATTGGTATTTGATTTGTGTTGCCCAATTGGCTTATGAACTTTTCATGTTAGGATTATACATTATTGAGATGTTTTTAGATTTATGATTTCAATTCAGCTTTCCACCTTTTTGGTCTTGGTTAAGAAATCAGTAACTCAGGAGTTATCTTAGCTCAACATAATTGATAACTGTTATCTTTGCTAATTGAATTGAACTTCAATAATCCCAACCTTTTCTTAGGAAATAAATAGGATTCGAAGGTCAAACTAATTAGTCCATTGACTTTCCTTTTCTTTAGCAAGGGTTAACTAAGTGGAATTAAGATTCAACTTTCATTATTATTGATAAGAATAACTAAGTCTGGACTTCCAATTTCTCATACCTTGCCAAAGGGTTTGCTTTACAGTCAATTATTTATTTTACTTGTCATTCATCATAATTATTCCTCATTCTTAAAACCCCTAATTTACAAACTCATAACCAATAATAAGAACATACCTCCCTGCAATTCCTTGAGAAGACGACCCGAGGTTTAAATACTTCGGTTATCAATTTATTTAGGGGTTTGTTACTTGTGACAACCAAAACTTTTGTACGAAGGGATTTCTGTTAGTTTAGAAGCTATATCTACAACGCGAATATTTTTATAAATTCTTTATAGCAAAAATCCTAACGTCAATCTTCCCAACATTTCTTCATCTCCTCTTCATATCTTTCAATCACAGATTCTAGGGAAGTTTGTGAGGGTTGTGAATTTTCAGGTTCCTTTGTCTCCTCAAGTGCAGTTTTATTTTCAAATATCTTCACCACCTCATTCTCCATTGGAGTTTCACTTGATACAGTAGCCTCCTTGTCTTGCTCTTCCACTTTCTCCTTCAAATCCATCAATTGGTCTTCATTTTCCTTGCTTAGTAGTTCTAAGCGTTTCTCTGTGTCCTCCAATTGCTCATCTGTCTCCTGAAAAAGGATTTCTCGTTCTCTCCAGGCTTGTTATTGTTCCTCCACAATTCTGTTGAACATGGACTCAAGCTCTGAGAATCTTTGGCTCGTGGAAGTTTGTGCTGAGACATATTTAGGTGATGAAGAATTGTCAAATATAGAACTGAAAGGTGAGGTCGGACACTCTCTTATGTGACTTGACTGCTCAGAATTTGCAGTTTCTTGGTAATACTTCCAGCCACCATTAGAATAATGACTTGAATCATTTTGTGGTGGTGAGAAATATCCCATATGATTCTCTTGCTCATCTTGTGGTTCTGAAGCATTTCTCCATGGATTGGAGTGCTCAGAATTTGTGATTTCATGGTGATATTCCCAACCACCATCAGAGGTTTGTGATGGTGGGTAATATCCCATAAAATTTTGTTTGACCATAAGATGAGTTGAACTCCATTTATATTTTGTAAGATGCAACATCAATGAAAATTGAAATTCATGTCTCAGATGAGATTTGCTTAGTGAGGCGAAAACACAAACACCTTGGTTTCAACTTAGAACAGAGAACAAAAACAAAAAAAATGCTTGATCTAGACTTCTCACCCACTTAATCATTGTTGATCTAATCAATCCCCGGCAACGGCGCCAAAAACTTGATGGTGTTTTTGTGGAAAAATGAATTTCCAAACACATAGATCTAACTGGCAAGTGTACCGGGTCGCATCAAGTAGTAATAACTCACAAGAGTGAGGTCGATCCCATAGGGATTGATGGATCAAGCAACTTTAGTGGGTGATTAGTTTAGTCAAGCTAACATTGAAGTGAAATATATGAAATGTAGCCAACAGAAAGTAAATAGCAAGGAAAATTAAAGTGCAGAAAGTAAAATTGTAGAAACTTAAAGTGCAAGAAAGTAAAATAGTTGAAACTTAAATTGAAAGAAAAGTAAATTGTATGAGAAGTAGAGGGGGTTGGGTGCTGCAAATTAAAGAAAGCAATGAAGCAAGTAATCAAAGAGATCTTGAGAACAAGTGACAGGGAAATTAAAGTGTAGGAAAATTAAATTCATATCACAGTAGCTCAAATGTAAAGTGCAGAGGAACTAAAGTGCAGGAAAGTAAATTGGGAGCTGAGATTCAAAGTTAAACAGGAAAATTCAGGATGCATTCAATCAGAGAAGTAGCAGATGGAATAAAATGTAGCAGATCTAAACAGCAAAGCAAAATTACTTCAAGAAGCAAACAGTAGATGAACCCAAACTTAAATTGCATACTCTCACCAAAAGAGTAAAGATCTCAGGGGTCAAGAGACTAGAAAACAAGTCTAGATCTCAATTCCTTCCTTGATCTAACAGCAAATAGATTGAAGAAGAAAGAAAAATGGAAGCAGCAAATGAAAACTCAAATTCAATCCTTAATTCACTGAATTATACAACAAGTAAAAAAAAAAGAAATCTCAGAGGGGGAATGAAACAGAATTCCTTCAATTCTCCACCCAAGATTCAAACTCAGAAAAGAAAAACTAAAGAGAGAGCTCTTTACTACTCCTAATGCTCCCTAGTGGAGCTAGCCTTTTTTAATGAGATGGAATTGATGCCTTTATATAGGCTTTACAAAGTGAAAATGAAAATGAAATTAAAATAAATTACAATTAAAATGAAAATCCTAATCTAATTGATCCATGTGCCTTTGAGTGATGATGTGGGCTTTGCTTGCTTTGGATTTCAGGAAAAATGGGTTTGGTTGGCCTTAATTCAATTTGGAGAGGAATTGAATTTAAATAGATTTTTGGTTGAATTTTGGCCCTTGGATGACACTCCCAGGAGGATGCTCTGCTCTTGTGGAGAGCGGAGCATTGGTGCCTTTGGTGTGTCTTGTGCGCGCAAAGCTCCTTGACCGTGCCAAATTGTGCGTGACATGCTTCCCTGGGCCGTGTCAAGTTGTGCCTCAAGCACCAAGGAATAAGGGAAGTAACGCTCTACTCTTGTGGGGAGTAGAGCATTGCTTTTGCTTGGGTGAGGTTCCAGGTTCAAGCCTTGGTGAAAGCATTTGGGGAGATATTTTCCTTGAATTTTCATGAAGAGATCACGACAATGCTCTCTCCAAGAGCAGAGCATTATGCTTTGGAATGAGGCTCCAGCTTCGAACCTTGGTGGAAGCATTAGCTGATTTTTTTGCTTATTTTTTTTCCTTAAAGATGCCTTTCACTCGTGCCTCAATTTTATGCCAAATATTGATTGCTATATATCGTTGAAAAGCTCTGAATGTGAGCTTTCCAACGCAACTTAAAGCACATCAATCGGACATATGTAGCTCAAGTTATAGCCCTTTGAAGGAGGCATGGTCATGCTGTGAGCGCCCAGGTTTTAACTTAGCGAAAATTTGCTTCCAACCTCACTTTGTTTACATCACGATAATGCTCTGCTCTTGGCAAGAGCGGAGCATTGTGTGTGCTGGTTGCTTCCTTCTTTGATTTGGTCATGGGCCACGCTTTTAAAAGCATGGCCTAAGCCTCCAAAGTGTGCTCCAACTTCAAAGTGTACCCCAAAGCTCTTTTTTTCTCCTTTTTAGCTTATTTTGTGCTTCTTTGCTTCTTTTTCTTCTTATTTCCTACAAGATTTATAAAATTAAAAGATCAAGAAAATATTCCAATTAAGCACAAAAGAATGCAATATTTAAGCACTAATCATCAATTTCTTGTATGAAAAAGCATAAAAAAACATGACATGGTGACATGTCATCACACAAGTGGATTGAGAATAAGAAGAATTTCATTGATTCATTATGATTACAATAGAGCTCCTCCACCTAATGAAAATGGGGTTTAGCTCATCATTCCTCAATCAAAACCAACAGAAAGAAAGTGCAGAAAAGTAAAGAAAGAGATCACCGTTGTTAGAGATCTTTGCCCATTCAAACCTTTCATTAGTTTTCTGTAAGCTATGAGTCACTAACCTCCTAGGTTAAGGTTAGGAGCTTTGCTGACTCTTATGGATTAATAATATCATTGTTCTATTTTAATCTATGCTTGATCCATTCTAAGATGTATCTTCGTTCTTCATCCTAATGAATTAGGAGTGTAACTTGACCATCATTGAGGAACTGAAGATTGATGGTTTAGAAGTTATAGTAAAATCTTGTTGTAAGTATAGTTACTAAACCAAGCAATCAACCTTTCTTACAAACGTTTTTGTTGTCACAAGTAACAAACCCCTAAATAAATTGATAACCGAAGTATTTAAACCTCGGGTCGTCTTCTCAAGGAATTGCAGGGACGTATGTTCTTATTATTGGTTATGAGTTTGTAAATTGGGGGTTTTAAGAATGAGGGGCAATTATGATAAATGACGAATAAAATAAATAAATGACTGTAAAATAAACTCTTGGCAAGGTATGAGAAATTAGAAGTCCTATCCTAGTTATCTTTATCAATTGTGATGAGAATTCGATTTTTCTCCCACTATGTTAACCTCTAACTATGAAGGTAAGTTAAGTGGATGAATTAATTCGAATCCTCAAATTCCAGTATTTCCTTGGGAAAAGTTAGAATTATTGGATCTCGAATTAATCCTTGAAGAATTCCAATTTTTAGTCAACAATGAGTTTGACAACTCAAGAGTTACCAATTAATCAACCAAAGCCAAGAATGTAGAAAGCTAAATTAAAATCATATATATGAAAACATCTCAGTAATGTATATTAAATAAGAAAATCAATCCTAACATGAAAAGTTTATAAGCCAATTGGGCAACACAAACCAGATACAAATGAAAGCATCAGAGTAAATGGAAGTAAAAGAGAAACAAAAATTATTGAACCTGGTATGAAGAAACAATCCTAATCCTGATAGAAATCCTAATCCTAAATCCTAAGAGAGAAGAGAGAACCTCTCTCTCTAAAAACTACATCTAAAACCTCAAATTATGAATTATGAAAGCATAATGAGTCTCTGCATGTTCCCTGACTTTAATCTGTATTTCTGGCCAAAATCTGGGTTAAAATTCAGCCAAGAATCTCTGCCAGCGACTTTTGTAATTCTGCAGATCACGCACGTCACGCGGACGCGTCATTTGGCTTTTTTCTTTTCCATGCGGGCACGTCGTCCATGCCTCCGCGTCGCTTCTACTTTTCCAATCCGCGCGTCCGCGTCACTCATGCGGCTGCATCACTGTGAATTCTTTTCTTCCGCGCGGTTGCGTCACTGACGCGTACTCGTCACTTCTCGCTGGTCATCTCCTCAATTTCTTGTGTTCCTTCCATTTTTGCAAGCTTCCTTCCCAATCTCTCACTCATTCATGCCCTATTAAGCCTGAAACACTTAACACACAGATCAAGGCATTGAATGGTAATAAGAGATGATTAAGATTAGCTAAATTGAGACCAAAGAAGCATGTTTTCAATCATGTAATAATTTTAGAAAGGAAATATAAATGCATGCTAATTATATGAATAAGTGGGTAAAAAGACCATGATAAAACCATACAATTAAACACATTGTAAACCATAAAATAGTGGTTTATCAACCTCCCCACACTTAAACATTAGCATGTCGTCATGCTAGACTCAAGGAGATCAAATAAATGAGTAGGAACATGTAAAACTCATGCAATGCAAAGCAACCTATGAATGTGAATGCAACTACATGCAAAGATGATTATACCTACTTAGTGAAAAGTAAATAAATCTTTCAAGAACAAATATGAACTGGATTTCACTAATTCAAATCACAAAATACAATATGAATAACCTGCAAGAAGAAGACAGCTCATGAAAGCAGGGAACATAGAATTAAGCACTGAACCCTCACTCGTGGTGTATATCACTCTAATCTCTCAGGTGTATAGGGTCAATTATCTCAATTCTCTACTAATCTTGCTTTCTATAGCTTGCTCTTCATTTAATAATCAACAAAAATTTAATGCACCAATACACAAATCAAGAGGTCTTTTAAGGGTTGTAATGGGGTTAGGGTCAATGTAGGATTGTATTTGGCCAAGTGGACTAAAATCTAAATCCTTAATTAACATAAACTTTCCACCTAACTCAAGACAATTCATTTAATTAAAATACAAAACTTAACTTCCCATTAACTGTGTTTACCGCATATTTATGCATTCCAAGTTTTGAGTACAGCTCATATGCATTGATTTCACTATTTATTTTGGGGCATTTTGTCCCCTTTTATTAATTGCTCTTTTCTTTTTCCTTTTCACTTTCTTTTTTTTTTCTCAATGGATATGATTAAAGTATTGAATGCAATAACATGTGCTCAACCATTATTTTGCACATTTTCACTAAAATCTACAACACCCAATTATTCAAACCAAATATTTTCAAACCCAACTTTCCCACACTTAAATCATGAGCACTTTTACTAGTCTAAGCTAACCAAGGATTCAAATTAAGGACATTATTATTTTCCGCTTAGAGTTAGTAATGAGCTAGAGTAAAGAACAAATAGGTATATTAGGCTCAAATTGGTTTGCAAAGGATAATGAAAGGGTAAGGCCATATGGGTATGTAAGCTTAGTGAAACAAGGGCCTCAATCATATCAGTGCATGCATACATCAAACAATGGAAATATAGAATTAAGCAAGACAAAGAACACAATTTTAGAGAGAAAAACACACATCAAAAATAAAATATTGGTTGATAAAATGCAACCAATCAAATAGGCTCAAAATCTCACCGGTTTTATGTGTTCGAGCTTTAAACCATGTTCCAAAATAAGATTTCTTCAAACAAGATTTTCAAAAAGTTTTATTCAAATTAGTGAAATACTATAAAAAAATTTCTTGAAGAAGAAAATATTACTTTAACCAAGGGGTAAAATATGCACAAAAAATAAACATGCAATCAAACATGCAAATGCAACAATGAATAAACAAAGAAAAAAACAATGGTGTTGAAAAGAAGAAAATAGCTAACCCATGGAGATCGGTATCGACCTCCCCACACTTAAAGATTGCACCGTCCTTGGTGCATGCTAAGATGTGCAGGTGGACGGGTTGTTCCAACTGATGCTTCTCTCCAAAGATTGTGTAGATGGACTTGTCTTGTCTTCCCATGTAAACGTCTTCCGGTTCCCCTCCGGGTGGCCATCCTGAAAGAAAAAGGGAAGAAAAGTAACCCAGAAATAAAGATAAGAAAATAAATGAAGTATGGATGGGTTAATGCCAAATGATAAGGGTCTCGTTTACATGGAAGCTTCAACATGTACGTGAGAAAATAATAGAAGCCATGGCATGCCAGTGGTACAAAATGTACAACAATGGGGAGGAGAGTGGGTAATGAAAGACAATGTAAGTTCATGTCAATGCAAAAGGAATACACGTATCCTAAAAGATTGACATTGACAGAAAAATAGCATCACCCAACATTGTAAAACAAGTCACTAAAAATTATACCAGAAAAGATGCAACAGTTAAATAAGAAAATCAACACCAAAGGAAAAAATAATAAATTTAGAAAAAAAAGAAAAATATGCACTAAATTAAAATACAATGAATGAAATATGCAAATAAATAAAATGAAAGATAAGAAGAATGAGAAGGGAAAGAAGTGAGTAAGAAAGGAGGGAAGGAAAATTAGGATTGGGGAAGAAAAGATAAGATATTTGGCAAATTAGGATAAGCTATGCGGCGCAAGCGACGCGGACATGTGGGACACGAGGTCGCGTGACTTGCGTTTGAAGTTAATCGACGCGGTCGCGTCGGTCATGCGGTCGCATGACACGTTTTATGCTACTGGCGCGAGGTCAGTCTCGCGCTCGCACAACTCTCTGTTCAGAATCTTATTTTGCCAAATTTTGGGTGACGCGATCGCGTGGTCGTCGCGATCACGTGAGTGGCCAATATGGGGATATGACGCGGACGTGTGAGCCATGCGTCCGCATGGTAAGGTTGTGCTTTCAGCACCAGTCCAGCACCACTCCAGCATAACTTTTGGCTATGCACCCTTTTCACGTCGATTTTCATGGCACGCGGCCGCGTGGGTTACGCGGTCGCGTGGGAGGCCAAAGTTCCCACATGACGCGGTCGCGTGGGGTCAAATTATGCTAAAGGCGCGCCTCCGGCCACGATCTCGCGTGACTCTCTGTTCAATTCTTTTCTACCCAACGCACTAGTGACGCGGACGCATCAGCAATGCTGTCGCGTCGCGTGCGTGTTTTCCCTTTTTTTATGCAGTATGCACAATGCAAAATGCAATGAATGTCATGTAGAAATTGCAGGTTCAATAAAAATTCAAAAACAGACTAAAATTAAACTAAAAAAAGAACGATCATACCATGGTGGCTTGTCTCCCACCTAGCACTTTTGGTTAAAGTCCTTAAGTTGGACATTGGATGAGCTTCCTGTTATGGCGGCTTATGTTTAAATTCATCCAAAAATCTCCACCAATGCTTGGAATGCCAATCGCCTCCGAGGTCCCAAACTAGACAGGTAAAGCTTCTGAGCAGCTTCAAACAGATTCTCAGGCTCCCGGGGTGACGAATGTCAGCATAGAATCCATGATCCCAAGCTTTGCTTTTAAATCCACCTCCGTCTTGATCTACATGTTTCCATTCGGGCGGTTTAAAAAGTAGATTCTCACCATTGTGACCAAACGTTCTACGTGATCCATTCAATTGAGCATGATACCAAACTGTGCACTTCGAGTTGAAGTGTGGAACCTTATTAAACCTTGTGCACCAGCTCTGAGTACGAGCCATTTCCCTCTTACTTTTAAAGCCACAGAGAGCTCTAAGCTGGCCATCTGTTTCAAGCAAACCATATTCAAGTGGAAAAATAAAGCTAAGGGTTAAGGATTGTACCCACTTGAAGCTTGTATTGAGTGGTAGTGGCCTCGAGATAGGTGGTTCCAGTGGTTCTGTAAGTTTTACTCCCTTGTGGTCTTCAGTGAATTCCTCCACCTCTTTGTAAATTTATTCAACTTCACCCATGTCTTGATCAAAGTCATTGATATCTTCATCATCACTTGAGTCATAAACAGGAGGTTGACAAAAGTCGACCTCTGCATCATCTTCATATTCACTTAGGGAAGATTCTTCTGTCTCAAAGAATTCACTTGCGGATGCAAGTTCATTACTAGGAGGACTTGACGGGTGACTATCATCATCAAGAAAACATGTGTCTTGGGTAATTCCATCTAGTTCCCCATAAGATATCTAGCATCAGAGTAAATGGAAGTAAAAGAGAAACATAAATTATTGAACCTAGTATGAAGAAACAATCATAATCCTAATAGAAATCCTAATCCTAAATCCTAAGAGAGAGGAGAGAACCTCTCTCTCTAAAAACTACATCTAAAACCTCAAATAATGAATTATGAAAGCATAATGAGTCTCTGCATGTTCCCTGACTTTAATCTATGTTTTTGGGTCGAAAACTGGGTTGAAATCCGGGCCAGAATCTCTGCCAGCGACTTTTGTAATTCTGCAGATCGCGGACGCGTCATTCACGCGGATGCGTCATTTGGCGTTTTTCTTTTCCATGCTGGCGCGTCGTCCGTTCCTCCGCGTCGCTTCTGCTTTTCTAATCCACGCGTCTGCGTCACTCATGCGGCCGCATCACTGCGAATTCCTTTCTTCCGCGCAGTCGCGTCGCTGACGTGTACGCGTCACTTCTCGCTGGTCATCTCCTCAATTTCTTGTGTTCCTTCCATTTTTGCGAGCTTCCTTCCCAATCTCTCACTCATTCATGCCCTATAAAGCCTGAAACACTTAACACACAAATCAAGGCATCAAATGGTAATAAGAGAGGATTAAGATTAGCTAAATTAAGACCAAAGAAGCATATTTTCAATCATGTAATAATTTTAGGATGGAAATATAAATGCATGCTAATTATATGAATAAGTGGGTAAAGACCATGATAAAACCACACAATTAAACACATTGTAAACCATAAAATAGTGGTTTATCAGTCATCCCTATTCTACATGGGTTCTTGCGAGTCTTTGACGGGATAGTATTGAACCATAAGCTTGATTATACATCTCTTAGACGGCTAATCCACGACTTCGTTGGGGACTTGGAGACATCAGTTCAGCCGAGGTACGGGGCAATTAGGGGCTTTGTGGTATAGGCTAGAGTCAAGAAGCAGCATTCTCTAATCCAGAAGATCCAAACTTATCAGTGGTGTTTTGAGTAGCATCACCAAGGGAATGGACTATAGGAGCTTCACCACCATTCAGATTGGATGACCACTGACCTGGCGTTTGATCTGAAACAAAGGAGATTAATGAGTCATGAGAAGTTGAAGTAGATGGTGAGAAAAGTTGATCCAGAAGGAGGAAGCATCTCCAAAGCCTCAACCATTCTCTTATCATTGATTTCACACCAATCCAGTAATACTTTCTTGATTTTGTTTTTATGCGTTTTTTCACAAAAACTATCTTTTCTATCCGTCTGACTAAGATCTACAAGATAGTCATTGCTTGTTCAATCCGACAATCTCCGTGGGATCGACCCTCACTCACCTAAGGTATTACTTAGACGACTCGGTGCACTTTTCGATCTATCTGTGCAAATATTGCGGAGTCAATTTTGTACACCAAAGAACTACTTTTATTAATATTATCAGCCAAAACAGCTATTGAATTATTTTGAGTACAAAATGCTTGAAATGTGTCGACAAAAGATCGACGGACAACATAGACCCTATCAGAACTGACCAAACCTGAAATCCTAGGACTAGAAGGAAAAGTACATGCTGAAGAAAATAAATCCCTACGTGGACCGTCTTCATCAGCTAAATCCAAACTAGAAAGTGAAATACATGTTGCAGAGTGTAAAACCTTATTTGGTTCGACTTGATCAGAAGAACCACTACAAGAAAGGAAAGTACATGCTGCAGAATTGAAACTAACTACATAATTATATAAAGAAATTCAATATCTCGAAACAACTTCTTCATCAGACATTTGTAGAATTTGTTGATCGAAACTCTTTTTCTCCTTTTTTTACTGCTCCTAACTAGTCGAAGTATATTTGAGCTTTTGGTGCCTAAGCTTTACGCTAAGCCCATTAGTAGTTAGAAAATAGCCCTCGTAGTTGTAATAACTAAGGTTCCTATCAACATCAAGAGATTTAAGCTTGTCATTATAAACCTTGAAGTCAACATGCATTTGTTTGGCATAAAGGCTATCATCAGCACTGACCACTTCAGTCTTTTCTTCATCAGTCCAAAGGAGAAGACTTTGATGCACGATTGAGGGCATGACTCCTACGCTATAAATCTAGCCACGTCCTAGTAAAGCGTTATAACTTGCTCTGAAGGTGACAACCACAAACACAATTCTCCCTGTTAACAATCCTACTTTAACCATAAAAGTGACTAGATCTTTTGTTGGCATCGAAACACCGTAATCTATTATTGAAATGTTTGTTGGTACCAGGTCATCAAAATATTTTCCAACCTTTAGTAGCATTCTCTCAGGCAAAAGACTGATAACACAACACCGCCATCAATGAAGACTTTGTTGATTAAAATGCTACTTAGTGTTGCTTTATATGTAGCAATCGAAGGTGTCCATTTTGTTTCTCAATCAGTTTATTAAAACACCCTACCTCTTCAATTTCAAAAGTAAAGGAAAACACGTCCTTGTTGTTTGAGTCATCATTGTAATCCCCACTATGATTACCTTCATGCTGCCCAATGAATTCAGAAGGTATGATAGAAATAGTATTAGTCATTTCTTTATCCTCTTCCTCAAAATAATCCTCATCGAGATCGGGATCATCAGCATTAGTTGGATTTGCTTTGGGCAATGAAGCTTCAATATTTTTACCTTTCTCTTCGATGATCACTTGCTCCTTTCCTTTTGCAAATGTTTCACATTGAGAAAATAATATGATCCAAAGCAAATGGCTTTTCCCCGATCTGTCGAGGTAGAAGGAACACTAGTAAACTCGACGGAATCATCGACCACCTTAATTTCTAGTGCACGAAATTACAATCACACTTTTGCAATTCCGCACAACTAACCAGCAAGTGCACTGGGTCGTCCAAGTAATACCTTACGTAAGTAAGGGTCGATCCCACGGAGATTGTCGACTTGAAGCAATCTATGGTTATCTTGTAAACCTTAGTCAGGAGATTAATAATGAAAAGAGTTTTGTTTGTAAAAAGTAAGAGAACATGAAATGAATAATACTTGTTATGCAGTAACGGAGAACAGGTTGAGGTTTTGGAGATGCTCTGCCATCTGAATCTCTGCTTTCCTACTGTTGTCTTCTTCATGCACGCAAGGCTCCTTCCATGGCAAGCTGTATGTTGGTGGATCACCGATGTCAATGGCTACCATCCGTCTTCTCAGTGAAAATGGTCCAACTACGGGTTCCGTAGGGCTAATCATCTGTCGGTTGTCACTCATGCTGGAATAGGATCCATTGATCCTTTTGCACACTGTCACTGCGCCCAACATTTGTAAGTTTGAAGCTCGTCACAGTCACCCCTTCCTAGATCCGACTCGGAATACCACAAACAAGATTTAGACATTCTGGATCTCAAGAGTGCTGCCAATTGATGCTAGCTTATACTACAAAGACTCTGGTTGCACGGATTTGAACACTCTGTTGTCAGGAGAGTCAATCAAACTCGTGAACCAGGAATCCAAGAGATACACACTCAATCTAAAGTAGAATGGGAGTGGTTGTCAAGCACACGTTCATAAGTTGAGAATGGTGATGAGTGTCACAAATCATCACATTCATCATGTTGAAGTGCGAATGAATATCTTAGAATAGAAACAAGCATGATTGAATAGAAAACAGAAATAATTGCATTAATCCAACGAGACACAGCAGAGTTCCTCACCCCCAACCATAGGGTTTAGAGACTCATGCCGTAGAAGATACAAATTCAGATGTGAAATGTCATGAGGTACAAAATAAATCTCTAAAAGTAGTTTTTATACTAAACTAGAAACCTAGGTATACAGAAAATGGGTAAACTAAGATAGATAGTGCAGAAATCCACTTTCGGGGCCCACTTGGTGTATGTTTGGGCTGAGCATTGAAGCTTTCACATGCATAGGCTATTCTTGAGTTAAACGCCAGGTTTGGTGCCAGTTTGGGTGTTTAACTCCAACTTCTATGCCAGTTCTGGCGTTTAATGCCAGAAAAGGGTAAAAAACTGGCATTTAAACGCCACTTTGCGCTATCAAATCTCGGGCAAAGTATAAACTATTATACATTGCTGGATAACCCAAGATGTCTACTTTCCAAATCAATTGAGAGCACGCCAATTGGACTTCTGTATCTCCAGAAAATCCATTTCGTGTGCAGGAGGGTCAGAATCCAACAGCATCTGCAGTCCTTTTTTAGCCTCTGAATCAGATTTTTGCTCAAGTCCCTCAATTTCAGCTAGAAAACATCTGAAATCACAGAAAAACACACAAACTCATTGTAAAGTCCAGAAATGTGATTTTTGCATAAAAACTAATAAAAATATACTAAAAAATAACTAAAGCACACAAAAAACTACACGAAAATACCACCAAAAAGCGTATAAAATATCCGCTCATCACACCACCAAACTTAAACTGTTGCTTGTCCCCAAGCAACTAGATAAATAAAATAGGATAGAAAGAAAATCAAGAGGTAATACATCTCAGAGTTTTAAGTGAAGCTCAGATTCTAATTAGATGAGTTGGGCTAGTAGCTTTTTGCTCCTGAACAGTTTTGGCATCTCAATTTATCCTTTGAAGCTCAGAATGATTGGCATCCATAGGAACTCAGAATTAAGATAGTGTTATTGATTCTCCTAGTTTAATATGTTGATTCTTGAACACAACTACTTTATGAGTCTTGGCTGTGACTCCAAGCATCTTGTTTTCCAGTAATATCACATGATACATAAATGCCACAGACACATAACTGGGTGAACCTTTCAGATTATGACTCAGCTTTGCTAGAGTCCCCAGTTAGAGGTGCCCAGAGTTCTTAGGCACACTCTTTTGCTTTGGATCATGACTTTAACCAGTCAATCTCAAGTGTTTCACTTGGACCTTCATGACACAAGCACATGGTTAGGGACAGTTTGATTTAGCCACTTAGGCTAGGATTTTATACCTTTGGGCCCTCCTATCCATTAATGCTCAAAGCCTTAGATCCTTTTTACCCTTGCCTTTTGGTTTAAAGGGCTATTGGCTTTTTCTGCTTGCTTTTTCTTTATTTTTTGTTTTTTTTTGCAAGCTTTGTATTTTTCATTACTTTTTCTTGCTTCAAGAATCAATTTTATTATTTTTCAGATTATCAAAACATTTCTCTTTCTTTTCATCATTCTTTCAAGAGCCAACAATTTTAACATTCATAAACTTCACTATCAAAAATATGCACTATTCAAGCATTCATTCAGAAGACAAAAAGTGTTGTCACCATATAAAAATAATTAGAATTTTTCTTATTGAAAACATGAAATAATTGCCTCCTTATTCTAAAAAAAATCTACTATTTTATTCATGTTTAGTGATGAAGAGAAAAATAAATTATAGCTTACTTGGAGATAATAAAAATAAAGACCATAATTACTAATACTCATGTAATTCTTAAGATAGGTTTCTAATAATAAAAGTTATCACAGGTTTAAGATTAGGACTCAACAACCTTTATCTTGGGAGATGGATGCTCCTTCAATCTGTGGGATGTCTGGTCCCTCAAGGGAGAGCTTCTGGCGCTTCAGCTCCTATAGCTCACGCCCTTGCTTTTCTTGTTCCTTAAGCAGTTTGCAGAGCATGCTATTTTGATTTTGTTGTTCTTTTTTAAATTGATCCATAGCTTCTTGCAGGTTGGTGACAGCTGCTTCTAGGCGGGCCCAGTAGTCAATTTGATGGATTTCTGGGAGGAATTCCTGCGCCCTCCTCTTAATGGAGTTTTCGTTCACTTGTTGTCCCTCCATTGACTTTTTTGTAATTGGATGCCCGACTGAGATAAACTCATCCACTCCCATCTTTACCCCCAACATCTTTACATAGCAGAGAGATTAAGCTTGGGTAGGCCAATTTGGCTTCAGTGGAGTTCTTATTTGCAATTGTGTAAATCTCACAAGAAATCAGATGATGAATCTCCACTTCGTTTCCCATCATAATGCAATGAATTATCACTGCTCTTTTGACAGTGACCTCAGAGCGGTTGCTAGTGGGCAGTATAGAATGCCCAATGAAGTCCAACCAACCCCTCGCGACTGGTTTGAAATCTCCTCTCTTGAGTTGGTTTGGGACACCTTTTGAGTTGGTTATCCACTTAGTTCCAGGGAGTCAAATGTCCTCTAGAACTTGGTCCAAACGCTTATCTACTCTCACCATTCTCCTGTTAAAGGTTTCTGGATCATCTTGTAGCTGAGGCAGTTTGAAGACCTCTGATGAGTGGATAATTTATACGCTTTTTGGCATTGTTTTTAGGTAGATTTTAGTAAGTTCAAGCTACTTTTAGGGATGTTTTTATTAGTTTTTATGTTAAATTCACATTTCTGTATACTTTACTATGTGTTTGTGTGTTTTTCTGTGATTTCAGGTAATTTCTGGCTGAAATTGAGGGACTTAAGCAAAACTCTGAAAAAGGCTGACAAAAGGACTGCTGATGCTGTTGGAATCTGACCTCCTTGCACTCAAAATAGATTTTCTGGAGCTACAGAACTCCAAATGGAGCGCTCTCAACGGCTTTGAAAAGTAGACATTCATAGCTTTCCAACAATATATAATAGTTCATACTTTATTCGGGAATTGATGACGTAAAGTGGCGTTCAACGCCAAGTACATGCTGTTGTCTGGAGTTAAACGCCAGAAACACGTCATGACCCGGAGTTGAACGCCCAAAACACGTTATAACTTCGCGTTCAACTCCAAGAGGAGCCTCAGCTCGTGGATAGATCAATCTCAGCCCAAGCACACACCAAGTGGGCCCCGGAAGTGGATTTATGCATCAATTACTTACTCACGTAAATCCTAGTAGCTAGTCTAGTATAAATAGGATAAGTTACTATTGTATTAGACATCTTTGGTCTCAGTTTTGTTTTATTCTTCATCTTAAGAGGCTATTGATCACGTTTTAGGGGGCTGGCCATTTGGCCATGCCTGAACCTTTCACTTATGTATTTTCAACGGTGGAGTTTCTACACACCATAGATTAAGGGTGTGGAGCTCTGCTGTACCTCAAGTTTCAATACAATTACTATTATCTTCTATTCAATTCTCTTTTTTTCTTGTTCCAAGATATATGTTGCACTTCAACTTGATGAATGTGATGATCCGTGACACTCATCATCATTCTCACCTATGAACGCACGTGACTGACAACCACTTCCGTTCTACCTTAGGCCGGGCGCATATCTCTTAGATTCCCCAACAGAATCTTCGTGGTATAAGCTAGATAGATGGCGGCATTCATGGGAATCCGGAAAGTCTAACCTTGTCTGTGGTATTCCGAGTAGGATTCCGGGAATCTGGAAAGTCTAACCTTGTCTGTGGTATTCCGAGGAAGATTCCGGTATTGAATGACTGTGACGAGCTTCAAACTCCTGAAGGCTGGGCGTCAGTGACAGACGCAAAAGAATCAAGGGATTCTCTTCCAACCTGATTGAGAACCGACAGATGATTAGCCGTGCTGTGACAGAGCATTTGGACCATTTTCACTGAGAGGATGGGATGTAGAAATCGGCAAGGGTGATGCCCCCAGACGATTAGCCATGCAGTGACAACGCATAGGACCATTTTCCCGAGAGGATTAAAAGTAGCCATTGACGATGGTGATGCCCTACATACAACTGATGAATGGATTTTTGACGGTTTAGAATTTCACAAATGAATTCTCGTTGCAAGTATAGTTTCTAAACCAACAATAATCCTTTCATACAAAAGATTGTTTGTCACAAGTACAAACCCCTAATATCTATAAACCGAAGTATTTAAGCCTCGGGTCGTCTCTCAAAGGACTTGCAGGGTAGTGTTCTTGTTATTGGTTATGGCCTTGTTTATTTTGGGGTTTTGGATGAGAAATATGAATAGTAAATGGTAAGAAAACTTTATTAACAAAATGGTCTTGGAAAGGTTTGGTTGTCAAGGGTCTTCATCATTATCGCTAGCCACAAGTATGGTAGTTGCAAGGATTAATCCCACTTAGTCATCCTTAAATCAATTAACAAAGGAAAGTCAAGTGAGTTATATCAATCCTAGTCCATAAATCCTAGCTTTCCACTAATTGGATTAATGAAGGCTAGAGTTAATGGCTATCAACTATCAATCAATTGGACACTAGTGACTCAAGAAATCCTAAGTCACCTTCTCAAGCCAAGAACATAAAATTCTACTCTAACATCCTCTCAAGCATTTCATCAAACACTTGGAGGGTAATGAAAGAAAGCATTTTTATTTGTAAGAATAAAAGGAATCAACAACCAACAATTACAAAGAATTAACAAAACAACAATCAACAACATCACAATCACATGAATTATCTCAAATTGCATTATTAAAAGAAAACAAAAAAACAAAAATATCTCAATTACAAAACCTAGAAACAAAATAAGAGAAATTACAACAAGAGGATAGGGATAGAAAGAAGAACCAAAGTATAGCAATCATCAATTGAAGGTAGAAGTAGAAGGAGACTTGAATTAAACCTAGAACTATAAGATCCTAATCTAACCCTAATTCCTAATCCTAATTCTAGAGAGAAGAGAGAGCTTCTCTCTCTAACTCTAACTACTTCTAAAACTAAAACTATGACTAATGATGACAAGTATG